>NC_050587.1:33940000-34275000 GCF_013368585.1 Megalops cyprinoides
CACTTTAGCTATTCAAGAATAAATTAGCAATTTTACATATACTAAAACACAGCAGTAACCTGGGTGGTTAAGCGAAAAGGCCTTCTCACTGCTTAGAGTGATACCCTTCATTAAAGTAGAAACATGGGGCTGTACCCCTGCAGCACAAACACTGTGTGTTCCCAATGTGTACAAAGAGTCTCTGTGTGTGTGTGTCACCCTTATTTCCAAAGTGTAGCGTTGGGGGGGTTTCCCTGTCGCCGGGCGAGGTGTGTGTGTGATTGGGCCTCCTTAAGTTCCACCGTTATGCCAGGGATTGTGTTGCAGCCCGTGGATTAAATGTTACTTTTCAAAGGATAGCGAGCTGACCCCCTTTTTTCCCCTCCAGAGCCTATATTCAATGGGGCTAATTGAAATGGACGTGGAGGGGCTGCAATGGATACGCAGCTATATTTGACTGACTAACCGGCTCCCGGTGAAAAGCGCCGAGCAGTGACCTCATCTGAGGAGCCCTGACCAGATGTGATATAATGAGAGTGGGTCAAGAAACTATGCAGCGCGTGCTGCCACCAAAATCTGGTCCTGATAAACTGTTTCAGCCCGGGCTTACGACAGAGAAGTGGTCCTTTTTCACCGCTTTAACTTAGGCAGGGGCACAGCACATCACCGGTGAAGTGAAATAAGAAATTTTTAAAATAGAAATGTATGATTGAAATCTGTATTTGCAAATATGAGAAGCACTGTTCATTTGATGTTGATCAGTATGGGTGTTCGAAATTTTACATTTTAGAGCTGTTATTGTTGTTGTTGGCGTTTAGATCCCTTGTTTTTCTTGAATGAACCTGTATACAACAAGCATAACAATTGTTAAATGCTGTAAAATGATTTCTAAACATTTCAGGATTGGCTACCATCTCCTTCAGTATCTCAAGGTATAATATACCCTCACTTACATACTATTATTAAAATAGTTTGGAATCTGTAACTGATATACCCCACATTTTGTATGTTACTTGGTCTGACTGCTGTGCCTGTCTGCTTCTACATTTTGTTGAACTCTGAGTACTAAATGTCCCACCCTTCCCATCATGTGACTTGATATTAAGACATTAGACCTCAGGTCAGTCGGACGCACAGCTTTTTCTGAGACCAGCAGATTAAATATCTTCTCTCAAGCAAGAGAAGGAGATTCCCTGGGGGTCGCCAGCTCGCACCACAACACTTTGTGACGTGTGAGTATGACCTAAAGGAACAGACTGCAGGAGCATCACAACACCACTGCCCAAAGTGGCAACATTCAGCCTTATACCAGCCACAGCAAGCTTGTCAAGCTTTCTCTGTAAAAGACACTAAGGATGGTTTCACTGGCAAAGCAAAGCCCAGGGCAAGTGTTTGGTTGGATGTATGCGGACACACCCAGCCTTGGACATTCATACAGATCAGCTGTAAGGCCCATCACCTTGATCTGCTTGTTTCTTCATGTCCAGCCAAATGCTCTCCTTGGATTTTCTTTAGTGAGGTTCATTTTCAAACTTTGCTCACCCCTCCTACCCAGATAGCTTATTTCTGCATCAAGGTATAAATAGTTAAGGAAAAATTTCAAAAGAAAGGTGTAGGTGTTATTTAAATTGTAGTTCAAATAAAAGTAGCCCACACAACCTGACTCAGTTTATATAATGATTGCCCATTGCTACTAGTTCTGAATAATGCAAAAGGTTCAATATAAAATTGTATATTATATGTAGTCCCTCGGCAGATATGAGAAAGGTATGTGAATGAATAAGCATTTGATTTTATCAACATCTCATGGCTATTTATTCAGTACTGGGAAGACTGAGAACTTCTGCTGAAAAATAGTACAAGAAATTGTCTTTCATGTACCAGAATATACATCATCTGCTTGGCCCACTCAGAGCAAACTGATATAGCCTTGTAATAAAGAGCCATGTCTGGACGCAAAGCATAGGCAGCCACAGTAATGACTAGTTGAGGTTTATTGGTTACTAACATGCTTGTTCTCTGGTCCATGTTTCTACAGTACCTTTATAACCCTGCTTTCTGGTAAATATTGGAATTGATAGCCGGCAATATTTTTGAATATTCTCCAAGAAAAGACTGCATGAAGTAAAAATTCTCTCACCAGGCCAGTTGGAAGATTTTTTCGTGATTCCAGAACACAGATTGAAGGTGTATTATTTTAGCACTTTTTTGTTGTTACAGCTATGAAAGGATACCAGCAAAACTTTCCCATAGGCTGTTTAAAGGGAAACTTGCTTTTCTGAGCATCATTCATGGAATTTGGTGAGAAATAATCAGCTTCTGTAACAGTTCATAGAAAGCAACTCTTCAGGAAAATCAAGAGTTTTCTGGGACCTGATGCAAACGTTTTACCTCCCCTCAGCAAAAACATCACCTATAAACTTCAAGTCCTAGACATTGGCTCCTCCTGCCCCAAAGCATGTGTCATAAAGTAAAACCCAGTGTTATTAATCCATGTTCATATTAATGTGTAATTACATTTAATTAAAATGAATAATGGATAATCACAATGGACAGTGAAGCCATATAATATTGGACTAATTAAGACTACATTACTAGAAACCCCATTTGTGTGCATTTGGGAGAAGGCAGGTTATCTTTGGGATTCAGATGTCTGGGCAGGCTGCAGTGCACATTCTTTGGAAGTGGAGGGGAGGGGGGGAAAAATTGGCTTTGCCTGTGAGATTTGTGAGATAGCGAGTGTCGGAGATTGGCCTGATCCCATGTGTATGCGTTGCCTGTGCCGGGTTATACTCTCTTCTGACCTCCAACTGCAGTCAGCGCCAAGTCCTGGCATATTGCACAGATCAGTATAAACCTGCCTGCCTCATGAGTGCATGCCTAAGTGTTCAAAGATGGAGATCAAATGTTTACAGCACGGGACGCGTCAAACACTGCGAGTGATTCATGCTCCCCAAAGATGTCTTGCAGCCTACAATTAGTTACCTCTTGGCTCTCGTCGGGGGGCCGAATTAAGAAAAACAGTTTAAACATATTTTCACTCTAAACATTTTGACTGGTGACGAGATAAGAATGTAAGACGGTGTATCTGTGAGGGCAGAACTCATGGCCGCCATCCAACAGCTTTTCTGTTTTAAGCATCATTAAGATTCCAGACTCCGCATGAGCTTTCAGGCACTGGAAGCCCTCCTGTTCTCTTCTGAGGAACAGGGGGGAGTCCTGTTTCTGGTGTAAAAGCACACACATGCACACCGCGCGGTGGGACTGACGGCCCAGCTGACCAGATGCAAGCGCTCGTCCGACTGGCGTTTCAAGCGTCTAGCCGGAAAGTACGAGCAGTGCAAGAGCTTGTAGTTTCGGACCGAATGAAATGTACGCAGATTGATGGACCCTTCGCCATCAAGCAATGATGTAGCGATATGTATACTTATGCCCTTATCATTACTGGTAAAAACATCCCTCCAAAACTCAATTTTTCTTTAGTAGTGGCACTTCTGGTGGTAGTACAAGCGGCAGTAGTTGTTTTAGTTGAAGAGAAAACAGCAGGTTTTTCAGGAGTAGTAGTACCAGTCATAGTAGGTAGACGTATCCACAATGGTAGTACTATAGTTATAGTACAAATAAAGGCAGCAGGAGTTTCCACATTAGTAGTAGTAGTAACAATAGTGGTAGTAGTAATAGTAACAGTGGTAGTATGCAGCAGTTGTAGAATTACTGTAGTGTTAGTAGTTGTAATATACTGTAACTAGGCCTAAATGCAGCAGGAGCATCAGCGGTAGTAGTAGTGGTAGTTGTAGTGGTGCTGGTATTGTAAGTACTAGCAAAGAATTCTCCACCCTCTTAGGTATCCAAAAGCAGTCGTTCACACAACACTCGTAGCAATTCTCAAGCACTCACACACCCTCAAATCCCCCTCTCTCTGTAATGTGGAAACGTCACGCTCGCTTTATGTCATTCCTCAAACTCAAGGTCAAAGGTCAGCAAGGAGAGATGGAACCTCAGCGGTCCCCGGGTCTCTGTCCCACTCCTCCACATTATGGAATCACGCATGCTTTTTTCCCAAATCTCCGTGCCTGGACTTCATCACGAGTCTGTGCAGTCGACCGCTGCCACTCTTCCTGGACAGTATAAGCCGACTGCAGCTGCAGAAGACCTGAGGGAGACTGTGGTAGTGAGTGATAGGCTAGCCAGCTGCAAGCATTATGCTGTAGGCAGCTGTAACACATTGAGTCCTTCAGAATGGGTAAGTGGCCTGTGTGAAGCTCATTATCTTTCCAGGGACACACCTGATTTGAACCTAACTTAAAGAACAGTGATTTTCCTGTGTTTTTGGTGGGTAATTTACAGTGAACTACCTGCTCCTAATGGATGTTCTTTGCTATGAGATGTCTTCAACATTGGACTGCTGAAAATAATGTCTGACTTTGGCAGTGACATGAATATCTCTGGCTAATATGATATGAAAGACAATGGCCAATTTAATATCAGTTTTTCCAATGCCAGCAGGAGTCACCATGTTGTAATATGGTAGAGGAGTAACCGAGTAAAGAGAAGAAAGGACAAAAAGCATTAAAATGCTGGTTCATCTCCATGGTGTCACCATCAAGAATGCAGCAATGTGATTGGGCATGATGTGCCAGTACTACTTTATCTAGGCTGTCTTGTGCTACATTATACTGGCTCCACGCATTCCCTCACGTTGCACCTACTAGCATCTCGGATTGTGGCTAATATGCAGAGACCTTATAGCCTTTAAGCAACCGTTGGTGACACTTTCTCAGATGTAACATTTGAGCCAGACAAAGGTGCAATAAAAGCATTAGACGTGTGCTTTTGTAGATGATGTATGTGTGGCACATTTTTGAACCGCTTATCCAGAATCCTGCTGAGTGTGCTGCATTCATCCCGAGGCATCTTTCCCATAGTCCATACAAACCTGTAGACAGGGAGTCTGTTGTCTGCTGTCTCAGAGGGCATCCTTACCCAGGATGCCTGGCAGCGTTTGCATTCATATCGCATCACGACAATTGACACCAACTGCCAACGACAACACGCCTGCCACCACCTGTGAGGTCGTGTAGTGCCGGTTGCCGTAGCAGCTAAGAACACTCACGCATACTTGTGTCAGGGCTTACAGAGATCTTGTGCAGGTTTTATGAGGGCTTATGTGTATTGTACATCGTGATATGTGTACTGTAAACCTAAAGTAAGATGTTCACAAAGATTGGCCTGATAATTGGATGCTGAGCTTTAAGGCATGTGCGGATCTTGGTGTCGATAGATCATAATGTCTTTTAAAAGGTTCTTGCCAAGTAAAGAAAAGATACATTTTCCCTGGATGTAAAGCATGCTGTGTTATTTCAATCTCAATTCTCTGTCTGGCTTTCTTTATAGTCACGCCGCACCTTCTTAAAAAACACCGCAAGATGACTAAGAAAGATAAGCAAGTCGTGATTTAGCCTTTGCGTGCTGGCTTTGGTTATGCCCAGATACTCCCCCCCCCCCCCCCCTCTCTCTCCTTCTGCATAAATGCATGGCCAATGTGGTATGCAGTGTGTGACTATGTGCACACGGCCCTCTTGGCTGACCAGAGGTTTTCTGCTTATCCTGAATACAGAGAGACCCTGCACCCTGTTCTGCTCCACATCCGGGAAGGAGCAGCCTGTTATCTTGGCAGAGAAGGTTCTGGATGGGACGTCTTGTGGCCCGCAGGAGTCTGGCATGTGTGCCAACGGGACATGCCAGGTACGCTGATCGGCCGAGGTCCTGCCAGGACCCTTCATAAGGGTTTGGTTATGACACGTCATTCATCTGGGCTGTGTCATGCCGTCATAACCTCCAATTCAATTTAACGCAGTTCAGGTCCGTTTTAGAACCATATTAAGATAGACCATGTAGATATATGGCCATGCTCGTAATGCAGCCACAATTGATCAGGCTGACAGGGCATATGGAAATACTCAGAGGTTTCTCAAGGAATTGATTCAATGAAATTAGGCGGGTGTCACTGTCTGCATGATGAATGTTGTTGAATAAGATGGGTGGCAACGTGTGCGTGTGACTCTAAAGATGTGCATTGGCCTCATTCACTCATTCATATCTCTGAGAAAGGAAGCATTTTTTTGAATATTCTCTTAATCAGCGTCTGGACAGTAACTGATAAGTAAAAAAAAAAGTTGATTATGAAAGATTACATCTCCGTACATTAAAATGACAAACCTGTTAGTCACTTCAGACCAGTCTTTGCTCAGCAGGACCTGAGCTGAAGTTCAGCACATCAGCTGGAGAAGACCTGAGCCATATTAGGTAATGCATTCTGGAAGCGTTTCTCGCCGAAGAGAACTTAATGTCTGTAAATCAGGAACTAACATGGATCCCAGGAACCCCAAGCTGCCCCGTGTTATTTTTTACAGCACTCGGAGGGACGAGGGTACGTGCTTCGTTTCGGGATTTCGGGGGGCTGTCTTCAGAGAAGAGGGATTTCTCAGAAGCAGAAAGGGCGGGGGGAGGGACGCGTAGGAAAACCACCGCGCTTGCGATTAATCCGGACCACAGAGAGATGATTTCCTGTCACTTCTGATTAGAGTGCACGGGAGACGGGGGGAAGTGAAGCTATGCGTAGCCCTGGCGGTCCCGGCTTCTTTCCACGCTCGGGATGTTGGTTTCTGGTCCAAGTGGCGCACACACCCATCATCCTTCCCCCGGCACTCAGACGGGCCATCTGCGCTCGTCTGGCCCGGGCACTGAGGAGTCCGCTCATGGGCCAAGTGACACGGCCCGTCCCGGGATTGAGGACCGCAGCCCTCCCAGGTGATGGCCTGTGGTTCCTCTCAGTCTGTCCCGCCTGACCAGAGAGGCAAAACTGATAAAACCAAACAGATGTCATACTTCTGTTCTTCATTTTTTTTCAAGACAAATATGTAGTTTGCGTAGTTTTTAAGAGCTGTTCGGATTTGGGTGTCCTCTCATAAATCATAAACATAAGTTAACAATGTCTACACAAGCTCTTAAGTATGGTGTCCTCTGGACTCCCCTCTGATTAGTGATTTTAATACCCCTCAGGTCATTTTCTGCACACATTTGTTTGGGTAAATGTTCCTGGCAAAAAAGGAAGAAAGTGTAGGGGAATACCCTGGCGGCGTCTTAGGCCTCCACATAGAGACTGGACATCTTGGGGAACTTTGTTGGCATGGAGTTACCAACCGTATGGAGATACTCTGCAGGAATGTGACACAGTTCTTCCACATTCTTTTCCCCAAGGAAGTCCTCTGTCTCGCGTCTCTTTGATGGAGATCAGAGACTGCGGTAGCAGACGCCGCTCCAGACAGTCTCACAAATGTTCAAGGCAGTGATGGGAGGGAGGCATCATGAGGCCCTTATTGGGTGGGGCTACCGTATTCTGTCAGTCACTGACTTTTATGACCCAACCAGAAGACTTTGCACTCCACTGCAAGAACATTCAGTTGGTTTGAATGGGCTGTAGAAGCTCAGCATCATACTCTTTAAATAACCTGGTGACACATGCTGTGTATGCTGAAGTGCACAGAACCCCAGCCATAGTTTCTGCAGACAGTGCAATATTTTATGATCCACTATGCTCTGAACTCTACAAGCAGGTTGTCCACCTTCACTGTTCAGTTTCCATTCTCAACATGGACCAATGCACTTTTGCCTATGACATCATTTTCAAGACTGTTCCTCATAATGCATAAGCAGGTTCTGCTGCCTTTGTCACCAGGTTATCTGCTATACACACACACACACACACACACACACACACACAGAGATACACAGAGTTACCTCCCTACCTCCCTAGATATACAGTTTTGGCCTTTCTGCTGTAGCTTCTAATATCACATACAAGGCAGGGCCCACTGCCTTGGTCAGCCGAAAAGATTTGCATGTTTCATATGATTTTTGGTTTTCAGCAATTTCAGTTGGTCATCAAGGTTCCTTCTTAAAGGGAAAATGAAGAATGCACAGTGACTTAATAATAAGGTTTGTCTTTGAGGGAATGTAAAAAGAACCAACAGCATATAGATTCATGATGAAGTTAATGAAATTAAAGCAACGAATGCTTTCACAAATGCTCGACTACTGACATGAATTCAGCCCTTCCCAGACTGTGTACACGGGCTTGCACCTCCAGGCGTCAGTGAGAGAGAAACTGTGCTCTGGGGATGTGTGCTAAATGACTCCACATGTAACTTATTGACTTTTGGAGCAATGTTATGTCATTGGAATCATCTTTTCTTTAAGCCTCTCTTTCTCACGCCTTCACCACAACCACCACCAGCAATCCAGTTTTGTGCGACAGCAGACACTGCCTCTGACACAGTGGCTCTTGGTGACTTTCTATGAGGGGTTACCCAAGATCTGACCCAGGCTGACCCAGTGAGTCTGCTCTGTCCCTCAGAAAGTGGGCTGCGATGGAATCCTGGGCTCGTCGTCCAGAGAGGACCACTGCGGGGTTTGCAATGGTAACGGGAAGTCCTGCAAGGTCATCAAAGGGGACTTCAACCACACCCGGGGGGCAGGTACTGCGCCCATAGCCCCGCCTCTGCTCACCTGCATGTCTGCACTGCCTAGTGTTTCTTTTCCTTCCCACCATGTTGCGTTCACGTTCAGAGGAACTAGTTATGACGAGACACAGGGCCTGTGGTAACCAATGTTTGTGTCTCACGTGTTATAGTGTGGAGATTCTGCAGTGATTTAAATGAAGATACTTTCAAAACAATGTTTATGAGGGAGTGAGGAAAAAGAGAGTCACTATCATGTAGGGCTAGCGCAGTTGTACGTGACAGGAAATATATTACAGAAACTGAGTTACCAACCCCTGCTTTTAGTAATGCAGTTATGTGAAGTGTACAGAAGATTCACACATTTCTCATTCCCTTCCCTCATTTTTTCTGGGCCCGACCTCAGGATACGTGGAAGCAGTGGTCATTCCCAAGGGAGCGAGGAGGATACGGGTGGTGGAGGAGAAGCCAGCGCAAAGCTACCTGGGTAAGAATCTCACATATACTCTTTTCTGAGCAGTTAATTTGTGTGAGAGAAATCTCTGTCATCCAGACTGCATGGAGTCCATTCCCTTGTGCTTTGTCTGAGACTGTTGTACCTGTTTGCCTTTGGTTTGCTGTAGTATTAACACTGTGCATTCCCTTCCAGGGATTTAATCATTTCCTGCTAGATGTATTGCCCTTGAAATCTTGATAGTTCCTCCTCTCTTTCGGCAAAGGTTGCCATCTCTTTCTCTGTTCCGTGTTTCTTTTGTTTAATACTTTAGATCGAATGCATACTTGTTAGGCGCCAGTTAACACAAGTACATAATGACAATGTCAGTTTAAATCTAAAATTTGCTTTGAGAGGACCCAGATTTTATCTAAAGCATGGAGGGGACCTTGCATTGACGGTAATTGTGGGGTTTTAAAGGTACACTTCTCCCCATAATTTGCTCAAATATGGTTTACTCTAAATGTTCTTTGGAAAATGTTTAAAATACGTGTGTGGGTCGGGGTGGCAGGCCACACAGACTGCCTCAGGAGCTACAGCAAGCTCTCAGACGGCTCTTTGCTAGCCTTAGCACAGTGGAAGCTAACATGTCAGGCACAATGGTTCTAAGTCATAACTTAAAACAACATTGCAATGTAATGGCTACGGTATGTTCCGATTTTCTGTATCTACAGTACTTCTATATCTACAGTTAAATAACCATACTGAGAGTTCTCCTGCAGTGGGCCCAGTAGTGATTCATTGTGCAGAAGGGCATCAGCTCCTCTGATAAATGATGTGATGTAGTGATGGTGAATGTTCACTAAAGGAATCTCCATAAGTACGCTGTTCATTTCCAAGTTGGCAAATTGTCTGAATGAAAGATAAATGTTAAGCACACTTCTTGGTAAAATACAATGAAGAGGGATTTATAGCAATGACTTGGATATATGATGGTGTAAATCCATTTCTGTGGGTGAGTGAATGAGTGTCACGTTACGATTTGACTGGGCCATAAATAAAGCAGGCATTCATACAGTGCAGCACAGTCAATACAGATGCATGCTGGGATTGAAAATGAAAGGAAATAAGTGTTCTGTAATACTGTAGTGACATCGAAAACACTCGACAAGTATAGAGGAATATGGATTTTTATGCGTTATCTTTAAACAAATGTGAAATAAAATGTGTGTGCATGTGCGTGTGCGTGTGTGTGTATGTGTGTATGTGTGCATGTGCATGTGTGTGTGTGTGTCACGTGTCCAATGAAGCTGAGAGGTCTTTCTTAGGCCTTATTAGATGGTCTGCTACAAATCAGATCAGGCCTCCAGCAGCCAGCATGAAAAATGCATCTGAACTCATTTGCCTCTTCCTTTGTCATGTCTGGGAGTGCTTAGTTTTAATTTAGTTTTTTTGGGGGGGTGGAGGTGGCAGTTGGAAGGGGGAGGATAAAGCTTGCAGAGACGCAGCTTCTCTGTTTTCCTGATGTGAGCCGTTTTCTTTGCTGCACGGTTCCCCCCGCTACATGAAAGGAAGTATCCCGGTAGGCCTGTTATTCTCTGGTAGCTGTCAGCTGACACACATTAGAACTCCCCCCAGCACAATCAGAAACACATGAGTGACGGGGGGGGGGACAGGCCTGGACACACAGGCAGCGGAGAGTGCGAGTCTCTCTCCCTGGGCCCCTGGGGGGAGCTCTCGGCGAGACCGGCCCAGTTCGCGGCTCGGCGTGACAGGACTCCGCCCCCTCCAAGCCTCCGGACAGCGAAGGTCCAAACGGAACAGTGTGGAAGTGAGTCACAGGGAGACCGTTACTACACTCCGTTTTCCGCGGGGAGAAGCCAAAGAGTTCGCTTGTCGCCGGTTCAGTTCCACGTGGCGCTTGGATGGTGTTCTCTCTCACTGCTTTACGACACTCAACAAATTCACACCTTAGTCATTCGGTGATATATCGATACAGCTGAATTCCGCCTGGAGCGTTTAAAGGTACAGCACCGGGGTCAAGGACACAACAGCTGCGTCCAACCATGCGCTAGACAGCTGCCTCTGTTCTGTGAAATGCCTGTTGCTCATTTGAATGAAAAAAAAAGTGTCTGCCCCTCAGTGTGGCATTAAAAACGGAGGTGTGGTGTTTGTTTTCACAGCCCTCAAAGACACCAGCAAGCATTCCATAAACAGCGACTGGAAAATCGAGAACCCGGGCTCCTTCAACATCGCCGGCACCACAGTCCACTATGTCAGAAGAGGATTGTGGGAGAAACTGTCAGCCAAAGGCCCCACCACCTCCCCTCTGCATCTTTTGGTCAGTGGTGATCAGCTAATTCCCTCCTGTGTCCCCTGACACACAGAAAATTTCGTAGCATCTTCTATGAAGAGTCTGGCATAAGACCAACATAACACCCATAAATGCTTCACAACACCTCACCACTACATGAATATTAAAACTCACTGTCCATTGGGACAGGGGACTTGGGTGGTGACATACAGTTACACAGTTTTATTACACCTGGCATATATATTTGTGAATGCGTATGCAGTCCTTGCAAAGATCTTCCTTAGTTAATTAATATGCTGTGTTGTAGGGCTGTAAGTGGTGCAGTGGATAAAGCAATTTCTCTTGATTTGAGGAGTGAGTGTGTCGGCAGGAGTTGCTTGTCTCTACACTTTCATGCACCCCGCAATTTTTCAGGTGTCTATGAGTCAGTGAGATGACACTAACAGAATAGTGCCTATCCTCCAATGAGTGCCCAGTCCGCTGTAGTGTACTGTGTGACTCGTAGAACTAAAAATAAGCCACATGCGAGTGTCTTGGAGAATTTCATTTGACTTATGGACGAATCCAAAAGCAGCATTGTATAAAAGGAAGAACAAAAACAGGCTGTGTTGTTTTCAATGACGGTAGCAGCTGCATGGCGCTTGGATAGCTTTTAGACACGGGGGTATTTTAATAACGAAGGTAAGGATGAGTCTGCTCAGCCTGACCACCGATAGCATCGTCATTTATGGGATTACAGAGTTATCATTTTAATAGGATTATCCCATGATGGGCCAACATGACCAAACAGTCCCGCTAATTTGATTAAACAAAAGATGGAGGTCTGAGTATACTGCCATTGATCAAACCGCTTGTTGAAATAAGGAAAAAAAAAGTTTGGCAAAAATGGCCAAGTAGCCATTGAGTAATCCTTTTTGTTCTGACAACTTAGCATGTCACTGATGGATTTTTTCCCTTGCTGCTAATTAAATCAGTCATTGCAAACAGAGGTTTTTGTGTATCTGGCTAAACTGGGAATGTCTGGGACTGTCTTCAATTTACAATTATTATATTGTCAATATTGTAATATATGTCAATGCACATAATATTACAGTACATTCAGTAACTCATGAGAAAATATGACTAGCATAACATTACATTTCTTATAATTATATGTATATTATTGTCAAATGATTACAATAATCAATTGACAGCTAAAACAGCAGTTGAAATGAATCATTTTTGAAATCATGTTTTAATATAATACTGTTTTAAACAAGGGTTTTTCAAAGTGAACAAAGGATCAAATGAACATATAGAAACAATTTTGATTTTAAGATTTTTCATGAATAAAATAAAAGGAAATGATCTAGTTTCATGGCATGTTCTTGTTTATTAATAAGATTTTTTCTCAGTTTCCTTTGAATGCTTCTCAGCTCTTCGCATGTTTCATTTCTGCAATGATACAAAGCACAAAGTAAACAATGTTCATACTTTTCAGTACAGATAATACAGTTAGTCATTTTCCAATCAACTCAATAAATTTTCAGTTTATAATGCCAAATTTTGATTGGACCTAATGTAATCAACAGGAAATTATGAAGTGTTCTTTCAGAAAAAGCATTGTGCATTGAGACATTTTGCAACACATGTTTACAAGAAGGTTGTTTGATTACCTAAGTGAATGGAGTGTTGAATGAGTTAAGCATTTGGCAATATTGGAAAACTGTCGAGATTATATTAATGCTTCTTAAACAAAACATAAAAAATAGCACTGCCTCTTTCCTGTGTTCTTTACATTGTAGAGTGGTCTGAAGTTGCTAGTCTTCCGCTTTACTTTACCATAGCAAATTTCATTCATTTTTTTACATGACACTATTGTCATAAAACAGGACACATGATAGAGATAGATAGAGACATGACTTGCACATTTCCCACAGCAAAAGCATATGGGTGGTACTACAGACTTCAGTGGCTCCTGTAGTTCTTTGGTCACTGTAGTCTTGACCAAAACAAACCTTTAAAACCTTTAAATTCCTCAGTTGAATGAAAAGAATTTTGAATTCCATGAAATAAAGTAAACATGGAGCAATATTCCTTGCCTGAGTGCACTCTGCTGATATTTTTGGACTGGGTTTATGGATCACACATTTCATTTGTCAGGGAAATATCAAAGCTTCAAGTCACCTTCAGTTCTATTTTATGAGAAGATATTAACTCAACAGAGGGATTATACTTTTATTGCAACATCGTCAGTTGCACTCGGACCTACATTTACTTCGATCATGACCTTTGGAGAGTTGGTCTCACTGCTGATTTCCTGTGATCCAGGTGCTCTTGTTCAATGACCAGAACTACGGAATCCACTACGAGTACACCATCCCGGCAGAGCCGTCACCAGAACCGCAGAGCGGACTGGTCACTAAGGCCAGTGAGCCCCTGTTCATGTGGACCCACTCAGGCTGGGAGGACTGCCATGCTGTGTGTGGAGGAGGTAGGTGGACTGACCCGATTTCCCTTCCCCACCTGACTCTCTTCCTCACCTAATTCCACAACTCTCCCTTACTCTTCCACCTCCCTAACCCTAAACCTAACCCTCCCAGCGTGACTCTCATCCTCACTTTATTCCATGACTGACTTCTTGTCCGATTTCCCCTCCTTTCCTGATTCTGTGTCCTCACCTGAGTCTCCCTTCCCATAATTTCCTCCCCTCAGCCAGCTTTACCACCTCACCTGATTCCTAGTCTGTTCCCAATTTTTCCTATGTGCCTGATTCACCCTACTCGCCTGATTTCTCCCACTCGCCCAATTCCTCCTACTCTCTCAGTTCTTGCCTGATGAAATCTCCTCACCTGATGTCCTTTCCTCTCCATGATCCCCTTTTGCGGCACAGACTCACCTTTCAACACTCACTGCAGTCATTCTGACGAATTAATCAACATTGCAGTTCTATTTTAAGATTTTACCATTGACCATAGTGATTACTTGCTGTTCCATAGGTAACATTAATTGTGGCTTTCTCTCTCTTTTTTGTTTGATTCAGCAAATGAAATGACTTCAGCTTTCTACTGGAGGAGTTACTAAAGCATCTTTCATGTGTACGATTCCACAAGATGAATAATCATGAACTTTAATGTCTATTGTTCATTAATTTTCAATTTGCAGGAGAACGAAAGACCATTGTCGCCTGCACTAAGATCGTCAACAAGACTACCAGCGTGGTGGACAACAGGAGGTGTCGCCACCTGACCAAGCCAGAGCCCCAAGTGCGCAAATGTAATGAGCAGCCATGCCAGACAAGGTAAGGAGGGATATTTTCACTGACACCTATTCCTGTAATGGTTGGAGGGAATGTTACTGCTGTTGCACTGTCCAGGCACCAGAGTGGGAGCTGCTATCACTAATGCACTTGTTATGAGGGATCCTTTTGACTGATGCACTAATATTTATTGGCGGGGCCTTGTTTTGCCGAGACCCTGTCGGTGGGCCTTTGGGGAATGGTGACCCCAGTGAACTCTCAATATACTTACAGGAGATATTTTCACCGACTCTCTCAACACGCTGGCTGAAGGCAAATTTCATCACCAGGGGCTTATCGCTGGCACAAAGATGGCAGTGTCCATTGGCCTTTGATAGCGAAAAACGTAATTAAGTGAAACTGCTGTGTTCTGTTGAAAAATGGAGGGATGAAATTGCAGGATTTCAAAGAAAGAGCGTTGTTGTTAATGTTCTCGGGAAAAGCAAAAGACAAATTGCACCTTGGCAGCCTCTCGGAGTTTGAGTGATAAAAGAATATTGGATGTCAGTGGAAATTTAGCCTTTTTGGGTTGGGTATTGTTTTATGTGCATACACAGTGGTACTATAAGCCATCTTTATCCGCAGCAAGGTCAGGCACTTTTAGTTCATGAAGACCTCTGTATCTGCTGGTTTCTGTTTCACCTCGTCTCTTAGCAATTGGAGCGATTCCCATGCTACTCAAAGGGTAAATCAGGTGCTAATTGAAATGATTATGATGGCCTCTTGAAGGGCCATACAGCCGAATGACTACAGCCTGTGTGCTGGAATCAGCCCTAATGGAAGGACTAAATTGCTTTTTTTCCCCAAATGGGGACACTGTTTGTTTATGTCTTGCAGCCCTACAGGAACATTTGACTGTCATTAGATATTGTGTTGGAGGAAACTCTTTATCTCGCACGCCTGATGTCAGGTCTCTGGGGGTCCAGGTTATCTGCAGTTTTCAACAGATCTTCCTTTCACAGACCCCATTAGCATGGTGGGGGAGGAGGGGGATGGGGCCAGGGAGGGACATAAACCTTCCTGCTCTTATGTTAACTGTGACAGCCAGCACGCCATACATACATACAAGTCAAAATAAGTGGAAGGCAACAAAATAACGAATTTGACAGTGGTTGTCGTAGGCCTTTTTATTACGCCGTGACAGATTAGCGTATCCTCAGACTCCTTCTTTTATTTGAAATACCTCTGCTCGCAAAACGACATCATCAAATTGTTTCCATGAGCCTCCGCTGGTGAGGAAACACTAAATCATCCGCTCGAGATACTGAAATGTTTGCACAAGATGTACGTCCCCTTGCAGGATTTGTTGTAATTGGCACGTATTGTGAGGGAAAAATGTTGTAATAGCAATCTCATTGAGAAGAGGCCCTTTTTTAATTCCTGTGGCAGAATTATGTCGTAATGAGTCATATTCTCTCTCCTGTGTCCCAAGGACTTCAAAATCTTCATGCTGTATGCAATATTAATAATGGTTGTAGAGACGGTGGACCGTTACCATTACTCATGAATCAGTCTTACACAAACGTTTATGCTCTCTGCTTGAAAAAAAAAAGGGTTCCTGACTAAGTTTTATAGCTCAGAAGAAAGCCTAGCGCTGTATTCACCTGGAGCCGGGTGTAATCCCGAGGAAATACACGTCTTCTCTCCAGTTTCGTGTCAGTACATGCGGCCTTTACACGTCACCCGCGAGAATGGCGGATAAATCTAATTTACGGCCTCGATGTCATAAAACCTGATCTGGTGCATTGAGTGATCAGATAACGCCGCGCAGGCCTGCCGAAGTGTCGTCTGAGCCGGAGGAGCGCGATATTCCTGGGACCACGTCATGTTTTAGTCTGGCCCGGCAGCTGCCAGCTGGCTCCTATCTCTTCCTATCCTCCTGATCTCTCTCTCTCTCTCTCTCTCTCTCTCTCTCTCTCTCTCTGCGAAGAAGGCTGGACATAACAAATCTCCCCCGAAGCCCTCTCTCTCCTCTCTGCCCCTCACATCTGTGTCCCAGATGGATGACGCGGCCGGGCCTGGTAGCACTCTCGGCCTCTCCTCTGTACGCCACAGCGGGTGTGAGAGTTGCCTCCACACCTTTAATGGGGGTGATGTACCTTTTAAGGGGTCATCTCCAAATGGGACACAACTCTTACCACCACAGCTTTTGGCTGATGCAGACATATTAGTTTTTGTAATGGTCAAACAGGATGCTGGCCCTTTGGCTGGTGGTGAAAACCTCATGATTAGTCTCCGAATGCGATTCTGTTATTACCTCCAGGTCCCTGAGATATACCCCTTAATGTATGAGCTCCAACTGGAAAGAAGATTCCTGTAATACTGTACCATTTGATTCACTTATGTTCATTAAAAGGTGTTCTGCTTCACTGCACCTGCTGGATGTCCTGACTGGTAAAACTGACCGCTAGAGTGTTTTAAAAAGGAGCCCCGTCTCCAGTCTCACGTGCGCCCCTGACGCAGGTGGGCTACGTTATGGAACCAAAGTCTGCTTTCACACGGAACGCGCGAAACCCAGAGGTGCCGGCGTTGGGACGTTTTTTTCTCCCCCGAGCCTCCCGGGTGAAAGGCGGAAAGGCCCCGTGTTTGTGCGCTGCGGATGATTTAGGGAAAGGCCCGCGTTTCAGCGGGGAGGTAACACGCGACCTCTGACCCCCAGGTGGATGATGACGGAGTGGACGTCCTGCTCGCGGACGTGCGGGAAGGGGTCCCAGAGCAGGCAGGTGGCCTGCACTTTGCAGCTGCGGAACGGCACCCTGGTGAAGGCCAAGGACCGGGACTGCGCGGGCCCCAAACCCGCCCCCACCCAGCGCTGTGAGGGGCAGGACTGCATGACCGTGTGGGAGGCCGGCGTGTGGTCTGAGGTAGCTCCGCCATAACACCGACCGGTACTAACCATGATCTCGGGCGCTTTTAAAAGTCTCCTTGAAACTCACTCTTAAGTGTTACTACTTCTCTGTACACTTAATTGTCTCCTAGGGGCAGCTCTATGAGAAAATAAAACCCAGGGAAAGCGTCTGTTTGGACAAACCAAGCATTTATAAACATTGCTTGCTTATGATAATGCTTGCTTGTGTGTCTACCTACATGATTGCCCTATGGTGCGATCTCAAATTCCTCAAATTGACTTTCCCACAGAAAGTTTTGCATTAATGTTAAGCTCCCAGCAGATATTACATGTTCAGTAATCATTCCGATTTAAATTCCGGCGCTAGGTGCCTTTTAATCTCATACAGTGTAAACGCAGGTGATCTGAGATTCCATCACGGCTTTTGACCCACCTGCAGATCACTCACCTGCACTGGTGCCAGCCTCCTTCAGAGGGCGGCTGGCTCTAGACAAAAGAGCTGAAAAAAAATAATTCCCTAACAAGGAAACGTTTCTTATTTTAAGCTTACCTGATCTGATAATAAGAATGCCTGCTATTTATTTCCCTTCGGTGTTTTCTCATTAAAAACCTCTTACGTGGTTTCCAATTTTAACTAAAACAAAACTTTCATATTTGTAGATATTATCACTATGATATAAATATAATATAAATGTGTATAAATGTTCTTTATATCGAGAACATTTTTATGCAATCTATGAATTTTTATACTTGATTTTTTGGGGGGTGGATTGGCAGTGAGGGAGAGAAGATTCAGCACAGGCGGCATATTATGGTTAAGGGGGAAATATTTCCATTGAAACTGAGTGATGGGCCTCCAAATACTTCCTCCTCACAAAGAAAGAATGTTCTTCTGAATTAGAAAAAATTTTATTGTACGAATCCTGTTATGTCTCCGGGGTGCATTTGTTTAGCTGAGTAAACACTGTTTACGCGAGTGTGATTAGCAGCGAGGTGAGATTAATTGCGTCGTTTGTCATCCGAGCAGGCTGAGTACAGTGCTTACGCTCTGTGAGTGTGTGAGCGTCTCTCCCCTGGGGCTTTGGCCACATGTCGGCCCCTGAGGGGAAGAGGACTGGGCGGAGGGACTGTATGTGTAAATTATGGTTGTGGACATAAATTACGGCCGCACACATGTGATTTTTGAGCCGTTCATCTGAGCCTCTGCGTTTCAGGGGGAGACCGGTCCAACCCGTTTGTGGGTGTGGTGGCCAGACCAGAGCACTGGGCCACCCCCCAGTGGCGTGACCCATGCCTTTCCTCCAGAAAAGGGGCGGAGCTCTGAAAGGGAACCTTAATAGTACTCTGTATAACAGGCACAAGTAAATCACACTTTGTATAATGGAAACAGATCAACTCAGGGTTTAAGCATTCTTTTTCTCAGCTGTGTAAAAAGTGTAGTAGTGGGTTTACCCCCCCCACCCCCCCCAACAACCACCACCACCACCACCACCACCACTATCCCCCTAAAAAAATCCCCCATCCCAACCTGTGATTTAATACCTCTTTAAGAGCCAGTTATGCAACCGGCTATAACTCACCTGGGGAAGTGAGTGATCTGGAAGGCCTAAACCGAAACATCTGCTGACACTAGGGGGTGTGGGTAGAGAGGGGTGGGGAGGTGGGGGGTCCATGAGGCGCTAGGGGTATCTCCTTGCCTTTCATCGCCGCGGCAATTCCCCCATGTGGCCCGGACATGTCAGGGCAGAAGAGGGGGGGAACGTGAGGGGATGTGTCTCGGGATGTGTCCTGGCGTAAATTGTGTCTCGGTGGGGGGGGGCTGGGGGGGGTGGTGGTGGCGGTTTGTGTTGCAGTGCTCAGTGAAGTGTGGCCGGGGGGCGCGGCACCGCCTGGTGAAGTGCACCAATCCGCGCAGGAAGTGTGACCTGACGACCCTCCCGCGGGAGGTGGAGGACTGCGAGGACTACTCCAAGTGCTACATATGGAGGACAGGAGACTGGGCCAAGGTGCGTCGCCCGACCGTGCCTCTCCCTCTCCCTCTCCCCCTCTCTCTCTCGCCCTAGCGTAACCCCAAACACCCTGTCCCTAACCTCTACTTCTGCCGTCTTTTCTTCCCACCTTCCTCAGCGTCCCCGGCACCAATTAATCCAGTCAGTGACAGGTTCAAATCCTTGACAAGCTATTATTTCTATTCAACTAAGATTTAGAGCAGGACCATAACTTGTTAGTGTGTATCCAGCATTTCCAGTACTGTTCCCTTTTTTTAGATTTATGTAACACATGTCACAGCTAATTTCCTCAATGGGGAAACTGCAAGCTTGTTTAAGAGAAAACACAGCCAGGAAATATGATGGCCATAACTTTACAATAATCGTATGTATTTATCATAATAATAACCATCACAGTCAAAAATACTGTGTCTTGTGGTGATACAGATAGTCATTATCATTCTTTTGATCGCCTCTAGCATTAACAAATTAACAGTCCAGTAAGTGTAGCCCTTCTCTCACTGTAAGTGCAGTTAAATCAAACCCCTTGCTCAGGTGTGTTACTATCAGACTGCAGGGGGCTGGCACAAGACTGGCTGTCTCCAGTTTCCTGTTTTCTGCCAGGAATCAAACTCTCTGTGCCACCCTGTTTGGTGCATTCTTCACCACCGCCATGCCCTGCAGCATTACATTACACAAGGAATATGAGCCCAGCTGTCTTTACGGAACAAGAATCCTCGCAGCGTGCTAAAGCACGCCCATTAAGAGCTTTCTAGTAAATTTGTGGGCTGGGATTTGTTCCACAGCTCTGACCTATGACCTCCATACTCACAGCCAATGACAAACCAATTTCTTCAAGTGAGAGAGAGCTGGACCAGGCTTTGGGTTGCCTTGAGTTCCTCACATTTTTTTTTCCGACTGCTGTTTCACAGCAATTTTTTCCAAGTTTGACAAAAAAAAATTAAATTACTATAACACACAAGGCAAGCCTCTGTCTGTCACATTTTCTCACTTTACACATGCTTAAAAGGAAGGGGGAGTCTTGCATGTTTAAATACTGTCCTTGCTCTCTGTAGAATGACACAAGGACGTCATCCCTTAAGGAGAGGGGCATTTTTTGAAGAATTTTTAGCAGATATATACTCCCCCCCCCCCGGGGGAGGTTTCCTGGTAAGAGACACAGTGGACTTGAACTTGCTGCAGGCCGTGGGGGGTCAAAGTTCAGGGATCAGGTTCAGCACGCTGTCAATCACTGAGATGCACACCAGCGCCCCGACGGCACCATTCTATTTGCCTCCCTTCAGTGCACCCTGTCCCTCTCAATGACGTCTCCATTCACTTCGCAGAATTTCATTTAACTTTACCTAATGCCTCTGATGCATTCTCTAGCCTCAGCGAATCTGTTTTAGTAGTAGTAGTAGTTGTAATATGAGGGGTTATAGGAACAGGAGTCAGTGGCATATTCATTTTGCAAGTGGGTGGTACACTGTCACTTGGTGTTGGGGTAGGGGGGGAGGGGGGCTAAGGAGCCCAATTACTCTGTCAAAGTGATGTTAGAGGGACATGTCTATGCTAGTAGTGCTAGAGATTTAGTAGAAGTAATAGTAGTGATGGAGGCTGCAGTATCACCTTTATGTGGAGCAGCATGTCTGAAATCCATGCAGCCAACAGAATAGCAGACAAGACAGATGCAATTCTGTGCATGGTGCTGTATTTGCCAGATATTTGTACACGACAAGGTCTTCACAGCAAAATGCACTAACACGTTTTACGCTCACTGAATGTCTGTAGCACCGTTCTTAGAAAGCTCCTGCGTCATTATCCAGCGTGACGAAATTTGAAGGGACCTGGAAAAATATAAGGCCAGTGAGCTGTGTCAGCTGATTTCGGTTTCACTCGAGATCCTGCCCAAAAAGGCCTACATAATGGCACATCTGTTTTGACAGTGCAATGTACTGCAAATTTCCTTCATGTTTACTGGACGGTAGCAATGCTAATAATCCACATTCGACTGTATAAACAGTTAGCCCCAGATGTCTCCGTCGGGTGGATACTGTCTGAATGGATGCCACAGCTGTGTGCTAGCGCTGTAGCGGCCTCACGCTTGCAACTGCTCTTTCTCGGAATCTCTCGATAGCGCGTTTGTCACGATGCGTAAATGTTGGTACGAGCAGGAAATGATACGCGTTGCAGCTGACTACACTCTTGGTTTATTTAAAGACCACTCAGCTTGATATTATTCTAGCAACTGAATCGTGACCGCTGTTCTCCGTCTGGCTGGTTTGTCCCGGCCTACCGCCGCGCCTGAGGACGGTGCTGCAACTTGCCGTTCTCTAGGTTTCTTCTGCCCCAGAGGCCCGGACACAGGTCTGTTTCACTCCTGTAAATTAGCTGCAAAACAAGATTAATGGATTGGTGATTACAAAAAGAATAACCTTAGGTCTCCTGCTTCCTCGCGCCGAGACAAACGCATGACTAATCGCCGGCATTCTTCGTCTGTCACACCAGAAGCCTGTTATTAAATTAGATGAATTTTTCCAGAGAGATGCAGGTAAGAGGAGCCCTCAGTTTAAGGCCTGTTGGGCTCTGTCCTTAAAATATTCTCCCAATTCTCTTTTTAACAGTGTATAAAGCTGTAAAAATGAGTTTTCATTTTGGAAAAGGGGTTGTAAAGCATATCGGGGTCTGCCGGTGTCAGTCAACGCAAAGCCTAGGTCTGACGTCTCCCATGCAAATGCTTTCCCCATCTTTGCTGAGTTAAAAGTGTCTAGGCCCAGCTCTCTGCTTGGCGAAAGTCCCCAGCTAGCTAGGAGCTGAGAAAACAGCAGCCAAATGCTAGCCTGGTGTTTCACTCACGCTCAAGTGCTTTCAATTTTGGCTTGGCTGAGAGTGCGATGCTAACCTGCGCTAATGTACTAGATTAGTAACTGAGAGCAGCACCATGCTGAATAAGGCAGCGATGAGCTATGCATGCAAATGCAAAGGAAAACACAGCATTTTAATTGTTTGAACACACAGCTGGACTACACAACACAACATTTGAAGAGCATAAAAACTGAATAGCGAGTTTCAGCTAGTGTCATGAACACATTTGTGTATTTTCAAAATAACCATATATGTGTATAAAGAAAACATATCAATTGGATTGTTCTGGAAAAACGACACAAATGCATTTCTTAAAGAGTATTTAACAGAGTCAGGGTACGCAGGTGGAAACAGTTGCATGACCCCAAAAAAGCAAGCCAATAAGGAGTTGTTTATTGTGTCACTTACCAGTTTCCTACTTTACCATCACTTAACCATTACCATACTACCGTGCTGCACATTTTACATTAGATGTTTTAGGTGTATGCATTCAACATCATTTCTAAAAAATGTTTTCTGAAGATCTATTTTATGTTTATCAGTCTCAGTGTTATAAAACAACAAAAAAAAACATGTTACTTCTATTACTATTACAAGAGTATACCTGTAAAAAGTGTGGTCAAGGTTTGTACATAGCAATCAATATCATAGGCATACAGTACCTAAGACATACCGTATTTTAAACAGACTGCCAAGAGCAAGTTTCAAAAAGCTTGCATCCTCAAATACAACATTGTAAATGGATTAATTCCATGCAGTCTGGAATGTAAAACCAAAATAAACATTGGGACATTTTCTATGTACTTTGGCATGGGACATATCTAGACGAGAATCGTCTTCAAATTACTTTTTTTCCAGCAGACGGATACATTTTAATTGAATTAGCAAACTGTAACTACATTAAAAACAAGATTATTATTTACATTAAATAATTTTTTGCTTCTCAATTGCCCTTGGAACAAACCACATGGGAAATAGATTTAGGAAACTACAGATTAAAATTTTTCTACATGAGATTTGCAGGCAGTCTGTCACAATTAACAATTTCACGTAGTGAAAACACACTGTGACCCTACAGTAGACTGCATTCCTCTTTGTCTGTAGAGAGAAAATAGGACAGATGAAATCTAATGCTACTATGTAAGGACTGTTATTGAACTTCACCATCCACCTGCATCTGTGCAAATCTGCCCTTTAGTGACACTCAGTTTTACATTTTTTTTAACATGTAACACAACATTTTGAATAAGCATTCTAAAACAGTTCATAGGAAATGAATAGACTGGAAGACAGGTTTCAAAAAGGCTCATTTCAAAAGCAGATGATAAAAGCTTGATAGGGGAGGTTTTTTAATCTATTTTCCTAATATGCATGCTGATGGTTTTACGCTACATCTGCACTCCCTTCATTTTAGTCATTAGTACCAATTTAGAAGTGACAGCATGTAACTGATTTGAGGGAGGACTGTAGAGGAGATTAATGATGTACTCATATCCTGTCATTACACGGACACTGAAAAATAAATCTGAAGGTCAGATGTCAGACTTCAAGAAAAGTAAGTATGCTGGAGAGCCTGGAGGATTAGACTGTTCACCATGCCAATTTTGCACTATATGCCAGTGATGAGCACTTCATATTTTGGACACCACGAATGTGTGTGATATAATTATTACAGTTCCACCAAATTTACAGATTTTATATGGATATGGATTTTAAACAGGTCTGGTTTTGCATTACGTTGTGATAGAGAGAACCTACCTGTGCCCAATAAAGCACAAAGCATTTTTATAAAACTTTCCTTACAACACTTTGGTAGCCCTAGCTGGCTAGTTGTTTAATGTCATTGATTATATGCTTTCATTTCATTTGCTTTCATTTCTAATGTAAAGCCTTGTATTACTTGTGTCTCCATCTAGTAAAACTTGTGTCTCAAAGATGACCTCCTTCCCTCCAAAAATCAGGTTTTGGAAAAGAAAAGCTGCATTACTGCCATCTGCTGGCTGACGAAAGAGAACTACTACAGTGCATTTACAGCTCTTGAATACCTGAAGTGAGGCTGACTGCAAATTCACCTGAAAACATTAATTGGCCTCACACATTAACCTGAAAAGAATATTACTAGTCCAACTATGACAAAGGTGTGTTAAACAATTGAAAAACGCGAGTAAATGGGTTTCTGTGTAATGTTTAAAGGATTCTTTTAACATGGAACCCAATGGCGTGCTAACTGAAAAAATTTGGAGAGAATTAGATTTGAAGAGAGGAAATATCTAAAGGTCTGTCTGTTTTCAGGAGGGATGAACCTTAGTCCCATCATACCATCACCTGTTTCTCCTTGCTTCCTGGCAATGTTTGTCCCCTGTTGCCCCCAGCATGCATTTTGTCCCGTCCGGGGTTCCATCCCCTTCATTCCCCTTCATTCTTTGTCTGTCGCGGTCCCTTGCAGTGCTCCGTCACCTGCGGCAAAGGGATGCAGTCGAGGGTGATCCAGTGCATGCACAAGATAACGGGGCGCCACGGCAACGAGTGCTTCTCCTCTGAGAAACCCGCAGCGTACCGCCCCTGCCACCTGCAAGCCTGCAACGAGAGGATCAACGTCAACACCATCACCTCGCCTCGACTGGGTGAGCGTCATCCGTCACGCCGCCGCTAGGTGTGCGAACGCTCAGTCACACCACCTCAACGTGTGTTCCCGCTAAATCACAGCACCGAATTCTGTGCTCCCACTCAGTAATGCTGCGACAATGTGCAATCGCTCTCACCACACAGTTTTTAACCTGTGTTCACACAGCGTCACACTGCCACAACCTGTATGCACACATGTTCACTCCATTAGAGTGTCTTCGCACTTTCCATCACACCAGCCATCATTCCAACACACCTCCTCTTCCACGTGGTCCCACTCCTCATATCCCCCACGTACTTGAGGTATACACTCAATGGTCTGTTTTGGATCCTCTCAAAGCCTTTCATTTGCCTCTGTTTAAGGCTTCTAAAGGGTTCCCAAATTTGTTTTGAGTAACCTCGATTTGACTCAAGGAGGAACAACTCATTTGATTACTCAGTGCTCAGTGCATTCAATGCATTCTGTCCCACTTACAGAAGGTTTAGCACCAGTAGTCAAATAAATCTTATCTGATGATTAGTATATGAAGATTTGTGAACTGCAGGTTTCTGAACATACTGCACCTAATGCAGAACTTTATCAGACAGACTGTTCGGCAGTGCCTCGCATTAACTGAGCCAAAACAATTTACAAAAACCCACGTTTTGGCTCTGCAGTAGATCTCCCCACATGTCGGCTCTCCCCTGCTGTTCGTATCGCTGTGTTTGGAGGAATATGATTTCAGACAACGCGGTCAAACGTTAAGCCTTCTGGGAAGAAGGACGAGTTTGTCTAACATTGCAGCTGGGAGCACGAAAAGCCATGTCCGTCATGGCACGTTGTTTATATTTAAGACACAATTGCTTGTGCTCACCTTTTAATCTAAACGCAGCTGCTTGGAGGGATGTCTGTGGTGCGGGCTGGGGCGTCTCCCCAGAACACCCCCACAGCTGGGCGCATTTCGGTCCTGAAGGAGGGATTCTGGAAAGCGAGAACGGCTGGCTCATCCCTCCTTCAGATCACTCTCGATATGCTGTTCACCGTCTGGAGGCAGCTGGGCTTAAAAGTGCGCAGTGAAGCTTTATCAGCTCGCATAGAGATTACAAAAGTCAATATTATGATAACACGTTTATTTTCCCCCAAACAACGCATGGTCATAATTTCTCAAACACAAAGCATTCGTTATGACGTCATTCGTTTCATTGTTGTCCATTTGCTTGCTTTGAAGGTACACTTATGTTTACAGTTTCACACATTCTGTAATGCATTTATCCAGCTGTATTTCTACTGGATGCAAGCGGTGTAAAGTATTTTTCTGAAGGGGGTACAGCAGTAGATTTAAAGTCATGACCCTTATTACAGGATTCATTCCTCTTATCGCTGGAGCTCGCGCACTCCAAACTGCACTTTGCATTTTAATCGGACAGACGTTATTGGGTGAGACTTCGATGGTGAGGCCTGTTTATCTTCTGTTTCCATGGCACCATCTTAATTTAGAGCAACCATGTGCCTAGAGGTGTTTTGTTTACCTCGCCGCAGTCTTAATTCCATCTCCAGAGCAGATGCCGTCTGGTGCGAATGCAGCTCCATCGCTCCGCTTCATCTGACGGCGCGTGAACGGACTTGGTGGTCCGCCGGTTTCCAGTCTTGCGCGCAGTCTTGCTGGCGAGGGCGAATGTTTAGACCTCTCCGTTTCATTACGGTCTCCCTGACATCAATAAGCGTGTCAACACCACCGTCTCCCCGCCGAAGATGAGTTTATCTCTGCGTCTTGCCAAGGCAAGTGGAATGTAATAGAGCAAAGAGAATATACTGCTGTTTGTATAAGAGAGAAGTGTGTAGTGGAGACAAGGAGCGCTGACTCTCGCTTCAACAGAACTGGTGATGGAAGAGGAGCGGTGTACCCCGTGAACCCTGGTAAAACCACCCAACCTGCCTTATGTCCATTATGAAAATAAGCATATTTTGGACAATACCTACTATGCGTTTTAGATTCTGCGATCCTGAATATGATGAATAAATCGATCGTAGTATTAGAGGGTAGTGCAGTGAAATTACAGATGTTTTATGCGTTATATTGTATGCAGTAGTTGGTCTTGCCTCATTAATTTCCAGATGACGGTGTAAACCGCTGGGGGAGTATGGTGTGCCGTTTATTTTTCGCTTTGCGCCACAGTGCCACCTAGAGGCGATGACAGCACCTCAATAATAATTTGACAAATAAATTAATTTTAATTTTAAAAGAATATAGAAATGAGAGGCAACTCAAGCCCGTATGCAAAATATGTTTATTTCATCAAACTGAGAGACACTCGTTACACATACATCCGACGGGACAATTTAAATGGCAAGCTCAGCTTGCTTGTCTTGTGCCTGGTTTTCCATCTGTTTAGGCAGGATACCTACTGATACCCGCTACTAATACCTCCCCCCAAGTGTGATGTTAGGCTGTGTCACCAGTTGCACGGATTATAATGAAAAATACACATCCTGGTTTTCCAGCTGCCTTAACATTCAAATGCCTGCGGGACCAGTGGCCGGTGTACTGCAAGGTGATCCGGGAGAAGAACCTGTGTCAGGACATGCGCTGGTACCAGCGGTGCTGCGAAACCTGCAGAGACTTTTACGCACAGAAGATGCAGCAGAGAAGTTGACACCTCCAGTGGAACTGATCGAGGTGCCCCCTTATTTATATCAAGTGCACTTACAAGAACACGCAGGACGAACAAAGACCCGCCGCTTTCGACCAAGCTGTCTCAGACAACTTCATCGCCGTAATTTATTTCCGATTATCCGCAAGTCGCGTCCCGCAGCCAATTTGTCGACGCGGATACGCTTTACTCTTTTTTTTTTGAGCACACCTCATGAGGTAGATATATCAGTATGTTGTAAGCTACACAGTGTGTAAGCAATTGCTATCGCACACGCAGAAATGTCTGTCCGCATGACAGTGGCGGGATTCTAGTTAAGAGAGATTGGGCTCAGTCACTCGCTAAAACTATAAGGATCAGATAGTTTATACCTAAAACATTATTTTATCAAGAATGAAAGGTGTTGTTTTTATATAAATCTATTTTTCTTTTTCTTTTATGTGTTGTTCATATGGTATTCCAAAAGAAAACTCTTGAATATCCCAGAAGTACAAGGCATGGATTGAAGAATTTCTAATCATCCAACATACTGTAGCTGAATTTAGAATTTAAATACAATAATAATCAGAAAGGGAAATGTCATTTGCCAGTAAAAAGTGGAGGGTTTGGTTGTCTATTGGATATGAAAGAATATTTGAGGAACTACCCAGTACAAACTCTAAGTAAAACAAGACCATGTCACAGGCGACTGAACAGATTTTTTTAATGCTCATCTGCTAGTGCCCATCTGAAAATATTCATGCCCTGAAAAGCACAAATCAACCATATTCTGTTATCTGCTGTCTCACAATTTAGCAGCATGATATGTGGAAAAAGTACAGAGCAGAGCTCAACACAATGGCCAAATCACCCCACACCAATCAAGATGCAGATCCCATGTAAGCAGTGTCACTTTTTGTCATAACTTACCTGTTTTTTAACTGATACATGGGCAGAGGGTTGTGTAGGCATTGAAAAAACTCAGACTGCATTATTTTTTTTTTGTTTATTTCAACATTTCAGTTACTTTACACATGGTGCTCCTGTTGAATTGATCAAAATCTTTCTTGTTTCCTCAACCATTTTTGGCTTCAGATTTCCACAACATTCAGGGAATAATCACATGACTCTGACTGTCTCAAGAAATTTCAGTAGTTCACACTTATATTTGCTGATATATTTACTCTTCTGTTCTCTGAGATGGAATTGGTACATTACTGAGTTTCAATCACATTAATATTAGATAGTGTAAGTCACGGCAGCTGAAATGCAGACCAGCTGGTAATTGTATTCCGTGATTTAGCCTTGTGTGTTAAAATATACAGTATCTGTACATTTCGTTGGAGGGGTTGAGCTACTCCAAAGGATTGAGTTGGATTTAATTTTTGAGTGATTCGGCCATTCTGTTAAAAGTAGAGTTATAGTTTGCCACATACCAGTCCTTGTTCATCTGTGACGACTCTGAGATCATGTTGACAGGGCATATAAGTGAATTTCATTTGAGCTGGAGAAAATCCTAACTCACTGTGTGCTGTAGTAGCAGAAAATAGAGGAGCAAATATCTGGCTGTTATACAGTAAGAAAAAAACAAAACAATGGATTATAGTTTATTTTATTTGACTAATCAACCTTTATCCTTTTCACTAAAAAAAGCTATGCTATAGGCAGACAAAAGGGTCCATGCTGAAATAAGACAAAAGTGTAATAAAATCATTCCCACAGAGAGCAAACACTGCCGGGAATTTCACCAGCCAAGGCTTCGCACTGTATTATGTTGGTGCTGCCGAAGCTGTAGCTGGTGAAACCTCCAACACTGGTGCATCCGTCGCTTGCATTACCACTGCAGTTCTGGACAGCCTGATGTGAAACCGTAATTCTTAAAACACAGGCCTATCTTTCACAGGGCTCTTGCTGCACATCACAGAACATGTCAACAATCTCCGGTACCATAGGGAACATGGGCTGAGTTTCGACACCTCTGCAAGGCATTCAAAAGGGAATTGTCCCTCCTTCTAGTAATGTAATAAAGTGAATCTCTGTACTGTACACCTGCAGGATTTAATAAGAAGATAAAGGGACACCATATGGTCATGTGGTCATGTGCTAAGCTATGATATTATTTGCAATGAGCTGAGATTTGGCAGCCAGTGTTTTTTTTTTGAGGGGGTGGGGGGGGGGGGGGGGGGAGACATGTTGCATCATGACACAGCAGTGAGCCTGTCCCAGGGTCTGAGCTCAGAGCTGCTTCATTAAGGAGGAGGTAAACCATCTGCTGTATAGCGTAGATTTCACAAGATATCCACACAAAAAATATTACCATCGGTTATTCCACACCTTCTACTTGAATAAAGAATTTCTAGAAATACGAAAACACTGTAGAAGTTTACACTGAATTACTGCTTCACTGGTTTAGGTTCGAAAGAGCCTTCAGTCAGGGCATCTCGTGGTGCAAGATTACTGCTCATTTTGAACCTCCTGTCATTTGGCTGAAAAACTTTTCAAGGTTGAGTTTCACTAGTTTGACATGAACATTTTAGTGCGTTTTATTTTCTTTGTACTGATACGCCGCAGTTGAACTCGTGGCTTTTTTTTGTATTTGTATGTAACATCAGTTCGAAAAGTTCTATGGATTGGCGAAACTGTCTGCACGCTGTCTTTCTGTGAAAAGGCAAAACTGATCATTTGTACATCATTCACATGTTCTTATGTTTTTCCATTAAAAACAAAACATGATTTGTTGGATTCCTTTCCAGTTTTCTTTTTTCAAATGCCACCATTTCCTGTTGCATGTGTTGAAGTTAGAAATCTAAAGAAAAGGGGACATAGAATGTCCTACATTCACCTGCAGCAATCCCTTGAATCTATGCGGACTGGTTGGCACTTGGATGGTAGCTGAAATGGTAAGAGTTTCCAGGAATTATCAGGTTGCTGCTGGAAATTGTGTTGTAGAGCCAGTAGGTGTCAGCCTTCCCTCTTGACAAACTTCCAATTTGACAGACTCCATCTGGCCATCAATTCATGTTCTACTTCAATTGGGTGAATAAATATGCCTCCGTTTCCCTGCATATCCTTGGAGCAGGCACATTGGTGATGGCTCATGGGAGTTCCAAGTCATTGTTCCGGTTTCTGCATGTCTCCAATCAGAAATAGAATAGAACAAAGTCTTGAAGACAAATGTAAATAAAAGCAAGTCCGGAATGTTCTTTACTGCATTTCCCCAGTACATTTTAATTAAGAAAGCTAATTTAAATAGATACTTCAATTCACTGATGCAATTTCAGGTAATAGGCCTAGCTTTATTATTAACTCACCAGAACTCTAAGGTGGAGCCAAAAAATAGTCACAGAAACTGCTTTTTTCCTAAATGATGACTCAAATAATAGTTTCAGCACTGCAGGGACTGATTCTGAGACCCTTTTGAAATTATCTTGCCCAGCGAGAGGGCACGGGGAAGTGCTTCCTAACAGTTAGCCTGTGGAGACAAATAACCAGCACCATAAATTACATTTAAAGTGCCTCCTCTGCAGTGCTGCCCACGAAGAATGAGACAGCACATTAATCTCAACCATCAAGTCTGTGCCGCATGGCTTTGTGCTCCGCTTGACCTGAGTATTTGTGCACCTTATGTGTGTGATGGAGTCTATTTCCTGTCTCTCCGCGGCCACGGCGGGGCTATGTAACAGGCAGGGTAGGGTCAGATAGGGTTACACACACCTGCCAGAGAGCTGGTGCTTCATGAATAATTAGGAGGCCGAGGCTTCACTTCAGCAGGTGTCCTCAGGACAGGCTCAGTTCGACCGGCTGCGATGAAACATGGATCTGTCGGTTCTGCCGAACAACAACCACCCGGAGAAGTTTCTCCAGCTCGACGTGAATTCGCTGCCGGCCAGCCATGGGATATTCCAGATTGGGTTCGCGGCCGGGGCAGCGTTGTCCGGGCAACGGCAGTGGCAGAACCGTGTCTACTCTCAGGTAGGCCCCTCACCCCGGCATAAGATGGATGCCGTGTCATTCTCAGTAACTCATGCAAGACAGCCTTCTCTGTGTGCCCTTGTTTACTTTTCATAGTGAAGTTTGATTGACGGATTTCATTGTGTGTCTTATCCAACGCTGGAAGGAATGGGATTCAGTCTGACAGCTTCACAGCAAAGATTGGCAACAATATTAATGCATGTTGAGAGAGACCAAGTTTGCACACGTCTAGCTGCACAAATGCCTGCAAACATGCAAACAATTTTCAGTTTAAACAGAAAGTGGACAGTGTAACCTGGTAATGTTGTGGTGGTTCAGCTGCTGCCGTTTTCCAAAATTACACTGGCCTTTCAGAATTTATTGGATCATGTGGATGGGATAATGGGAAGTGGCTGGAGGGTAAACTTACACTCAGGGAAATGAGCACTCTGAGGGGAATTAGACCACTTCATCTCTATCTCTCCCTCTCTCTCTCTCTCTCTCTCTCTCTCTCTCTCTCTCTTTCTCCCCCTCTCTTCCTCCCTCCTGCACACAGAGGGAGCAAAGGAATTTGAGTGGCCTAAGGCCCTCCCCTGAGGGCAGCCCTGTGTTAATGGACAGTGTCCTGGTGAAGCATATCACCCCGGTCACTCTCAAAAACAAAATCAAGACGAACCCTCTCTACTCAGACACAAGGACTGTTGGCGATGAATGGGAGAACAGGAAGTCAAAACCATCCTGGACCGTCCAGGAGTTTGACAGACACTCGGTGCACCCCAACCTGGCGAACTATTTAAAGGTACAGTACGGACATTACCTGACTCGTGCACTTGGAAGGTTGTCATTGATGTATGATTCCGTGGCCTCTCTAACTTTCAGTATTGTAAGTGGATACTTCTGAAGACCTTGACACTTACAGCAACAGTACTGTATTATGTAAGTAGTCATTACAACTGACGATGAGACGTATTGCCATTTTGGAACAATTCCTTTCATGGGCGATTACATGGATTGATAATTTTCATGCAAGATGTTAAAAACTTGTGTTCAGATGTACATTACATTATTGGCATTTAGCTCTTATCCAGAGCGGCTTACATCAGTTACATGTTTTTTTGTTTAAAATGTTTTCCACTTATACAGCTAGATTTACTGAGGTAATTGTGGGTTAAGTACCTTGCCCAAGGAGCAGTGCCCCACCAGGGAATCAAACCAGCAACCTTTCTGTTACAAGTCCAGCTCCTTAACCACTATGCTATACTATATGCTATACTCTAACTGGAATGAAAAGGTATTCTTAAACTGTAAGTACCTAAAGTACTTCAAGTACTTAAACTAATGGAAAGAACTCTCTGTGGAATGCAGACAATGGTAGACATTTAATGCATTTACAAAGAATTTAAAACAAAATACACAACAGTCACACAACACAAGAACATACATATCTTAGAAAAAAGGATAAAAATCATGTATAATATTAATATCATGTTACATATGTGTTACATATATCATGTTAACAATAATAAACAATAGATCTAATATGGCTGTCATTGAAAAATGATCTAGGAATGCACTTGCAGTGGGACTCTTCCATACCGCTTTTGATGCTGGAAGCAGTACCCTGATATATTTCCCTATGGGAGAATCTGCCCTTGGTATATTGAGAACATAGCCACAGCTTGCAGGCACTCTACTGCGTGTTGTGCCTAACAACACACTTTACCTGTATACCATTGCTTTATTATACTCAGAGCTAGTTCTGCTATCCATCCCTGTATTGATTTGTAAGTGAAATCTGTTTTGTACTTGACATGGGTGGGGGTATTTTCCTCTATTGCAATAATGGCAGATACAATACTATGGAGCAATAAATGTTTGGAATAGCTAACTTGGAATCGCTAAGGGTTTGAAGTGAAAGCAAGAGACCCTTATAGTGTTCAAGACCAGCCTTGGCATGGTGCTAGATACACTAGACCAGGGGTACTCAATCTGGAATCTGGACCAAAATACTATTTAATCCGGACCTAGACCTAAATCTGCACGCTAATTTATCTGTCACCTAGGTGGGTTTTTAACAGCGCACACAATAAAAGATACATGCCATTCAGCATCCTATGTTCTTATGCAACATAGTACGGTGTAAAGGTGCAGAAGTAGTGAATGCTTTGTCCACTTATGGATACTCCTCGAGTACAAGCAGGGTCAGAGGAACTGGGGGTTAGACGGGGGGGGGCGAGAAAGGGAGAGAGAGGGGAAGAGGAAGCAGGGCCGGCCACACTCCCTGCATATGAGGGAGAGGGAAACACAGGCTGATTACCAACACTTGACTTCCACAGGCGCAGGGTCGCTGAAAGGTCAAACAGCCAAATGATCAGCGCGATGCATTCGCACCATCCCTCTCTCCGTACGAGCTGAGGTGACAGGCATTTTTTTTTCCCCGCCATTGGCCATCGTTAATTTTCTTAATGCTTCCAGGAACGGATTCTTGGGAAATATGTAAAAAAAAAAAAAAAAACTTTCATCATCGCCGCTTGACTAAAACACTCAAACGATGGTGCCGTCCTCAAGGACGTGCGGACCCCGTCCCTCCCACAGTTATTTACAGCTCCATTAATCACTGCCATAAACTATTACAAACAAAGAAACGCAGCTCAAGTACTCCCCAATGTCACGTCGGCTGCCAAGCGCTCTGCATTACAATTAATTAGATCTGCAAGCTTCTGCTCAAAAGGTCAGCTTCTTCGCTGTCCAGTTCCATTTTAAAGTCTTTCTGTCGGTCTTGCAAATTACAGCTTAGCACTGCACTTTTTGTCTGTCTGTCTCTGTCTGCCTGTCTGGGCTGTATACACACATTCACATATTTAAGGCCAAAATCATCATTGTAGTGGTTCTTTCACTAAATACATGACATGGACCACTCACTGGTCAGTGAGTGTTGTTTGACTTGTCTGACACTGTTGCTCATCTAATTTGAATGGATACACTTCTGTTCTATTGTGCTGGAAGTTGCTCTGGATGAGAGTGTCTGCTAAATGCATGTAATGTAATGTAATGTAAAGACAGTCAACAACGGCAATCACAGTGATCCTCGACCTCATGCTCAAGGCCATGTGCCACCTGAAACACTATAGGTCTGTAACATGATGTAAGGCAAGCTCACCAATGCAGCCACGAGGTTCTTTATGGGGTGATATGATGCCGCCTTGCTGAATGCACAAGGTAAGGGCAAATAAACAATGAATGGCTGCTCATAGGATGGGACAGAGGATGCAGTCACACAGACATCCAAAAGAATATACTGCACACATACAGAATAAGACAAAAGGAGATCAGAGTGAACCAATGAAAATCTAACGTCATGATGCAGTGATAAATTTAGAATATATATATATATATCGAAGTAAAATATTTCAAGATAAAAAGTCAGACATGCCACATGGATTACGGCACCCTATTTACCAGCCAGTGTCATCTGTCCTGAAGATCTCCATTCCTTCCTCATCTGTCTGATAAGATTGAGGTTCACGGATAAATATTCAGGGCACGGTACGAAACTGAGTCCAGCACAATCCTGCGCCGTTTGGTCATGGTCACCGCAGGCATGGATAGAGGTACACAGCACTGGTTGCATAGCCGACTACCTGATAGCAGGAAGAAACGAGCGGTATCATCCCTCTGTTCAATGCAAATGATCAGAGTTTGATGACCGTGCAGCCTCCCCGTCAGCCTCACCTTGCAGCACAGTGCAGGTGAGACTGTTACACTGGCTAGCTATTTCATACAAGGACACTGCCTACCAATGGCAAAAGAGATCATAGCACATGGTGTTGTGTGGATAGGAAGAAAGGTAAGGACCAGTGGCATCGTTAGGTCCAATCATTCGGGGCTATAGCCCCGAATATTTTAAGCCTAGCCCTGAATATTTTCACCCTGAAAAAGGAGGTGTTTATAGCAAAACAACAGACAGACTGCGTAACAAAGTGGAACTTGACTTGCAGCGTCCGAAGGTGTGATAATATTTATTTATTATAGAGGTAGATATAACCTCCCAAACCTACCGATGCCGATTTCCCAAAAAAAACAAAGACGAGCCCCAGGCAAACTTGACTTAGCCTTGGATGTTTTCAATAGCTAGAAACGTCCCTGGTCAGGACCCATGTGTGTGGGGCAGCTCACCTTGAGCGGACGCTGTCTCTCTGACGCCCCTCTGACAGCTGTCAGTCTCTGAGGAGTAGGCTCTGTTGGGCGGCACCCATCAAAAGCGGCGCACGGATAATGACGGCACAGCCAACAGACGCTAACGTTGATCATTCATCACGACCGGCAATGAGCTGCTTCGCTGTCACACGGCGACATGCTGCCTGTCCCGCAACTTGAAGCGTGTCACGGGAATATCAGGCGAGACCGAAGACAGGCGCTTTTCGCGTGAAACTCACGAAAACGTCTCTCTTTCTCTCCGTTCTTGTAGGAGGACCCCGGGGACTTAAGCTTTTGGCTGGAGGATCTCTACACTCCAGGCTACGACTCCCTTCTGAAGAAGACAGAGGCTGAACAAAAGAGGAACAAAATCTGCAAAATAGCAACTTCTGTGATTCTGTCTGTGTGTGCCCTCATTGTGATCATCACTGTGCCAATTGTGGTCACACAGTATAGAAACTGACTAACTCTGTGATGCCAAGGAAATGAAACTGTGACTCTGTGCAGGTTTCACATAATGACTGTCTGGGAAAAAAAAGAACAACAGCAGATGTACTTATTTTATTAATGCGTGAAAACCCCTTGAAAAGGGATTATTTTTATCACTGCTTCTCATTGGTGTTGAGGAAATAAAGATGTCTTGCTAAATGTCTGTGTATTGAGACTCTGAGGTGTTTTTCACTCTCGAATAAGAACACATTTTTCATGTTCTTATTGCATTAAATCGGTTAAAAGGTGATGGGAGCAGAGACCCAGAGGCCTGTTTTCATCATTAACTTATGTTCTTACATTGATTTCAAAATATGGGCCACAAGTGTAAGGATGCTGATGTTGTATCATCAGGTTTAAGTCATAATGTTTTATTTTGTACCATAATGTATGCATATTGCTACCTCAGATGTTACTATCAGGTCAGTGTAGCAACTTCTTTACCGCTTCCTAAAGCTCACAGTGAAATAAAATCCAAAAGAAACACTCTATACAAACTGCTCCAGATAAGTCAAAGGAGTTCCTGACATTCTGTCCTAGTGCTATGAATAACTGCGGCGTCATTTCAGTATTGTATTACAGGCATCCTGTTTGGAAAGGGTTAAGCGGTTAGTATATACAATAAAAAAAAAAACGCTGACAGAATTAAATTTGACATTTTTATGACAGCATTTTCAAGGCTGCCCTTTACACTGAGGAAGAATAATTACATTCATCAATCATTTTTCATCATCTTTTCGAAGGAACATTTTTTCTCCCTCTCTACATTACAAAAAGGTGTCACATTTCCAGGAGGAGATCAAATGTTAGTTAAGTGAGTACCGCCCACCGACCTTTGATACTGCAGAGTTGGTGACTCGCATCTAGAGAGACATCACCACACCTCAGACAGTTTTACAATGCCCTAATGGAAATTAAAATCAAATTCTTTATTAAACACATGAACATCCATATTTCCTGTGGAATATATGCTGAGATAATTCAATTCCTATCACCTTTGACTGTGTGTGAAATGTGTGAAAAACAACTGTAACGTTCATTTTACAAATGTAATAAACAGATGGTCACATGGTTAAAGAGACCTTGGGCTGTTGTAGTTTACTGATCATTGATTATTGTTGGATATTTACAACCACCTGGAGCATGGAATTAAGTCAGTCATCTGGAAATTAATATAAGGGAAACCTCCTCAGTGGATACACCAAGCAGCCAAGTGATTAAACAAAACAAATGCTTGGAATGTCCAACTAAACATTTTCCCCTGTTTTTTATTTTCTCACTGCACAGCTCCAGGGGCCTCTCAGATAAAAAAGAAAAAAAACTGAAAAAAACTGCTAACTGAAATTCCAGTAAGAGACATCCAATTTTCAAGGTGGTGCTGACAGAATTGCTCGCTCCCCAGGGACGGGCGTTCTTTCAAGGTGCATTTAAAAACCTTGTGAGACAGGCTGCTTTTCAGACGCGAGGCCGATGTATGATGGTGAGCGCATTGTCAGTGCGCCTAAAAATACCTCGTTCGCTATTCGGTAATTATAGTACAGCGTCGCTCTCCGCTCTAACGCTCGGTCATTCCTCAGCTTCTGACAGGATGCCATTGTGCGGCCGTCAGGTGGGGATGTCACCCAGAGTGACTGTCATCGTATAGTCTCTCCCGTCGGCCCTGCGTGCTCTCCGCAAACGCCCGTCTGACGCATTGAGGGATGAGGGTCTGGGTACCGTCCGACCTCATCCACACCGCTCAGGTTTAAATCGTTTGCAATAGTGATTTTCTAGCCTCATGAGAGTGTAATTAAACGGTGTGGTAATGTCCTTCGTTGCCTGCGCCATGGGGGTCTGAGTCATTCTCTTTGTCCTCCTGTGACTGTCCTCCTCCTCCTCTTTCATTACCATTACATAGTAAACCTAATGCAAACCCACCTCTGCTACATTTAACATAAATAATATTCACTGCTGTGTATTAAAAACTACACTTCATCTGATTTGATCAATAAAAGTAAACATCAATATCAATGGACTACGCGGAACAGAGATTTATGAGGGCTGAAAGCTTTCATATTTTTTCCAACACTTCACATATTTTACCTATAATTATTTTAATATTTGTGTACCAATTTTGTATGGCTGTATTCGGTTTCTTTTGCAATTCACAGGCCCTGTATCTTTTATGACTATTTTTCAGATTATATTAAAAAAAAACGAATAACAACAACAACAACAATAATAATAATAATCATAATAATAATAATAACAATAATAATACGGTTCTGCCACTAGGGGGAGATCCAACACCAGTGTACTATTGTAGTTTAGGTCTCGGAGAGCTCATTGACCATAGTGGCTCAATTGGTTTTGATAGCAGTTTTCTGCTCAATCTACAATGTTACAGGAAATGCCTGGCCAAAATCCATGCTGGCCTGGCAATTTCCCAGTGCCCTCGCCCCCCTGCCCCTCCCAAAAAAAAGACTCAAAATGCATACTGGCACCAGCAGTAGCACAAGCTCCAATCCTGATGTGGAAAGCTGGCCAATCTTTTACATCTTCTGTGTTTCAGCTTAAAAATACCTCGTTTTTCCTTCTGTTACTGTGAATTGTCTCTCAGGTATACGGATGAGCTCTGTTTGGGTTAGCCCATTCATATTTCCTAACTTAATGAGCTGTGGTTTGACATCCATTTAGATTTCCACTCCAAGGTCTTTAAATTTTATCTTCATCACATTAATGGCTTGTGCCATTGAAGTCAGGGCATGCTATTTGGGTCAGACACTTCAAGTTTCCACATACTCTTATGTTACACTTTGCAGAGCCATGTTACATCTCTATTGTCTAGTATACACATCATGGTAGAAAGGCTTCACATTAGGTTGTGTCCACTTTCCTTTTCCTGCTCTACTGTTTTCTTCATTTGATACAGGCATGAAGAGAAATTAATCAGGTGATGCATTGGCTGTAGTAGGAGGTGTCACCAAATGTCCAATGTTGAACGCATGCAGTTAACAAAAGGGCCCAACATGAACATGGAAAGACCAGGCTGAATTTCCACATGAGGCCACAGCCTGAAGCTACAGTTAACCCATGTTCACTTCAGTGGTAGAAATATGCTTGTATTCCTTAAATGACAGCTTCTACCACAAAACAGGCCCAGTTCAAATGTTATGTTAAAGCTCAACTGCCGTTAACATAATAATGTAGTCCACAAGGCAACCTATGATGATACTGCAGATACATGGGCAGGAAGTACACAGTTACTGCCATGCCAGAAACTGGTGGAAGCCAGGAAGAGGAGGGCAAATGACAACGGAGGAAGAACAGAAGTTCAGAAAAATTCTGTTCTGGCATGAATTAAACGGAATGCTGATTAGGGTGGTGTTTACCACTGATGCACCCTGGGAGTTCAGGAGTTTCCTGTGAGAATTTCCGGTGTGCTTGTTCTGGTTTAGATATATATCATGCTAATGAATGCTTCTTTCACAAGAAAACCACACGGTGCTGTCTAATTGAAAATGGAACTGCCGATTTGCATATTGTCTGTGTCACAACAAACCTTGTTAGCAAATTTTGAGAATCTTCTCTTGAATAGAAGGCTATCATCCATCTCAATTTTGTGCAACAGTAATACCTCATTGCTTTTGAGATAATAAAGCTGACTCAGAAACCTTTAGCATAACATTGTGCATTCCATTATTGAACTATGTTTTTCTCATTCTTGAAAATATGCATGTTTTAGCATACAAATTATGCACTGAACGCCAAAGAGCTGATATTATAGTTCTAAAAGTTGATATTGTTCACGAATTTGTAACCTTAAAGCACACATTTGAACCCTCTAATTATGAATACGAACCCTCAATTAACTCATTCAGACGTTACAATTGACTAAATTGATCGACGTCAATGGCAGCACTGCTGGATTTTTCCTTTTTTTTTGGATTCTGTGGTTTGATGCATTTACTGCACTGTGACACCCGTAACGACAGGGAGGCTACTTCATGGTGACAGTCGGGAAAGTTCGTTGTTGCCCTCTTGAAGGAACACGAGACAGTACAGTAGATCTACTTTATGTGTGTGTTCGTGTGCGTGCACATGTGTGTGCATGTGCGTGTGTGTGGTTGTCCTTGAGTTCTCTCAACCCATTATGTACATATCTGAAAACCCAGCAACAGCACATCTTCTATTTAATAAAGCCTCTAACTTGTAGTTTCAGCTTGTATATTATGTTTACATTTTCCTTTTAAACTTGTATTTTCAAAATGTTTCAATGTGTGTGTAACATCAACTGTTTTTGACCTGAAATGACAGATATCACTATATGACACAAACAGTAACCTTGGAAAGTGAAACGAATAACCAATCTGTCAAAGTAGGCCTTACTACTTCCTGTTAATACGGAAATATTCAAATATCTGGAGGGATGTAGGAATGCTTCCTCTTACGTACTCCAAATCGAGGGACGAATTAAGTAACGTTTGTCTAAATGAGCTGGTCGATTTACATTTTGCACAAATTATTTCTTTCAAAATAGCTTGAGTCAAATATTTTTTACACTGTATTCGACTTGGGAAGAAGCATGCTTGGATCAGCACGAGCCTGGCGACTACGTGTCTTCCATTGGTGTCAGGACGAAATTTGATTTTGGTCAGCGTGGAGATTAAAGATATACACAGCGAAAGTATTTATCTGGGTGTGGGCGCGCAATACCCTACCTGTGGCTTCGGCTACAAAAGAACGAAAGAGCGGTTTCATAAATCAGCCCGCTTTTGTGCTGTACTTGGAAATCTACTTTAAATTCAACAAAGTATCTGTAATGATGCGGCGTCTGCTCGTGAGGATGTCCCTCGGGACGTCAGCCTGGGAAGAGGAAGGATCCTGAAGAGCTGGCGCGCTTGACTCCGCCCACTGCCTGCTTGGCCAGAAGTCTCTCCCGTTACTTCGCTCCGCAATGAATATTTACGCTACGGCTGCGAGCTTGTTCCCGAAACAGGCAGAAATCGGAGAAGGGGGACGGATAAAACCAAAAGTTATTTATGCTGACGTCAATTAGTAAACAAAATGGCGAGTCAGGCGGGGATAAAATAGCTCGCTTTGCTAGCTAGCTGCCGAATTGCATTAACTCCTAAAACTGTCTTTCACCCTTAAATTATTTTTTGAGTGAAAACAAAACTCGCAGTCGACACTGCCAGTAGATGAGCACGGGATGTTATCTCGGCACGAATTTGGAGGAGTCAACTTTTTTGCATTCTTTCAGTAAGGGGCACTACACAATGTTTCCAATGGAAAGTAATGGAGAGTGCTTCTTTCAGCGCTGCATTCAAGTCGGACTGCACTGCAACTTCCTCCGTCGCGTTGGACATTACAAATGAAGAGGCATTAGCTTGCGAGCTCGCGAGCTGGCTAGCTACCTAGTTGACATTCCCTTAGAACTACGGCATGGCGGTTTTATAAGACCGTAACAGAGTCTCATCGGATGTACAGCTACTCTCTTTGGATTCATTTTAAAGGATGTTATCCATGGATGTAAAAAGGACAAATATGCTTACCCTCAGGTAGCATGACTTGTTAGCTAATGTACTTACCCAGATGTTCATAATCATGTGCGACCATCGATCGATGTAAAAAAGAAAAGAGCGATACCCAGCACGCGCATCAAAACGAGGATATTTTATTGTTCACGTTTTGTTTTCATCATACCGTATTTATTTAACCATGGCCGTGAGGTCCAGGAGACCCTGGATGAGCGTGATTCTTGGGGTCATTCTTGGATTTACCGCGGCGTCTTGGCTTATTGTCCCTCGGGTTGTGGAAATCAGTGGCAAACGGAAAAAATCTACAATGTGCTCTTATTACAGTAACGCCGCGAGTGTTGGCAAAGTACCGGAGATCATCGGCAGCACTGCGGGTAGCAATGCGTGGCAGAAAGACAAGGATAACCCCATCTCCAGCCAAGAGGAGAGCGAGGAGGAGGACGAGAGCATGTTCAGGACTGGCAACGGCAGCGGTGACGGCGGGGGACCCATTTCCCGACCTAGGCATTTTCTCTACGTGGGTGTCATGACAGCTAAAAAGTACTTGGATTCGCGAGCTGTCGCTGCTTACAGGACGTGGACTCGTTCGATCCCCGGAAAGGTGGAATTCTTTTCCAGCGAAGGGTCTGACACGGTCCCGCTGCCAATTCCCGTTCCCGTGGTCTCCCTGGCAGGAGTGGACGACTCGTACCCTCCGCAAAAGAAGTCGTTTATGATGCTCAAGTATATTCACGACCATTACCTGGATAAATACGAGTGGTTTATGAGGGCAGATGACGATGTCTACATTCGAGGTGAATACTTCCATTGGGACAGCGTTTGAGTGGTGTTATTTAGTAACTGCCAACTTGTTCAACTGATGTGTAGGCTACTGTGTATTTGCCGGCAGCAATAACTTCTTTGAGGATGACATTCTGAAACCTAGTGCGAACTGAACGTAAGACCACGGCCAGCTGTTGAAGGCACTCTTTACGTAATCCCGCGGAAAAGACGTAGTTAGATTTCCAAGTTTTCCAAGCACACTGAGTGTAATTTCAAGTGTAAATTTCTCTGATATTCATATGGGTGCCTCCCACAAAGTAGAGTGTTAATTGAATATATTGCTGTCTTTAAGCTTTAATCCGTTGATACTTTGTAAAAGAAGAGTAAAAACGTAGAACACCATCATTTATACCATTCTTGGAAACATGAACAAAACACAACCATAGAAATCTTTAACATATTTTTTTGTATTATGCCCAAAGCATGAACTCGCCCTCAGCATTTCAACTGCATTATTTCACATATCTTCCGATTTTCCCGTCTTTCTTGCCTACAACCTATTTGTTTATTTTAGCCTATCTGTTGTTCGTTTATTTTTTCATTTTATTCCTTTTTGTTTGCCAGAATTGCCATTAACCTCTCCAGCTCGATAGAATAATCAGTTCATTGATGTACATTGCACAACGTACAGCTTAGCGTGGGAGTGAGTTAATTTTAACCACGTGATTGTGCTCTCTAAATTTACGAAGCCACTCTTTTAATCACGCCAAATTAAGGCCCCCGCCACTTAAGGGTAATTAAGGTGTAATATCAAAAGCAGTGCAGTTTTTTCCCCCTTACACTTTAACCATAGCCCAGTGTAAGTTGTCGATATCAGCACTGTTTGGGAGGTAGGAGCCCTGGTCTGCAGAATCATTATATTGCTTTTCTATTAATATTGCGTTTTTATTAATTTATTTAGATGGCCTCAGTGTGTTGTTAATATTTATTACAGAATCAAAGCCACAATTTGACCCATGTAGTCTCTCCTCCATGAAAAAACATTTCTCACAGCTTATCTCAAGTGTAGAAAGACCAAGAGCCCTCTGGCAAGTTTTTTAAAAAAAAGATGTTATTTGCAGTAAATGGATGGATCAGAGTTCTGATCTGATTCCACCACTTATCCCTCCCGCGCTTTCGTGTTCATGAAGTATGTATTTTGAACCGGCTACGTTATTTATAACCAATTTGCCACATTCGCCCGCATTCAGAGGCACCAGGTGTTATAATGTGATTATATTCCTTAAGTAGCTTCGAGGCGGGGGAAACCAGGAACGTTCAGTGGAAGGGGGACTGTTTAGCAAGCTTGTAGAAAAGCGATGAAGGAGTGTAGTGGGCAGCTTATCCTGCTGCCGGGTGATTAAAATGAATGGGGCCTTTGCTGTGGCTCTGCAGGGAAGACTAATGGACTGATGACCCAGAGTGAGAGGGGTGTAGGGGGACATACAGTTCTTTATAGGGAAAATAGTGCCAGGATCAGGGTTTTTGGGCTCAAAGCAGGCTGCATCTGGTTTGCTTGTGGGAGCAGGGGAGAAGTCAGAGGCACAGGAGTTTAAAGTGAACGTGCCATACGAAGACCCCCAGAAAGGGGTCAAGGGTCAATGGAAACAGTAATATCCGTGTCATAAGAGGTCAGGCATGTAGAGCCTGAGTCTGCACAGCCACTGTGTTATGTTATGAATCCATTTGCATCCAGGGCGACTTACAGTGTTAACAATTTTACATCATCTGCAAGGCAATCAATGCAGCTGGATGTTTCACTGAGCCTCTAGAGCTGGAGAAAGTGCCTGACTCAAAAGCACCACGGCGTTATCTGCCCCAAAGTTTGAACTCAGATTTCTCCGGCCTCGAGTTCAGTACCGCAACCACTGACGCCTCGCTTTCAGGTTTCAGGGTGCGCCCGCAGGACTTTTCAAAGCAACAATCACTCCTTTTGAAATTTTGAGATGCTGTAAAACACTAAGTTTTGGCAGCGTTCCAGCAATCATTGAAGTACACTTCTTTCAGAGCAGGCTTAGACTAGTTGTGCGTGCAATTGCTTTTCATTCTCATTTTGTACACGACCAATCATTTATAATTCCATTTTAATCTATAAAATGGCTTCCCAGCCGCTGCGTCGTTTGCTGACGTTGCACAAGCAGATGAAGATAATTGTGCAGGGTCAAGTAATCCCGTGCAATCCCTTTGGGAAAAGTATCTTTTTAAGCAGTGTGTGATTTTAAAGACCTTACTTAAGACAATAGGATGCATCTCTGTAGATACCTGTCCTTGCTGAAGAAGTCATATACTGGACTGTGGGTGTGCTGGGATTCAAACATTTACTGGAGCAATGCCATGCCTCCTGCTTCCTGCTTATAGTCGCTCCTGCAACTCCTCCTAAAAGGCTTCTTGAATTAGCAGATCACTTTTAAGATGTTAGATTAGTATTGGTGCCATATGCACAATAACGCATTAAGCTTTCCATGTGTTTGTCTTTCCACCTCTGCGTCCTCGGTGCCCTGCAGGCGAGAAGCTGGAGGCGTTCCTGCGGTCGCTGAACAGCAGCAAGCCGCTGTACCTGGGTCAGACGGGCCTGGGCACCACGGAGGAGCTGGGTAAGCTGGCGCTGGAGCCCGGGGAGAACTTCTGCATGGGCGGGCCCGGCATGATCTTCAGCCGGGAGGTCCTGAGGAGGATGGTGCCCCACATCGGGGCCTGCCTGAGGGAGATGTACACCACCCACGAGGACGTGGAGGTGGGCCGCTGCGTGCGCAGGTTCGGGGGCACCCAGTGCGTCTGGTCCTACGAGGTAAGGGGGGGGGGCGTCCTGTGCTAGTGTAAATGTAAGAGGGAGTCCAGTGTGCAGCCAGGCTTTCGGTGTCAACTGATGCCAGTCCTGATGCGAGCTGGTACGTGCGGCTGTTACAGCAACCTCATTCCATCAATCAATCAGTCAATCAAGTGTTATTTGTTAGAGCACAGTTTTGCGGTGGAAATTGTCGCAAAGTGCTGAACACAGAGCATAGTGTATTTTCCAGAGGGGCTGTGGAAAAAAAGTAGGAAAAGAGCTTGTCACGTAGAAATGGGTCCTCTGTGCTTCAGTGTCTGGTGCTTTGTAATATTAACATTTTTGTTTGGAGGACAATGGTGCGTTTATCTGGTGTTCTGAGTTTCGTGGCAGCCTGCGTGGATTATTTGTGTCTTCCTGGGGAGACAGAAGCCATTCGGTCACACTCTGCTGTCGGATTGTATCCCTTTGTTGTGATGTAAAATCAGTGAACTGCAGTGCTTCAGCGGCATGGTTTGATTTGTGTTACACCATTCTGTGTGTGTGTGTGTGTGTGTGTGTGCACATCTCCATGTGTGTGTACACATCTGTGGGGTGAGTGCGTTTCCAGTGATAGCCATTTTTAAGTCCCTCCTCTCTCTCGGCTGTCAGGCCATGTGTAAGAGGCGCCTGGAATGCTCACATTTCTCCAGGATTAGGATCTCTACCTAATGACCTATCCATTCTCCCAAAATATGTTGTCTCCGTGGGAAATGGTCTGTCCAGGCCAGGAGAGAGAAACAATTATTGGCTTCAGGACAGATGGTTGTGTTTGGGAGATATTTCCATCTAGGTCTAAAATTCCCCTTCCAGAGTCAGCGCAATGTTGCAGTGCACTGAAAAACCACAAGTAACATCCTGGTATGTAGACACAAAATAGGACCAAGAGAACGTGTATAATACATAATAAAAAAAATCATTGATTTTAACATCATTTAGTCGTACTGCTGATAATAAGGATAAGGACTTGGAGATAGCAATCACTCCTAATTCCATATGCTAGCAAAGGATTCCGTTTCCTCCTTCAGGATTAGTGACAACTTAATTTTTATTACACTTCAGAGCAGGTCATTTTATTCACCAGACACTTGACATTTCATTTCAGTGACACTGCTATCTTTGGCTGTAGTGTGGCTGTGAAATAATTACCGTACGCTGAAGTGTTTGTGTTACAGTGTTGGCTCTGACGATGCCTTCTAGCTGCCTCTAATTAAGAGCTACACGTTTTTAGTAAGGGATTTACTGAGCAGTTATTCCGTGTCAGTGCCATTTTAAACTCACAAACACCTTACCATTGATGAAATGAATTAACTGGAGATAAATATATCATAAGCTGTGGAGCACAGTGCAAGCCTGTGTCAAGTCTTTGATTGTAAGAGCAATAGAAGGAAGACCTCCCATCCATCATTTGAATTTTTCCAGTCATTTTGTAAACTGCAACATTGTCATGAAAGACTACACTTGTTTACTGACCCACATTGTATGTAACACGATGGGGTTGTTTTTTTAATTTCTCCAAATCTGAGTGTAGGATGGTAAAGAAAATGGAAAAAGTTTAAAGAGTGATTTTTATGTGTCCAGGAGTTGGAATAATGCATTTTTAATTATTTACACATGTGGAAGGTATGGAGGAGTAAATTGTTGCATAGTCTTCATAAGAATTAACCAGCATGACATATGATGGACGAGATGGTGTCTCTGAGCCTTAGAATGACACGAATTGTAGGCCCAGGTCAGAAAGATCAAACTGCCCTTCCAAGCTGTTCACAGAAGCTACAGTGCAATTTATCTTTGCAGACTTTGTAGTCTAGCATTCCACTGCCCTGTTGGATACTCCATAACATGCCACTACACTGTGTTCATCATCCATGTGAAAAACACCAATAACATGCATCGTCTTTAACATTATTCATTGCATTTGTTTTGGCAAGAGATATAGCTATCGGCATTAAGCTTATCAGCAACAGCTTGAATAAAATATGTTTATTGATTTCTTTCTGATATACAGCCTATGGGTGTTACTGAAGTGGCATTTGAGTTAAGGAAGAGAGAGGACGATACAGTATACCTATTCGGTCGAACATCAATGGTGTTAATGTTTTTAAAAACGAAGATCATTTTATATTCCAAAATGCCCCTGAGAGGCGCTGAACTTTACAGAGAGCTGCAGCTTCAGTCCGTTGTTTATGCACCTCTGTGGGCCAGTGAGAGACAGTACTTCCAGACTTGCCTGACACATCGTAGATGTCCAGCCAAGTAGATCTACTGTTGCAACACAGTCCAACACAGGCAAAATGCTGCTAATTCAGTAACACACCAGTGTCTGCTTTTGTACGCCCTGCTTTTGATTTCTGTGTTCAGTAATCTGAAATATTGTTGTCTTTTATTGTATCACTGGCTAGAAATGTATTATTTTGCAAACTAGGTACATATAATCATGTTTCCAAGCTTTAGTGTTAAGTTTCAGTTTTGATATGGCTGAAATTACGTTTGCAGACTATTGTATTGATCTGGAAGGGGGAGCTTTAAATCGTAGCTGTTTGCCGTAAAAGAGATTTATTAAAATGTACTATAGTTGATAGTCTAGCAGGTGGAAGAAGTTTGACTTTATGTGCAGTGGTCACCTTCAAATAACTGTAGATAAGCACAAAATTTGACAGGTGATTTTTACTACATATGAAATGTGCCGCTAGCTGCCAGCAGTATCATCTGTGGCCTAGAGGTTTGGGAAACTGCCTTGGTTCAGGTTTGCGAGTTTGAATCCTGAGCAGGGCACTGCTGTGATACTTTTGAGCAAGGCACTTTACTTGAAATTCTTGGGTAAATGACTGTGCCTATATTTAAGTGATATGTAAAATGTAGCCAGTTCCCCTGGATAAAGGTCTTTGCAAAGCGCATGAATAATGATGATGGAATAAATGACGGTGAAATGAAGAAGCAGAAGCTGTGTGAGCTCTTTTTCCTGTCCAGTTGCATGAATATTCACATAAAACCCTCACAACATAAATGGCCCTTAAACTATTTTTGGTTTCCATGTCAACGCTGCTGAACCTGTCCGGGCACATCACGGGTTCCGAGATGTCACACTGATTTCTGTGTGTGTGGTGACAGTCTGTTCTAGTTAACTCGGCTCTGGTAAATGTACTTCCATGTCTGACCTGGAGCGAGGCAGAATGTCTCTTTTAAAACGTTGTGTCATTTTAAGCGCAATCACAGGGTACATTTAGATTTTCTTACCTAAAAAGGCTGTGCCAGTTTTTTTGTTATGTGACAGATAACCCCAAGAAAAGAGCACTCGTGGCCTTTTACACCGATGTGCATGCAAGCGTTCACTGTGCTTACAGTGAGGATAACCTTTGGAACACAGAGCACTTGTCACTTTAGCTGGTGATTGACGTAACCCAGCCAGACACTGAAAAGAAAGTTAGAAGAAGGTGTGGTATTCTGTTGGCCTATCAGAGTGCAGCCAAGTTACCAATAAAGTAGCACAATAATGTGACTGAGTGACAGTGTGATGTGAATAGCATGAACTCAAATCAAGCTACCTGGCCATCAATCATACAGAATCAGTCTGTACCAATTTATTGAGGACATTAAGCCATTTTTGAGGCTGTTATTATTTTTTTAATGAAATCTTAAGTGTAATTTCATAAATGCATTCAGGATTGCATTTTCATGGAAGATATGGAGGAGCGTATGTTCCCTATTTTATGGAAATTTATGAAAATTAAAAAGCTGATCGAAAGTAGAGTTTAAATTCAGATCATGGGCTCTGCATAGCAGAATAGTAATTGTTATTCTTTTTACAATGCTATAATTCAAGCTGAAATCCCATTTACCCATCCCCACAGCTTAGCAGGGAGAGATGCCATATATGTGGTGTACAGTGTAATAAATGCTTTTTCTTGGGTGTATTCAGTAATGCAACAAAGAGCACGCAGTAAATCACAAAGACCAGTACGACTACTTTACTTTACTGTTAACCTGATGGAAAAATGGCCATGTGGAAAGTATTGTAGGGGAATAAAAGTGCTTTTTTAAAAGGAGTAAACCAAGTGCCACACCCCAGCGTTTTCACATCCCAGGCATCTTTTCTTTGCGACCACCACGATACTCTTTATTTTTAGTAGCAAATTGAAGCTATTGTGTTGTTTTATTTCTCACATAACATTTGCCATGAGCTTGGCACCCTTAAATTAGGGAAAATCTTTATGCAGGCAGCTTATATTACCGTATAGTATTCTCAAGAATGAAATCAGCAAAAAAGTCCCAGAGTTGATAAAATGCAATTTCTGTGGACAAAATGATTTGTGTGTGTGTGTGTGAGAGAGAGAGAGGGAGAGAGATTGAGTGTGAGAGAGAAAGAAGGTGAGAGAATGTGTGTGTGTGTGTGTGAGAGAGAGAGAGAGAGAGAGAGAGAGTGGCAGAGATAGAGTGACAGAGAGAAAAGGGGTGAGAAAATGTGTGAGTGTGTGTGAGTGTGTGTGTGTGTGTGTGTGTATGTGTGTGTCTGTGTGTGTGTGTGTGTGTGTGTGTGTGTGTGTGTGTGTGTTGGGCATGGGTTGGGCTGCATTGGTCTGCTTTGTGAATCAAGCCCTCAAAGTCAATTAGCAGGTTCTTGATGGAATTCAAGTCTATGAGTACCAACAGGGCCAGCCTGTACCAGCTATCTTCCTGTTTTCAAAAGATAAATTATTAATGATCCCGCAGGCACCGCATACCTAGCGAGACTGCAGAAAAGGTTTACTCTCTTTTTCCACACGTTTGCATCCCTCTCCGGGAAAATGTCTACTTCCCTGTCAATGACACAGCCACTCAGTTTGGATCTGTTCAGTAAACAGACTTGGCAGGGGCACAGATGTAAAGAATTCTGCCTGTAATGGTGGATGCTTTTCTCGTCCCTGTGTCGCCTTTGCTTAGCTGTCCGGCAGTGGCCAGCTGTACAGCAAAACCTTATTATCTTTTTACATATGATTATATTAAATTGTGGGAACATAGTTCTTCGGTTCTAGATTTTTTTGTTGCGCACTGAATTACAACAATTACTTCACATGTCTTCTTGTTCTTTGGAAAATAAATCTGATTACTTTCAAACAGAATCTCATCTTCACACAATGCATTTTTAAACAGTTTTAAACAGTTCTCAACTTAAATCCATGGCTGTCTTTGAAATGCAGGTTGGAGCCCTCACAGTTGTGTTTAATCTCAATACACACGATTCACATTATTCGAATTTGCTAATTTTTCCCAAAAATAAAAATGACTTTCATGCTCTGGAAATCTTCATCTGCATATTGATTAAACAGAACCCTTGTCAGTCTCCCTGAGGCAGCTTCTCTCCACCGGCTTATTCAGGATTCAGCTTTTTTCCCCACAGTTTCTAGTGTAACCGCATGTACATCTATGATGTTTAATTCATTTAAATTTCTGGCAGAGGGGGAAAAAGTTTGCTAATTTCATCATTTGATTTTTTTTTCCCCCATCACATTTCTCTTTCCTGACTGTCTGTGGCGATCAAAGGCTTTTTTTATGTTTTATAATCATTGAAAATGTTAATTTGTTAATTGAACTGTGATACTTAGTTATGGACAGTTTCTGCAGAATGGGTTATGAAAGGACATTTGAGTCGATATTGTTTTATTGATACTGCATATTTGTTTCAGTATCATCCAAATCACAGCTCTACATCTCTGCCTTCAGGGGTCTGCTGTTGCCATTTTGGGAATACGAAGACTAGTGTTACATTGTGATTTTGATCGAATACGTTTTATCATTTTGCTCCACTTGCTGAAGGCTCATTATCACGGCACAAATCTCAATCCCACAAAGAAGAAGAAAGAGAAGTGGGCATTTCCCCCAGTGAGCTCTTCAACAGCCTGGCGTAAACCATCCAGTCAAAGCTTCTGATAGTCTCGCTGTTGCTGGAACTCTCTGAACAAATCTATCACCGGAGACAAAATAATGATGCTGGCTCATTTATGATGCTGTAAAGGAACAATTTCATTGTACTGTCTTGAAAAAAAGTACTTTATTTCACTCCTGCATCATAAATGCTAAATGCATGTAAAGATATCAGAAAAAGTCAAAGCCTGTTTCCCAGGTGGTTTCATTTATTGTTTTTCCCCAAATGGCAGCGCTTGAAACTGGACATCTTTGTTCTTTAAAGCTTGTACTCATTACACAGGTTGATGGATCTAATACATCTTAAAAAATGAAAGAAAGTCTTTTCTGATTTACTTAATCTGAGGTTGAAGCCTTCTGGCAGAGTAGAGGGAGCCAACCAATCAAACATCTTCAGATGGCTGAATCCTGGACGTTACTCCCTCACACGGCACACAGACCTGCCGTTGCTGTGAGCGGGCCCTCAGGATTCAGAGAGGACAGAGTTTCGTGGCTATTTCCATTCACCACATACTTCTGGGTGTGCTCATTACCCACGCCCCAGTGTTAACACTGTGGGGATAGAGGTGTGTGTTTGCAGTCTAAGGGCTGTCAGCGGAGTTTGACTTCTCTCTGAATCAGCTCACCTGCACTCAAATTAAATGTGGAAATTTCACGTGTCTCTCACCCTTTTTAAAAAAAAATGCAGATGTCCTAAATTGAGGATTCTGGGAAACAGGAAGTGTAATATCTTCTGCCACATAGGGGATGGTAATATTTGTAGGTTAAAAAGATCACACTCTGCAGAGAAGTTCACACTAGCTTTTATGTGTCATTAATTATGCATGGTGCTGCAAGGAGACAAATCGTGTGTTCAAGGTAAGATTCCTGTGTGTCTGCATAAACACTGTGAAGTATTTATAGTAAATATGTTTCTTTATGATGCTGCTCTTTAACTGAAAAAATGCATTGCTTTATACCATTCTTTAGGCAAAGGAAAAGCAGTCAAAGCCTTTTTGAAGCCTAGATCATTAAAATAATTTCCCTTTATGACAGTGATCTGTATGATGATCACAGTCAAGAGGAGCTGCAGTAAAAAGCATGTGGCTTTCCATCGTGCCCTGAGTGTACAATGGTTTCATGCACTGGCCTCAGATTTCAGTATGAAAGAGCAGCATTGACCTTTCTGGTATTGTGTATGGTTAGTGAGTCATAGAAGGGAGAAATTATAACTTCTCTTTGCAAGTACAGTATTAACAGGCTTTATGGTGGGCACTCAAAGAGCTGATGCTTAACCAGATGACACTGAAGACGTTGTGGAGGGGTTTGATCCTAGAGATTTTCGTTGCCATGAATGGAAGTTTTATCTCTGAATTCCAGTCAGGGCACATCAGCCTGTAGCCTTGAGCGTGACACTTAACCAGTTTACTTTGATGGGGAAGCAATCCAGGAAAGCTGTGAAAGTCATTGGCACCTTTTTTTATCCGAATATAACAGGGAACAACAGTGATCCTCCAGCAAATGACTTCCATTCCTCAGATCTACCCTGTGGCTTCAAAGGAACTTTGATATTGCGTGGTGGAGAGCCTTTTAATTCTGCCTTCAGAGACACAGCAGAAGTTGTTGTTTTGTCATTTGGAGCACACCTGAATCAAGCCGTTTGGCTGCAAATTGCATCTCATTTTCTGCACCCCAGGTGGCCCAGAAGATAATGCTGGAATGATGCCTGCACTTTTCCCTGCTGCATATAAGTGTCTGTGTGAGAACGGGCGCATGTGTGATTACGCTGTCTGTGCTGTCTACATCACGAATTAGTATTCAGTAGTGGACTAGAAAGAGGGCATGTCCTCTGTGTGTGTGTGTGTGTGTGTGTACCTACTGTGTGTGTGTGTGTGTGTGCTTGTGTTTGTGTTTGTGTGTGTGTGTTTGTGTTTGTGTTTGTGTGTGTGTGTGTGTGTGTGTGTTTGTGTGTGTGTGTGTGTGTGTGTGTGTGTGTGTGTGTGAGTGTGTGTGTGCTGCACTCACATAAGAAGCTGTGTGGTGTTGCTGACTGTTAGGTTAACAGGCCTGGACTGTTTGTCTCATGCTCTGCATGGGCTATTATCCTGTACACATAACATAAAGATCAGGTGGTCGGCAGGTCCATTGCAGGCTTTGTCTTCAGGTCACGTAGATCCTTTGAGGATGTATTTCATATCAGGATTAAAGGGTTGGATTGGGGACATGAAAGAAGCCTTTAAAATGAATACCTACTGTTACAAAGAGAAGAAACAACACATCCAAGTTCTCTTTACAGCTCCCAAATTTGGTTGCCCTTCCTGTGTCTGGGTTATAGTGCGCTAATGTATTAGCACCCAAATGAAAATCAAACTTGGTATGCTTTCTACCCCCAACAAGATTACACAGGATCAGTGTACGTATCTTTACCTGAGACCCCAATCAGTGTGTGCAAAAAAAAGCAGAAATCGAATATATTCTATGCACAGTGGATATAGTCAGCAGTTAAAAACAGAATTGAAAGAGTGGGTGGAAAATCATGCAAACTGCATATTGTGTGGCATATTATCAGTAATTGCCTCTCGAATGCTTTATGATGTTGAAAAACCCAGCAGTTTAACTGAAAACGATGTGGAAGAAGACTTGTGGGTTTCAGATTAAGGTCAGGAAGTCGCTGCGGTGATTCTGGTTTTTGTAACTGTTGAGAGTTAGTTGGTGGGCGAGTTCTCCTTCCGGGTGTTGTGCTTCACTCGGGAGACCGCGGGAGTCGGGTTGCAGGGACGGCCTGTCTCCCGAAGCTCCGCTGTTGGCTTAATGCTTTTTCAGAGGCGCTCCTGGGGCCTGTGCGATAATATGCCCTGGAGCAGGGAGAGGTGGGCAGCACTGCGAGACGGCGCAGGTTAATGTGATAATCACGCCATCTGCTCCGTATCCGCGGGTGGAAAACGAGAGAGTGAGGCCGAGGCAGAGGCGTCGAAACAAGGCCCCGCTGGAGCACCGTGCTTTTCCACCAGTTTTCCCTCAGCACGGGTGTGTCCCTCTGCGTCCTAAACATGGGACATCTTAGGGGACCGTCTTTTTGGGGAGACGGTCCGCCTGGGTTTAAAATGTCAGAGCGAAGGCTGTGATTACCCAGAGGCAGTGGGCTGCAGGCGAGCTGTGGTGTAGATACTGCCTCGGTGAGGCTCGTTTCCCGAGCTCTCCTTCTGACCTGGTGGCTCACCATGGTGGACCACTTACTGGGGGCGGGGGGGGATTTGCGCTCTCAGCCCTGGTACCGAGGCTTTCTCGTTGAGTCATTTCTCCAGATGGTATTAATGATGTGTGTTCAGCCAGGATCCCCCCCCTTCCTCCCCTTTCCTTCCCCCCCAATACAAACACTCTCAGGCTCAAGGACTGAGCCCTCCAAAGAAAAGTCTGTTGTGCCGAGGAGTTTGATAAAGCCGCCCACACGCTGGAGAGCAGATTTGGGCCTTGCCGTCAGCTGTTGCAGACAGGTGGCGATCAGCACGTCTCATTACGGATTTGGATCCCTGTGTTTCTTGGGATGCTGTTGGAAGCCGGCTCTGGTGGCAAACAGATAAAGCGTTCTCTCACTGGTCGAGAATGTTGGGAACAGCGCACATGGGAACATTAAACCGCCCAACCTCCGATTTTTAGTAATTGCGTGCTCAGTGCTTAGGAGAGCGAACAAAACGCAGCAGGACTATATGACAGCAAGCACAGTCACATCTGCAGTGTAACAGGCCAAACACCCAACAGAGCCTTCATAAATGAGCTCTGGGCATCCCGTAATATTGTAGTAAGTTGCAGACAAGTTCCAGAATGCGTGTATGAGTACAGATACGCAGGGAGCCTACAGCTTTGCAATCAGCATGAAAAGAAAAATGTTGTATGATAGATAGGTAAGGTAGATAGGTATAGCATATGTAATGGGTGAACGCATATATGATCACTAACAGCTTTTCTGTGAGTTGACGTTCATGCTTTTCTACATGTATGCGTTTTCTGCTGGTGTTTTAGATTATGTTGAAGACCACATTTTGTGTGTAGATGGGCTACATTAGAAGCACCTCAATCTCAGGTTGATCACAACTATCCTAGATGCTTGATATTTTTAGCTAATTTTTAGCTGTGCAGCTATGCCAGTTTTCTTAGAATTCAGCGTGAAAAAGCACCTAGAATTCTGACAGTTTTCATTTTACTGTGATTTTTATTATGCTTATTATTATCCTTATTATGAATAATAATAATAAAATTCAGAAAAATAACTTGCATTGTGGTTTCAAAATAAGACAACTCCATTGCACCAGTGTATCAAGTCCACATTTGGGTTTTTCACACAGAAACGCACACACTAAAAATGGTGAGCCAGTTAGTTTAGCATTCCTTAAATACTCATTTTCCAGTGCTCTGTGTGTGTGTATGTGTGTATGTGTGTGTGTGTTTGTTTGTGTGTGTTTGTGATAGGGTAATGAGTTGGTGCATAGCCATATTCCTTCCTACAAGTCAGCATCTTGTGTACTCATTGCAAGCATTGACTTAGCGACCCTGGTGTGCTGGACTCAGGCCTAAACTGGCAGAAGATCAGTTGCGGTTACAAAAAGTACAGTAAGTGTGCAAATGCTGTCTGTTATGAGCCGAAAGTCCAACAGTGTTGCAATAACAAAGTGGACGAAAATTGCCGTAACACTGATCAACCACAGCACAAAGACACAGTTGAGTACACAGAGTACACATCTATAAAAGGTAAAATTTGTGTTTATTAAGTACAGAACTAGATGGTTTTCCTAATTTAACAATATACGTCTATATGTCTTAAACATAAGAATCTCCAAAATGCAGGTTGCAAAGTCTCACCAGGCCGCCAGTGTAGCAGGTTCTGAGTCCATGCTGAAATCGGTCCACCCCTCGAAGTCCAACGACAGGTGTCTCTTGATGTTAACTGAACAAAGTTGCTAACTACTGAACTGCCGGTTACAGCCAGTGACTGCCGGGTTCCCAGCAACGATGATGCATCTTCACCTCCACCTGTGTAAGGGAACACAAACAAAACACAGCAGCCCAGGGCCAAAACCCCCAAAACAGTACAGCAGACTGGGACATAACACTGTCTTTCTTGGGTCAGTGTCAAGTTTTGCACAGCAACCTTGGGGCAGACATAGCACTCTGACTCCTTTGACTCGAACTGTTTGGTGCTCGGTGGCTCTCTCCCAAACGCAGTTTGTCTCCTAGCACTCACAAGACACTTCTCTGCAAGCTTGCCACTTGTTTGGCTGACTGTTACGATTTTCTCTTTATACCTCATTAGGAACTTGCAAGTATTTTTAGGTTGTTCCCCAGAACAATTTTGTATGTCTTAGAAAGTGAAACCCAGGGAAGTATTTGGTGTATTTATAATTGCCTGATAAAGCCATCCAAACACTTCCCCTTTTTTTCCCAGAGAAGAACATTAAGTTTAAGCATTACGGCTGTTAAGTCAGTAATAGTGCTCACATTTAGTGAAAGTTGAGCTCTGTTTTCCTGGTATTGCATGTTCAAGAGAGTCTGGGCTGTGCTGTTGACCAACTGGGACCGAGCATCCATGGTAGCAGCACATTATTGGCTTCACAACAGGACATAAGTTGGTATCAGCGGCTTCTAGTGACTCATCAGGTACCTACAACTTGCCGGGCTGTCGTAAGTGAGAGATGTGCTGCTTTGCTAAGTGGTGTTAGCTATCCTCTAGTATGGCCTCTGGCTTGAGGTGTGAGAAATACTGGATGGCTTGCACTTGCTGAATGATTGCACAGGTAGAAGGCAATAGCAGTGAATGGAGCTAACACAGGTCATAGGTGATTCCAAAATCGGGGAGCGGAGGGGATGGGGGAAAAGCACTGAGGTTGTGACCTGCACTTGGAAGGCGTGTGAAGTCTTTGAAACAGATAAACTGTAGATTTGTTGAATGCCTTATGTTCAGCAGTGTTTGCAACTGCAGTAACTTTACGTTGTGTCTTGCCGTGTGATGGAGAAGTACTGAGTCTATGCAATCTACCACATGCCACATGGCCCAAAATTCATAATGTGTGAGGCTTCATGAACCTCACAGTGGGTGGAACTTCCATATCCTGTCTGTCACTTGCTTAGCATGAACTAAAGATTTTTCTCTTCCCTGATTTGTTCAAATCTGTGGGTCACTGAGAACATGTAATATCTTATATAATATCCTGTGGACTTCTTGAAACCTCACTCAACATCACTTCTTGCTAGTTTCTGGTACTACACATGATTCAGCCCATGTTTCAAAACATGACTGACAATCTGGCAACAATACCAATAATAGTAAGACCTTAAACAATAGCAATCTTTGTATCTTAATGACCTCTTGTAATACTGTGCGACAACTACTCTTAGCATAGTGATGCACTTATTTGGAAGTCGCTCTGGGTAAGAGCGTCTGCTAAATGAAGTAATGTAACGACGAGAACAAGATCTTTCACAGAACCAAAATCCTCAGCGTTCTCCCCGTACTGAAGACAGCCGCCTAAATTTGACTGCGGCTAAAAGAGTCTGCACATGGACAGAGCTGAAGGAGGCATGCTGTGCTCTGAGCCCTGACGCTTATCTTAATAATAGCATGGCTGAATCCCTGCCCAGGGTGAGCTTGTTTTTACTAACACCGAGCAGCCTGTTCTGCTCTGGGACCTATCTAAGCCAGGAGTGGGGCCCGACCAATAGCAGCAGCAGCAGCAGCTTGGATGAATAAAAAAAGACACGTCCACATGTGCTTCGTACTGCAGCAGGAAGCCCCGACCAGAAAAGGCATGTACAGCATAACGCTCCTTTGTTGTAAATCTGTCGCCGGGTCCTGTAATTCAACATTTTCCCCAACCACATGAAAGCGACGCGATTGGGGTGATCCCGTTTCAGTTCCACAAATGAACTTAAAACGGCATTGTTTGGTAAATTGCAGAAGTGAGTCCCCTGTCCCCCCACCCCCCACCCTGTAATTCAGAGACTGTAATGCAGAAGTTTGAGGAAGGCTTTTGCACTTAAATCGTATGATGGATTGGAAGAGCTACCTTTTACATAGAATGCTAGTCATGTTTTTGTTGATCTAAATACTGTTTGATTCACCAGTTCAATCAAAGCATTATGATATAGTATCTGCTGAGGAGAAAGAACAGGTTTGGAAGAATCATTCCACATGCAACATTGGATTGGGCCGCAGTGAGGAGCTGAGTGTTAACAGTGTTTTTCACTTGCAGCTAGTGCATTAGCGAATTGGCAGAGTTCGCCCTCGTACCCTCATGGGTTTGTCTGAGAACACTGATAGAGATGCACAGACTGAATACAGACTACGTGGAGCTTTGGCAGCTGGGGAATAAGATAGTTAATCATTTACTTCATGTTCTGTTTTGATCTCATAAATGCGTAATTTCGCTGATGCTCTGCAGTGTATTCGCTCCTAATGAGCGGATTGCTGAGTGGTTGACGGGAAGATGGTCAGGGATAATGGGGGAGAGTGTGTTTCTGGATGACGGCATTAATGCCCATTATCAAAACCACTTTGATAAATAATGCATATGTATAACTTGCCTGCACGCAGGCTTAACTTGCTCCTTAAAATGAGGTGAAGAGGACGCAGAGCAGATGTCGCATATGGTTATACACTGGAGAGTCTAAAGGGAGTCTGCAGTCATGCATTCTCAGATTCCCGTAGCGTTTGTGAAAGTATTGGGTAATTGTTCCCACCACTTACAAAAAAGTGACTTCAGGTTGATGAATTATATTTTAATGAACTATATTGCATGTATTATAAGTTATGTTAGTTATTCTCACTTTTAGTTTTCTAATTTATTGGCTATCAGAGAGTGTATCGTAAAATTACATATTTTGGCAAATACATTCTCTAATAGTGTTTGCAAACTTTGTCATGTGTCATGCAAACATGAAATTGATAAATACATATTTATTTGATTTCCACTTTATGATATGTAAACACTCATTACTTTTTCACATTAATACACATTAGTTTTTCTGAGATATAATGGTTATGAGTATGTAAGTATGTCAGGGTAGAGATGTGAATCCAGAGGTTAATCCAGAGCTATTAATACTGTAGTAGTAGTTCAAAGTTATTTAGTCAGCTACAACATTTGAACAGTTTTGAAAATGATTTTTTTTCCTTTTATGCCACCCGGTTTTGGAATCACCAGTTGTATAAAAGCCTTGTCAGCTTGGAGACCAGTGTGCTGGTGCAGGAGCACTGAAATGAGACACGCGCACCCAACGGCTATTTTTTGCTCTGCAAGTCACACAGTGCACTCCAGTGGCACTACTCCACTGACATCATCTGAGCGACTCGCAGTCTGCCTAACCAATCACAGGGCGCCTGAGAACAAGGAGAAGAGGAAACCCAGGTCGACCTACCCACCCCTCTCCACGGCAGAACAAAACCGATTTGCTTCGCTGCCGTGGACTCCTGGTCATCGTCGGCAAATGACATCCGGCGCTCGCGATTTTGTCATACTGATTACTGCGTGAACGACGCTCTGTTTTGTCTGGTTGCAGCAGATATATTGTTATATATTGATATATTGTTGACTGAAGAGTTAAGAGTTGGCCTCGCAGTGTTACAGTACAAACAGCTGCTGCTTCGTGGGATGAGTGTTTGAATGGGAGGCAGGGGAGCAGTTTTTGCCATGTGGCAGATGCTTAATGATGTAATCGGATGGGTTGCTCTCACACGTGTGGGAGTACGTCCCCAGTGCACCAGAGAGATACTGAGATACAGGCTTGATATCCGGCATCGTCGCCACAGCTAAGCTCTGTGACTTGGTGCTGGCAGTGTTGGAGATCCTGAACTAATGTGTCCTGTTCTGTGTGGAACAACCTGACCCTCTCTGTTACCCCCACGCCTTCCCCTCTCCCCTCCAGCTTGGCGTGAGTATGTGTGATCAGCTGGCCAACCTGAAGCCATTTTTCCACCTGTTACTATGAGAGAGCCAGGCGTCATGAGCCCCAAAGTGGGTGGAGCTCATATGTTGTCAGTGACTCTGTGATTTTTGACCTGCGCACATCATTGGTTGTCCCCCTTACTGCTGGTCAAATTTTTCAGACTGTGGGGTAGGGTGGGATTCAGGGATGAGTCATATGTAGAACCTCATGGGCACTAGCAAGCAGTGATGGGTTTCATTGAAAGCAGGTTTCATTGACTCCAAATTGGGTGGAGCTGTCATACGTTCTCACAAGACTCACTGATACAGAGCCGGCTCAAGCCAGCTGTGGAGAGTGAAGTGACCGGTTCCCATGACTCACAGGAGTGATTGACAGCACACAGCAGCTCCACTCATTGAGGGTTTCATTAAGCCTCACTCTCCTCTCTCCACTGTCTAACCTCCACATGCACCTGGATAACGGCACTGCAGGAGTGGCAATGGCTAGACAGATTTTTCCACTCTCCTTTGTTTTTTGTTTTTTTTTGAGAGCATTGTGGGCTATCGCTCAGGGCCTCCCCAGTGAACGTTTGGAATGACATGATGTACACAGGAAGGAGAGGAGGAGCAATTCCAGCACTCGCAGTTCCAGCTCCCAAAACGTCAAGGGAGCACTATAACATGACATTCCTGGCATTTCATACGGAACACCAGGGACCGTCTTGTTTTTCAGTATGTCACCGACCAGGTTTAGGAATGTACAGCAGGTAGCGGTTTTTTGTCGATTTGTCATTGTCTGACAGAACAGTAGATAATAAACTTTGCAAAGAACACCACCTGGCTTTGCTCCGACAATGCAATTAATTTATTCCTTGGAAAAAACAGAGGTCTAGGTTTGGTCTGAACAATGAATTTAACAAAAGCATTTGTGCTACTGAGATAACACTGAGTGTTTAGCAATCACTGACATTGACATGCCGTGGATGAATCGAATAAATACTGCACATGAACTTGGTAAGGACAAATCACACTCTGGTTAAATTGAAAATGGAGGTAGAGACTGCTAAGAGACTGTTCCACTGAAAAACACAGCTTTTCATCCATGTTCATGATACAGACCTGCTACCCTCTTCTTTTCCAGTAATAGATAGATGTTTTTTGTTGTTTTTTTTCTTTATTCCTGATAGCGTAAACAGCGGTGGAGGGCAGGGCGATTTTCTGGCCGTTGACCCGAACGGGCGCTTTCTGAATGGGACTGTGGATTTATTCACAGGTCCAGGACAGTCTTATGATTTATGGCATCGGGAGAGAGGGAGAGCGCCGCATGCTAATGAGAGATTTACCAGGGGGGACTGAGGGAGCCTTTGTGCAAACGATCGGCAGGAGAAAAAATCCCTCCCCCGTCTCCCAGGAACAGCTTGACCGCAGTGTGTTAACGTGTGTTCAGTTGTTTTACCCCCCCACCACCAACAGCCCGCCCCCACCCCCCCCACCCCGCCCATGCTGCAGTTGATTTAAAGTGCATTTAAAAAAAAACTGTCATCCTGGACAGAAGGATCCTCCCAGATGGAGGCGTCCAGGGGATCAGCACCTCCTCTGGTCTGTAGTTTTGCTAACTTGGCGCTTTTTTGCTAGTTTTAGTGACTTTTCCGACCACATTTTGTTTCTGACAGTGCCCCGTGATGAATTTTCGATGTCGGTTTTGAGAGCATTACAGAGTAAATTAAAAAGTAGAGATGTCCCGCTGCACTACATCCCTGCCCTTCATTGTTGCCAGTGTAGCTTGCATGTTGTGCAAATGTTTACTCCCCGGGTGTGAGGCCCTGCCCACTGACCCTTGACCCCTGCTCTAACTCTATAAGATAAAAGAATGACACGTGCACAGATGATAATTGCATCGCAGCGGTCAACAGAGCCATGTGTGTTCAGCAAAATTATATAACTAAACTAAAGGTGCCTGTATTGAGATCTGGTGGGAAAAATTGGCAGCAGTGGGTCCACATCACATCTTTTCGGTCGTACGAATCTAGAGCCGTCAGAGGCCCTGTTTTTTACAGTGCTGTTTGCGGTAGCAAGTTCAAATTATGTTTCAATTCTGCTGCAATACATCCAGTCTCTCTATCTGAAACCCCAGCTGTGTAGTGGGGCTTCAGGGCCAGGCAGATAAGCATCACCTTTGTGGAAATTAGAGTCTAACTAGTGATATGCCACAAGCCACATGCTATAGACACATCTGCTGAGCCACTCTAATGTATGCATGTCAATGCCAGTTCCCGTGCTCAGCAACCCGTACATTACCCTATGCATTTATGTCAACATCACCTCTGTCGCACCAAACACCTGTAATGCCATTTGTCAGATGTGATGCTCGATGTTCAAATGAACATCAAAGTTGGCAGGCAATCGCAAGGTGCAAAAGAGAGAGAGAGAGCAAGCGGAGCTCTGCAATTAATCACAGTACAATGGCAGTGATCTCACAATGGATAAATCTTCCCTGCTCTCGTAAGGCAGGTGACATCATCTGAAACATGGATATTCAATTGCAGTCCTGGAGGGCCAGAGTCCTGTAGATTGTAGGCTCAGCTTTCAATCAGCAAATGATTGGCACCCAGAGCACCAGCTGCGATGACTTCTTGTCCAGATAATATCTCATTATCTGTGGTATAAATCAGTCATTTAGATAATGAGGTAATATGACATATGTTGTTCACCATCTCCTTGCTTCCTAAGAAAACAGTCTGAGAATCCCTCTGGGCGTGAGTCCTGATGCTGAATAATATCCTGCCTGATTCCTTGAGTAATCAATAGGCCACATTGTCCTCATAAATGTATTACTCAAAAGGAACAGGATGTTTTATTTTGGTTGGCAAACTGAAATAAGAGCCTGCAAAGAAAAACAAGGTATGATAAATACCTTTTTAGACACGTTTACGGTATCTACGGCAAGAAAAAATACCATGATGCGGGATGTGAAGAGACTGTCTGTGAGTGGAAGGATTTTGTCTGAATAAGTATATTTTTTGCTCTTTGACGTGGCTGGGAGAAACTCACCAGGGAAGCACGCCAAATTGATACAGTATCCCTGAGTGAAGTGGAGTGATTGATTGTGTGTATCCTCCCCTGTGGCAAAGGCCCAAGGGGAGTGACATCCATCAACCGTGGATCACTCTGCTTATACATTAGCTTGTGGTCAATTTTGGATTCCAGTACCTCACCCCTGCGTCACCACTAGCTAAAGTGACAGCCGCGTCCTGATGGAGGCCTGATTGGGATAGTACCGCGACCGTGCCAAGCCCATTGGTCACGCGGTCCAATGCAGGAGGATGGTGCCTGAGTCAAGCTCGTTATTAATGTGGTTGAGTGCGTGAAGGCAGTGCGGCAGCCAGACCTGTTAGTCATGCGGTCCGGTGCATGAAGTCACTTGGCTGAGGGTTTACTGACGCAGCTCTTATTTGAACTGATCCATCCTTCCACGGTGACATCGCTGATAATGTGTGACCCCTGTGAGCTTAACGTGGCTCCGTTGGAGTCCCAGAGAAGTTACACCTGCATTGCTGCCATTTCGTGTTTCAATATCGGCCAAAATAAATTTAAACAAAAAAAGATGGCTTTCAGAGACCCTGGCACAGCTTGAATCCTTTCCTACAGCTTTATCTGGAGTGCTGATGCAGTTTCCAGTTCTTAGCAAGCTTATGCACCGGGTTGCTTTTTTCTTTTACCCTGTTTTCAAAGGATCCAAATGAAGCCTAATGCAGAAAAATGGCAGCCGCCACACGGCAGATTTTCTGCACTGGGTCTCACTGGAGTTTGCGCATTACGTGCGAGTCTGAATAGGAGTTTGTCTTTTTCCTTTCATTGACTCTCTGACACTGCTCAATAAACACAGGCTGTATTGAAATCCTCAAAAGTAAACTCCATCCGGTGAGGTCACACTCTGTCTTGACATTTGACTGTGCTGCATAGACATCTGCTCGGTGTGCCGGTTGGGCTGGCCGCTTGGGTAAATCGCTATTCTCCATGCGCTGTAAAAAGTTTGTTAAGATGTTCCAGCAGTGTTATTTTATACCTAACACAGCGGACAACATCAGTGCAGGCTTTGCCATAATTAAGAAGAATCTGTATTCTTGTGTTTTGCTTTTTTGGTTCTTTTTTTCCCTTCCTGTAACATAAAACAGCATGGAGCTGCTAAATATACTGCACCTCTAAACTTTCACAGAATCACCCAGTCAGGATTTTCTGAAACAAAATGAGATTTGTGACACAAAATCCGGCAATTCTCAGCAACCACATGCTTTATCCTGAGGTTTGTAATTAGTTCACGGTGTACTCTGAACACCCACAATGATACATCAACAAGCAATTCCAGTATTAAGGTTATTAATTAGGCATCCAATATCCAATTATGCGCGTGGTAAACAGATCCACGCCGCCTTTAATAATCTCACAGAACCCTTAGCCCACTTCCTAACATCTGAAAAATCGAAGTCCATTTTTTGAATATTGGAGCGGCTAACATTCATAAATCTCAATAAACTTAGTAGTTTCCATGTAATCTAATAATAATGATAATATAGTAAAAGAATTACTGCAAGGACATACTAATAAACATTATAATGAAAAAAAGATTATGATGATTTAGATTAATATCATCAATCTCCTCTGCAACTGATGCAAAAAATCAGTGTCGGTAATTAAGGTGTGGGTCATTGTTAACATTAAATATGACCTATTTTCTAGTTGCTAAACTTGGGCCCAGATTTACTCCAAGTGGAGTGCAGCCCTCAACTTACTGTGACCAGTGTTACCATTTTGTCATGTTTTATTCATGCTTTGTTTCAATAACAAACTAAGACCGGGAACCAGTAAAAAGAAACATTTGCTTAAGTCTGTTACTTGAGAATGAAGACAAACAGCATTGTGATTAGACTGAATCTGTGCTGTGAAGTTAGTCAGATGGCTGACTTACCCTGTCATTCAGCTGTGCAGTTCTGAAAAGTGGCTACCCAACGCACGGGGAATAATGCACACTCCATACAACATACTTTTCCATCTGCTGTGAGTGGTATGCATTGACCTTACGTAACGGTGTGTTGCACATGCATTTAAATCTGTATCGAATTACTTTCAAAGGCTATAATGCAGATGTCCCGCTTTAAACTAGCGATCCTCCTTGTCATCCATGCCATCGGTGATCAATAACCCTTTCACTTTTCTTGGACAAGGCATGTCCTATGGCATTCTGCTCTTTGTGTGTAAATGGTTGCAGTGTCTTGTTAAGGGCCAGTTCCCTGTAGCTCTTAAGTTGCGATCAATCAACGGTGTCTGTTGGTGAGCCAACGGCTGACGTTCCTTTCACGATCGAGTGTCTGTGATGACCCTTCATTGGCTGTGTCCGTGTCGCTGTTAATTTTGTTACGGGATTGCAATCACTTTTTGTGACTGCGTTGTCGCTTAAGGTGTAGTGTAAATGACTGAGAAAAAGAGCTGAGAAAGGAGGGGTCTTGTGAAATGAATGGAAAAGATGTAGTCCCTTTATTAGACTCTTAGTGATATATCGCCACCTTATTTTTGGATGTAGACAGAGGTCTGCATAGTACTTCATGTCTCCAGTGTCTTCCAGGTAAAGGAGCTAATAACATTTCTCACCTTTGGGGGGTATTCATCTCCGCACCATGGCACCATCTTTAACATTGATTAATGAATTCAGAAAAGCAGCTGGAGCTTTTATGATAGAACATTTGTATTAGATTATAGTGATCCCTGAACTCTCCATAAATGAATCCAAAAAATTTAGTACTGGACTAAAGTTGTAACCCAAAGTTAAGGACCAAGCCTCATAATAATTATGCAGCCCTACCCTCCTATCCTGAATGAACCAGTTGGCTAAAGGCAGGATGCAATAGATAGAATGTATTAATTAGCATTTCTCATCAAAAGCCATTGATCTGACAGCCCTAATGCTGAAATCATTACAGGAGCTGCAAACTGCTATTGCGTACAGTGCCATAAATTATACATGCCACTGCTGAGGTCTTGAACTATGGCAGCGTCTTTGCTGAGAGAGGGGGTCGTGCACGGTTTTTATCAGTTTTATTGCCAAAGACAATTATCACGAGTAGCAATCTGCTACCACAGATGCATGCACAATTGAGACTGAAACTAAGTGGCCAGATGCAGCACATTTGCGAAATATGATGGAATGCTGAACTGAATGATGGACTCTTTTAGTACGGCATTAAGATGGAGAACAGTGGAGGACCATCATAGCTTTAACACTGTGCAGGTAATGCTAGCAGTCTGCTGTCAGTATACCATCTCTTTCGCTCTTGAAATTGTCAGTGAAACCACAAGCGGTTTTATTTAGGATCATGACATGGCAGGATAATGAAGGCACATTAAACAAGAAGTGCATGTTACGAGCTTCCACTTGCATGTGGACATTAATTTATACAAATGTGCTTGATACTGTTGTCAGTGACAGAAATAGCCAAGGCTATCTAACAATGTGGGAAGTTTCCCGGGACACAAATGAAATTGGGAGAAAATGACAACTTATGACCATCAATCATTCATGCACCAGGATAGACATTCTGGAAAGCAGGATACAGTGGGCACGCTCACAAAATTAACTATGTGGGTATGAAGAAGGGAGTCAGCTCAGCAGGAACGAGGAACATTAGACCCTCCGCTGTATTAACACACAACAATATACAAAACAGGATGGCACCATTTATCACTGTCGCTGTGGGGAGGAATCAATGTAGTTAAAATGATGATGCTGCCCACAGTAAATTATGCGGTTAAAATATGCCCTGTATTTAAACCCAAAAAAAAAAAAAAAATGGTTTGCCAGCCTTAATCCATTAATCATCAAATTCGTCTGAGGAAATAGCTCATTCATTCATTAAAAATGGGAACTCCTGCAAGAATCGTGGCAGGATTTAATCTCTCCATCGTCTGTCACCACCGCTGGAGCCAGCAAGGCTGAGAGGCACAGTCCCAACAACGAGTGGGTGTGACTTGAAGGAACAAAAAAGTCTGTTGAATGTTCACCTGCTGAAAGGCTGTACTTTTCAAAAAACATACCCCAGAGTATCATCACCAAGTGTCTCCTCAGAAACCGTCAAAATGTTACACGCAAGCCACACTTTGTTGGTATTTATTAATGTCACCTTAGTGTTACCAATTTGGGAAAACCACACTTTGCTATAAATAGCTATAAATAGTAATAGCCATGCCACTGTATAATTTATAAAAAAATAAATACAGCTAATGCCCCATAATTTTGGACTCCAGGGGAAATGTGCAGCCTGAAGATCCAGATCAGATCACCTCCAGCCACACCTCACTGTTTCCATTCAAGACTTTGAGTGTGTTCATCTCTTTATTTAATGCCTCCCTGTCCAGGTGGGGGGGGGGCTTCCATTGAGAACAAGTCTTCATTTACAGTGACGGCTGGGAAAACAGCCAACAATTCAGACCGGTTACCCGACAATAACAGCAGACAGTCAACGGCAGATGACATAAACAACATTAACGGCAGCAGAGGACTACCTTCTGGTGTTTTATGTAGCAGAAAATATTGTGCATTAAAAGTTCCTGTGTCCGACCGTATTCCTTCACTCTGCCAAATTGAAAGTGTGGTAATAAAAATTCCCACTTTCAAGGTGAAGTACACAAGCGCAGAAAAGAACAGATGATATTGCAACGGAAGAAGGAGTAGAGAGGGAGAATGGTTTTTGAATTGTTGTGAAGTCATACTGCAGATGGTCTGATGTTAGTACAGGACAACGAGCGACCAACAAAGATGTTTCCCCACAAGTATTACTCCGCACATTGGCTTGGTGTAACACGAAACTCTGGATCAGCAAGCGAATCACCTACAATTCAAAACCCTCAATGGCGCTGCAGTGCACACCAGACGGTCTTTTTAAATGGGACGGCACAACAATGGGCCTAGAACAAAACGGCAAAAGGCTCACGGATTATGGGAACTGGAACAACAGCCCTAACCTGACCAGTAAGAGAATACCTGTTGTGCTTTCCGCTACGATGTGCACGGAGATGGCGCATGCCACACACCCGGGGAAACTTCAAAGGGGCGTGGGTTCAGAGACACAGTGTAGGACTGAGGCACTGAGTGTAGTGAGTCCATTTGCTAACCGGTGAAAAACGGTCGCAGATGTCTTCATCCGGTCATCTCTGGAGGCCCCACAGACACCTCTGAGGCTGAAACATCGTCTTTTCTTCATGAAACACTTCTGGGAGGATCAAACAGTGTCTGCGTACTCCTCGCGTCCCTCCTTCACTGTACATTACTAATCATCACTTCCTGAATGCTGGCCTGGTACCACCTGGTATTTCATAAAGGGAGAACAGATGACGGTACAAAGAAAAAATGTCAGGCTTTTGCTGTTGTTGAAGGTCCACTGGAAGGCAAATGATAGCACAATAGTCAGTGGGTAATGTGATTTGCTGAAAATTCTGAAGATTTTTTTCGAATAGTTATTTGCTTCTTTATTTATTAATAGGTTGTAGCATAACATAAAATATTAGATCATTTTAAAATGTTGTACATTTTAAAGCTTTTACATTTTATGTTTCACATTTTAAAGCTGTACTCTTATTAGCAGTGCACAGAGCCAAGTGGCTTGTTTACAGATGATGCGTTGTTATCCCGGAAAAAATGAGGGTCGTATTAATTTAGTACCACAGCTCTGGAAATCTTCATGTGCCCTGACATAGCATCCTCTCAACAGCAAAGGGAAAGGCTTAGGCTTTCTGATGTCTGTAGTTACACACCACAGTAACTGCAACAGGAAAGACAGCACTGGGGCTTCCGAAGTGCTCATTCTGCAGACGCACCTCTTGTAGGTTCCTGTGGTCGTCATTGTATGCAGTCTCTCAAAATACTCATGCCGTGGAACTAGGTAATCCAGTATGTGTAAGTTACAGCCATTCACATGCATCTGCATTGATAGCTCACTGTGATGCAGTGACGCTCTCTCTGTGATACATCACTTCCTCTTTGCAGCTGTCCACCGTAAAATGTTTTTCATAGAAGGATCCCTGTGAATCTGTTTTTTGCTCTGTAGAATGTTATAGCACTGTGATAGGCTTGCATTTGCAGTTGTTTGTGGCAGTGTCGCACGCATAAACAGGTACACAAACGTATGTACACACACACCGACACACGCTTGTATGCACATGCACGCACACACACAGGTGCAGGAAGGCCACTTAGTTTTTTTCTATTTATATTTAAAATATCCCAGAGGTTAAAGGACTAATAGAAACAAACTGTAAAAATGCAGGCGCTTCAGGGCGTGAGAGTCAGACCAATATGCACTCCATTAGGGTACATTTCAACATCTCACGATGGTTCCAAAAACAAATTTTTTTCTTTGCGCATCGTATTTTCTCAAATATGCACAATTTTCTGGCTTGATTAGCTTGAACACGTTTGTATTCAGTGCAAGTTACCATTATTTCCAGTTCAAGTGAATGGGGTTCAGGTTATGTTGCTGGTATTTTGCACAGCTTAGTAATTTGGCTAAACATATTGCTTAAGGTTTTATTTTTCAGCGGCTATGACAGTTGCTGCCACTTCCAGACTTAGTCACTCAGACTCTTCAGAGAGACACCTCAATCCCTTTGACGGGCAGCGCAAATCTCACTCTTTCTCTCTCTGCCGAGGGCACAGATGGCGTCTTCTAATTAATCGGCTTCCACTCATTTTATAGCTAACTAAAAACACAGAGACTCTGCTGTAAAGTCATTCTCCTCTGTGGGGTTCAGCAGTTTTTTTCTGAAGCGGGCTGCACAGCAGCTGAAGGAGAATCTCTTTAATGGCTCGTTAGCTTGAAGCGGCAGGGAGGGGGGAGAAGAATCTAGTTTCTGCCCGAGACATCCCTAAGTGGACACATAACTGGCGCGACGCTCTATGTTCATTTCCATTTTAAAACAATTAACTGCACATTCGGGAGGGATTTTCCTTTCTTTAAATTTCTTTTCCTTTTCCAGTTTTGTGCTTGTTTTTTTTTTCCAAAGGCCTGAAACTCATTATGGTAGCCTATTGTAGTTTTTTTTTCAGTAGGCTCTCCACATAATTTTTTCCATAGTTATATCCAAATCACAAATGCACTTCCACTTAAATTATATGTTTTTTGGGGCAATGTTGTGTAAACTGTTATGCAGTCAGAAGACAAGACAATCAAGACAAGAGTTGTATGCAAACCAGTTTTGGTGTAACAGACATGAATACTAGATGAGGAGGCAATGCTGCAGAAAGGTCTTACAGAAAACATGCAAAAGCTGTATTGCAATTTGGAAAGATTAGATCAGCCAAGCATAAGCCCACACATTATAACGTTTGATATGACTTAGCATCATGTCTAAATAAATTAAAAATGGCAGTAATTGGCCAAGATGGGCTTTTTACTGTCAGCCCAGTATGAGATCCACATCACAAGCTGGTCAGCTGCCAAGCTGAATTGGTTTCTCTCTTCTACTTGAACAAGAAAAGTCAATTTCCTCAGCCAATGAATTCTTGTGCTTTCTACCCGATTTACTATCAACACGCTTTAAACATGTAATTATAAACCTAGATGAAAAAGCATTTTTATGTTTTTCTTTTAAGTTTCGTCCAAGGAAACTTTTTGTTCAGCTGTTGCCATGCACTGTATTTTATAAACACACAATCTTCTTCCGCTGATTAAATGCAGGGACATCTGTACAATATCTGAAAGAATTTTTCCCTTGAGCACATTTTGATCATGTTTAGTTTTATCATCTCAGCAAGCAAGGTCTACACTTGTCAAAGCACCTTCCCGCTTTGATCGTATAATGAAATGGATTGCTCCGCGTCTGAATTAATCAATTATAGCTGGTCACTGAAGATATCTCCAGACGGCAGGGCTTTTTGTGGTTTGAAAGGGTGGAAGTCTTTGAACTTGCATTTCTCTGGCGTCAGACAGCGCACTGCAATTAATCGGCACTCGGAAAATCATTAGCTACCTAATGGGATGCAGTGAAAGAGGAGAGGCCCTGATGAAGATTATTCTTAATGAAAGCCAATCTGTGCAGAAGTCCCAAATCAGCTACAATTATCATTGCTCACCGTCCCTCCAGAAGGGCCCATTCAGCAAAGGAATGGGCAAAATGACAGCAGAGTGGTTAGAACTGATCTAGAGTCAGCCCTTTATTGAGTATACGCACTTGGGCTCACTTGGTTGCATTCAGAGTCTTGGTAGAAACCCCTTGGAATATGTGATTGTTCACATCTGGTCTAATGACAGAGCAAATCTCCTTTTCCAAAGAATGCAGTGGGCTGGCTGGGTTCAGTGACCACAGATCTGGTTCCCTCACATAGACTTTGGCCGGAAGGTTTCGACCTGTATTATTGAATGCATTGACGAGGAGTAGCAGTTAGTCAACAGAGCTTCTAATTTGATGTCTTCAGGTTCAGATACACTGCAGTTGAGAGGTATATTATGTGTATAAGATATATTTTATATTCAATACATGTATCATTTATAAATAAATTGTGTTACATGCTACATTATGAGTATGCATTTTCTGTGTGGCTTTTTTATTTAGTGTAAGTGTTGCATAATTTTCTTCGTAAGGGTTGACGCCCTCGCGGGGCTGATTCTCCCGAATATTTGCAGCTACCCCCTTTGGGATGGAGAACCTTTGGGCCTTGTCCTCCGTTTCCCAGATGTACCCTCTCCAGCGCTCTCCCAGGGAACCCCCCTGTGTCCCCTCGCTCTTTGGAATTTCCTCATGCGCGAAAACTTCCCCTCTGCTGCCAGGCTCGCGCCTCGCCGGGGTTCTCTTTCAATTACCGCAAGCCGCCAACTTCAAGCGGACGGGGAAGGCTGTGATCTCCCTGTGCAGCACCCCCCCACCCCCACCCCCACCCCACACCCCACACCCCCTCCCCTCCTCTCTACGCCGTGCCGCGGCTGTTGCCTTTCAACATTTATAGCCAATGTGGTCGTGGTTAGCGGCAGGGGCCTGGTGCTGTGCCACGCGGAGCTGAAACGAGTGGAGACAGGAAGGGCTCGGGGCTGGGGGGGGGGGGGGGGGGGGGGGGAACTGCACTGTCTTAAAAAAGTTAAAAAAAAAAAAAAAAACAGTCCTCCCTCTGTCCATGTGATGAATCACGGGATGGAGATGCATGCCCCCCCCCCCCCCCCCCCCCCCCAGAGTATTAGAACACAAAATACTGCCTCGCTCCCACTGCGCATCCCCGATGCTGCAGGACGGTATTGATTCATGTACCCGGTAATGGATGCCAATTCCTTGGGCCCGGACCAGAAATCAGGGAGGACGTCGGACTCGGGCGGGCGGTTGTTTAGCGGAGCTTGATTTAGACGCCCTTGAAGTTTGGGTGGAGGGGGTGGGGAAGATGAAGAGACGCGGCTGTTGGGTGGGAGTGGAAATGGGACGTGCGGGGATGACAGATAGGCCTCAGGGCCCCGATGGCCGTGCAGGAGAGCCATCGCAGCAGGGTTTTAACCACATGTGAAACTGCGAGAGCTGTGGCAGCCCTCAGGGCGCTGGTGAATCCCACCGCTTTGTGGTTCCTCCTGAACTCTGACTAATACATTTCAAGCTATTGCCACTTTTTCCCCAGCATTAATATATTTTTCATAACTCTAAAATTTACATGACTCTCACTTTATTTAATGTGCCGTATTAATGCGTGTGAACGTAGAGTTTGGAAGCAAGCAATCTGGAAAAGTAAAATGAAAACGTTGCTGTTTTTGTGAAAAAGAATAGTCATACATATTCATATGAGGAAAGCCTGGTGCAACACCTAACTGCTGTATGTCAAGAAATATTAATGTTCATGTCTGCATCTTATTATTAATGTGGACTGAAATGATGAAGTTTCCATAGTGTGGTGGTAATGGCACATAGCTGGATTTCACTGTGCATTGAAGGTGAGCGCATATTCTGATGAATCTGAAAAGAAGCCAAATAGAGCACTTTGCATAAATGGTTGTACTTCTTTATTAGTAAGCATAAGGCAGGAACTCCATACATCTGACACAGAGGGAAAATAATTGTCCTGCATGCCAAATAAAGCCATTTTGTTCATTGGACACACTCCCCAATATACTTGCCTAATTCCAGTGGAGTTAATGGCAGTGTATCGAGGCTCAGCTGGCCAGGAATCAGTGTCTGGGACTTAAGTATAATGAGCTTGTCTTTAGCCATCAGACTTACGAAGCAGTGGCTGAAGTCAGAGCTTTAATACGCAGGTACTTTGGCCACTTATGCGCTAGATGGTTCCCAGAGGGCGGGGCGGGCGGGTGCAGACTTTGCCCATTTGCGATTGGCAGGCAGTCCTGGTTAAGTCATCGTTTTTTTTTTTTTGTCTTCCCTTCAGCTGTTCTAATCGCTGATTGTCTGGCAGGGTGTTGGAGAGGCGAAGAACTCAGAAGGGAGAGGTCCGGGCTGCAGACAGAGGTCCCGCTTCATCCTGAGTTACGAGATCGCTAATGAAAGCATTGTTTTACAGCGGAGCACTTATTAGGGCAAGGGACACTTGTGAGGAGGTTTATAAGAATACATTAAGAAGGATTATAAGCTTAAAAAAGCACTGTGTCATTGCTGTGTTCCTTTGCACTAAGGAGCTAGGGCGGGGTTGCTGAGATGAAAAACCATGCTGGATTTCCAAACCTTGCAGTGAATGCATTTTGGGCCTTAGCAAAATGCTGCAAGAAGAATCGATAATTACACAGCAATTTCAAAGGGAAGCTTTTATTAATCAAGCATAAACTCTTTTCCTTTGGAAGTCACTGTTTTGAACTATTGTGCTTCACTGTTATGTATTTTTTTTTACTCAGGTACTCATTGAGTTTAGACCCTGAAAGGTAACAGAACTGTTTGCCTTGAATGGATAATCAGATCTGTTGCATGTCAAACTGCTTATCGTCTCTGTCCAAACAGTACAAATGGCACAATTACTGTCTAATCTTTTCACAGTGGTATTACATGAAATTGCCACCCTCCATAATGAGACAGACATCGCTGTTGCTTAATACCAATTCACAGATAAGCTGGATGAGCCCAGACTGTAGTGGAGCAGAGAGATTTAATAGTGATGTCAGACAGTGCAAATGTTTTTTACTTCATACGTGTTACTCTAAATGTGGCAGTCACCTGGGCATGTAAGTAGATTAGGTTAATGCTGTAATGTGTGCCTGAGAAAAAAAAAAGGTAGACTGACTGAGAGAAGCAGGCCCAGAAATGGCAATGCCTCACTGGCTGAAGACTAAGTGATCATCTCCTACAGCTGTGAACAGGAGTATCTCATTTTGCCATGACAGGATAGAAGGCTAGAAATGCAGCCATTGAACATTTCCTCTTCAGCTTGCATTTTGTCATGTTATGGTGCTAATTGAAACCTGTTATTAGTTTCCTATAGTTAAGTACAGTGTGGGCAGGCAGTCTCCAGATGCACAGAGGCCCAGATTTCAACCTAACTCTGGTTTACTCTGAGTAACAAATTTGAGGATGCCTTGATTTGCTCATTACCTTGAGTAGCCTATACAATATTTTTTGTTGATGTTGGCGATAGACAAATTCAGCATTGTAGCTGAGTTGAACCACAACTGAGCTCATTTGAACACAGCCCAAATGCAGCTTTGTGGGCTTTTTAGGCAGGAGAGTCACGTATCAGCACCCTGCATTATTGTGAAGGACACAGGCAAAGAGCAGAAGTGGAGATTGTCACCAGTGAGGTTGGACCCGAGTAAATCTGCGCATCACTTCCATCCAAAGTCAGTCATGCTCAGTTCTTTTGATTACACAGTGAATGGGCACACAGGAAGCACATGGAACATCACGTCTGTGATGATAGATTGAGCCCATATGCACAATGGAATCAAAAATTTGTGCGCCAGTGTGGTTGGGGGAATTGGGAGAATTCAGACTCACGTACAGTGGTGTTTCAGGCACAGTGCTCCAGCTGAGAGCTGAAAGCTTCCCTTTAAGTTCACAGCCTGCCCCGTAGACTCTTTTTTTTTTTTCCCCCAGGGGGAGATCTCCTGGTTCTGGGCAGGACTTGCCCCTGTGAAAGATGCGATTCCTGCAAATCATGCAAATCCATATTTCTTCCAATATTCCGCTGTAAAATATAGCTCTGCGTTTATGGCGTGTTTATGGAATAGAGGTGCGGGCAGAACTGCTGCAAATACATTTCTGCTCTTGGGCGAGAAGCGGAGAACAAACTCAATTTCTTGCTTCACTCCGCGGTTCAATTGACCTTTATGTTCTCCCGTGGGAGTTTCACCCCCCGACTGCAGACGTTGGCCAGCAGCCAGTTTCAGATTTAATCGATGAACATATAAACATTGTATGCGGCGGCATACATCGCATGAAACGAATGCTGAGGAGGAGCTGTCGATTTCGGCGGGAACGTCGATTTAAAATGTTTTTGTTTAAGGATTCGCAAATCATGCCGTCGAAGCGAGGGGGAAATGTTAACATCGCAGGTCGCCATTGCGAGCGTGTTGTGGTCGAGTACGTTGCCACAGTAACAGCAACGTTGCTCTGCTGTATCACGGGTTCTGCTGGCGAGCAGCACCGATTCAACAGCCAGATAAAAGAGTGGAACCCCTAAAAAGTTTAGTGGTAACGAATAGCTTCTTGTGAAACACTAGAGCGGGACATCAAACAGAATAAGCTGAGGGAGATGGTTTCATAAGCTCACTGCTAATTATATACTTTTCTTGCTTTTTCATCTTTTGAAAGAGACTTTTTGCTCAAAAGCCAGATTTTTTCTCCACTCCTCTCTCTGCTCCTGCAAGACTCCTGCCTTAACTCGAGTTTTCACCTGTAAAAGTTGGAGGACTGATCTCAGAGGGGCTAGTTACAAGGCCAACACTTAGGAATCCGGAGTGTTCACTGTATTTACCTCGTCTGCCGGGGCCTGGCGCTGTGTATGTGCGAGCACGCCTGGTGGCGGTTGCGCATTTCAATCATTTCGCTATTCCCCCCGCTGAGCCCAGCCGGGAGAATACAGCGCCTCAGTTTCACACAGAGAAACGTTCTGTCCTTCCCAAGAGCGCAGAGAAACGGGGCGGGCCGAGGGCCCTTCGCTGCGATATTTACCAATGCATTTAGCCTCTGAAGTGACTGCACACGGCGAAAAACGCAATTATGCAACCGCTTTTACTCCCAGCTAAATTACAGACTCAAGGGCAGCAATAAGGAGGAACTGTAATTGGAGGGATGAGGGTTAGAAAATCCAGGCTGGTCACTACTGATCTACCATTTTGTTTCCCGCTCTGGAGAAAAGAGCTTTAAGTATGCTAACAGAGTGCATAGAGTTTGCATTTAATGTTTCAGGGAAAAAGAAGATGTTTAGTTCGAGTATAACACCTTTCTCCATAAAGCTGCAGTAATTTTGGTCTCTTGAGTTGATCCTCCAGTCAACAGCCTGGAGGCTCAACCTCCTCTCGAAACAAACATGCCTTTCTCTGGCTTCACTGGCTTTAACAGCGGCAGTGCTAACACATATACATATGCCATATGCATAAAACATTTTTTACAAGTCTGTCTTAACTGTTTAGCGCTGTTTTCACCATATATATTGCCAGATAATCACACACAAGGCATTTCGTGTGACAGTCCGATGAAATCAATATTTGGTATTTAGTCAGGCATGAGAAAATTTGACTCATTTTCGGGTGGCAGTTACGCTGAGTGTTCATTCAGAATTGCAGACATATGCAGTGGGACTCTAGAACAATGTAGGATGTCTTAGTACTGAATAGGGCTTGCAATGTCATGTCAGTCAAGCAGATTCTCCATTAAGTGAGATAGATGTCTACAGATCAGAATAAGGAATTACTGTTGATTCTACAAGGCGAGAATGACTGCTGTCAACTTCAATCCATGGTGATTCCACACCAATGTGAATGGAATGGTAATTTGGTGCTCATGTTATTGCTATCAAAGCTGTTATCAACAGTAAATAATTGTGAAATAAATGCAAAAAGGAGTTACTATTCTGAAATCATGTCAGGTTCAGAAAGATAAGGGTAGCCTTACAGGGTAGTGAGTGAGATGAATTTATATGCTTGTTTGTTTTTTTATTCAGCCTCTCTGTCTAATACCAGCATAGTAACCATGTCATTGTCTCTGCTTTGATAAGGCGCTGGCAAATACGAGCTGGCCACTGATAAGATGTAGGCGAAGAGAAAGACATTACCAGGGTCTAAGCAGAGCAACACTGCCACAACGCAGGGGGCGGTGGAATAAACGTGCCTCTGGACAGAACGTTCCAACGCTCCATCCTTCCCTCCCAGAAGGCCGTTCATCTGATAGCAGGATGAAGGAAGTATGATCCCAGAAGCCACTGGAGTCAGATTCAGGAGGGGGGGGGGTGGGGGGGGTTGAGTGTGGTGGCCTGGTTCAGTGTGTTTTCTGTGGGTGGGCAGACAGAAACAGAGGGATGGTGGATGAGACCAGCCTGGTTCAAGTTTCATTTTGATAGCTGCTACGTGTAGATCAGAGGAAAAGCAGAACTCACATGCCAGTTCTGTGTATCTGTCTTTGCATCTGGATCCAGATGCACTGTTTGTGATCTACTTTGTATTGTTGCATTGCAGTGGCTTTTCACCATCCCACTCCCTTATACCCCTGGCATTACTAAGTGTATTTATCGACTGAAAATATATATTTTTTCAGATAAATTTTCATTGAGATGCTATTGGGGAAACCTGCACTATATATTTTTTTTTATTTCACATCTAATATCTTGGATATTCCCATCAGAGATGTGTCTATGATTACTTTTCTGAAGTTGGAAGTACAAATCTCCATGACTTTGTCAATGCACACCGCACTATCAGCTTTTATTACTTCAATGACATGTTTGATATTCTCGATATCGAATTTGTCTTAAGTAAATTATATCAATGAAATTGTCTCTTAGGTGAAAAGGAGGGTTTGCAACAAACGGTGTCAACACTTGTGAACTTCACCATATGACTGCGATACGCAATTCTTGTGCTCACTATTGCTACACTGATGTGTTTGTACTTTTTGCACTTTTTTGTGCACTGTGAACCCCAGGTTGTACCATCGGTAAGTAATAAACAAATTTCCCGCATTTGTACAGGTTATTGGGATACTGTGTGATTATTTTCATGGTGTACGTTTCCAGCTTGTCTTGTTGCTCTTGTTAATGGCTGCTGAAACTGATGTACTTGCACACGTTTGGACATAGAAACTTTCAGCACAGTGAACAACTCTTGTGTTTTGGAATCCAAGCCTCAGAATCACATACTGGTTACCCCTCTGCAAGCCAGTGACCACGAGTCTGCATTTTAATACATGAGTGCATTGTCCTCAGGGTCACTGTAGACATTTCCCAACCTACACTTACCCCTCCCACTTTCTGTGTCTCTGTGATCACTTCCTGGCTGCCGTGGAGGCTTAAACTTTTGACCTGAAGGCATGTGTCTCTCTACTTTTACTTAGAGGACAGAGACTAACTGTCTGTCCAGCATTTAAACCAGCGATTCAAAATGGAAAAAAACAACACTGACAGAGGATGATTTGAACACACTGTTTCATCCTTAAACAAATCTTTTGATGTATAACAAAAAAAACAACTTCACAATGTCAAGTAAGTGGTGCACATAAAAGCAATGTTAGCTGCACAGCTTGGCTGGTATCGTACATCTTTGCGCATGCTTGTGTGCACGTTTGTGTGTCTGTGTGTGTGTAAATTTGTATATGCGTGCCTACTACAACCCGCTACCATGCACCAAGAGTGCAGCCATTTAAAACCTGCTCTAATCTGTAATTCAGTAAACGCAGCAGAACAAAAGTACAGTGTAATGGATAAAGTAATGCCATAGGCTAATTGTCAAACATGGAAAAAGAAAAGAAGAGCAGGCTCCCCTTGCTGAAGTGGTAATTTAGACGAATAAAGCCGGGTAACTCCCACGTGGGCCGGGATGGCACTCCGCAGCCAGCAAGGTAAGGTCAGCCTTAGGTTCAGGACCAGCTGGGGAGATGCATCTCTTCATTCACTAATGCGGCGCGTCGACGCTGTTAAAAAGTGCACCGATCGAAGGGTTGGCGTTTTACTGCGTGGCCCTGGCGAGCATCTCAGCGCTATCAGTGTGGCTCTAATGGCTTGAGAAATAGCCTGTCATAATTTCCCAAGAATGTCAGTCGATCAGATCTGCTTGTGTACAGAAAAGAGACGGATGTTTCGGTCCCTCGCTAGACGCCCGGAGGACGGTTCATTTTCTCGTCCCTGATATCCACAGACGGTCCTCTCTCACTGATAAATATTTAATCCACCTTTCATTTTTTTATTTCAGTTTTTACAACGCCATTTTGCCCGCTGTGTAGTGATGTATTGGTTTATATTAAACTCCCTCAGAGTTGGATGGTAACAGGTATAAACTGTGCCTTCAGTTTCTCCGCGCTGACGGTTCTTGTGATTACCCCCTTTGCTTCCAGTCCTTGCGGCTATGGAATCATCAAGTATTAATGTGGTGAGGGCGATCGATGTATTGATATCTCGTCATGCGAGAAGATCATACTGTACTGCGACAGAATTTGCAAGTCAAGTATAGTTTGGGAAGGGGCGGGTGAAATAAGACAAGACTGTGACTATTAGCGATATGCAAGAACTTTGCTGTGCATGTATACATAACATATACCCTACTACACCATACTTACTGTTCCTTGCCATGCCAACATACCAACTATATACTACACTTATCAGAGCAACTGCTACAACAACTATCGTTTGTAATATATGAATCTGATCATATTAGCACTAGTGTTAGCATTGCTTATACTTATGTGGAGAGCTAAGGTAGGTATATGTCTCACTATGGCTACTGGAATCTAGAAGGGCATTTTCAAGGGCTGTTAACATCTTGGGTGGGAAAATAATACTACACATTCATACAGAAGTTTGTGGAAGTTATTAAAAATATAATTATTCAGGAAACTGAAGAAAAAGTCTAGGCATCAATCAATGGGTTAATTGAACTGTAGGACATCTACTCTCTGAGCCAAACCTGTTCAGTCACCTTTGGCTGATGTGTGCTGTATTCAGCTCATGCACATCGAACATGACTGTCATCATCATCATCATCATCATCATCATCAGTGATGTGTACCTCTCTTCGGCCTCCCATTCAACCAATCAGCTTTAGCCGGTGGATCCTCTGAACCGCTGAGTGCTGAAGTCGAACCTCTTCTTCTTTGTCTCTCTCACGGCATGAAAAAGGGTCTGCATGGAAAAGTGAGTGCCAAATGGGCACAGTGGAAGTGGCTGTCGTCCCACGTTTCCTACGGGGGCAGAGGATTAATTATGAACAACTTGGTGGCATCTACTTTGTGGCACAAATTTGCTGTGATGCAGCCTCCAGCCAGGTGATTGAAAACCGTTCAGAGGTCCCTGGTGAATTTTTTCTGGTTAAGGATACCATTAACTTAATGCACCTATGCTGTGTTTGCCAATGTGTGAAGGAGAGCAGGGTCGCATTGAGGCAGAGAGTAGGGGTGCAGCTTTCTGCCTCTAGGCAATTCAGACACTGCTATAGCAGGGGATGTGTGCAGGAGTGAGCCAGCGTGTGCCCTTCCTAGGACTAGCAGGGACCTTGGGCTTAACCACCATCTTTTCCTGATGCGGTTGAGTGACAGGAATTTAACAGGGCTCTCTATTTTATACGTTTCCATGGTGCAAACCTGGCATCTCCTAAGGGTGGCCAGACCGGGGGGGGGGGGGGGGGTTTGGGGCTTATCACAGACCACTGGGCACTGGAGGAGCCGCTGTTCTTGAACCCACTATTGCAGCTGGACCCGCTTGATCCTACTACCAGACAAAGCAGGTTTGTCAGGGCTGGTACTTATAGGCTGACTCACCTGAGGGACCCAGAAGGGGTGTGATGGAGACATGTGCAAGAGTTGGCATTACAGGCTGGACTCACCTCCATGACACTTGTGCAGAGTTTGCTGGCTGCAGCCGATGCCGCTAGGCCAGAGGGGACGGGGGAGGGGTTGGAAGGCCATACTCTCGTCATGTGGTAAGAGGGTGACCGTTTCTTCTCACCTAGACTTGTCTCTGCAAGTGGGAGAGTGGTGAGAGGGGACAGTCCCCTCTGTACTTTTCCATCTCAGAGTGGCGGTCCTTTCGAGAGAACGGTCAAGGAGGAGGTATATGTACTGTGCACTAAAATGCAAAACGTGGGAACCGTGAGGGTTGTCTGGCAGCACGCATGACAAGCGGAGGTTGGGGACAGGAAGGCGTTGAAGGGGCAGTGAAAGGTCTTGTACAAGCATCAGGGAATGTCCAGTGGAGACTGCTTCATGGAGCCATTGCCACCAATGGACATCTTCCTCATTTTGATACAACAGTGGGGTGGGGATTGCCCCTTGTACAGCAGGAAGCAGTCACCTCTTTACACACAGTATAGACTGAACTCTTGGTTCACATTGCTGCGGGGAGTGTGCAGTACTTTGGAACATGTTTTTACCCTCAAGAGTTTTGTTTTTTGGTGTACGCTACAATTACAAACAACATCTCAAGCTGTGTTTGATTACTTTTTGTTCTGAAAGACAAGAAGTAGGATATAGAGAGTGGGTTTAAGCACTGTTGCACCAAGAGTTTTGTTTACATATTGAGTATGCACACTCAAGATAATTTAAATCTTGACCTTTTCTGACAGGTATGGTGTATTTGGGAGGCTGGCTGTGTGTATTAGGAAGAGTTACAGATGTTGCCTGTTGTGGTCTTATTTTTGTGCTTTTCTGCTTGTGGGTAACGTGTGTTAGGTGTTATATACCAATTTGTTTGGTAATACACCAATGCAATACGATGAGGTCGTGCCACAGTAGAGATTACTTTGACATCTCGTGTCGCAGTGCCAGTTTAATTTACCCTCATAAAGGTACGACCCAGCTGACAGTTATGTAAATATGTTACAATAAGTAAGTGCACGTAATGATTCTGAAAGCAGAGACAAGCGAAGCGAACGGTTGTGGCGTTGACCCGCGCAAAGCCCCGATATTTCCCGCCTCACGCCTCCATCAGCAGCGGGCTATAAATAGAGTTTACGAAGCTGTCAGTGCCTCGTACTCGTAACCTGCGAATAATTGGAACGGCGGTGCTTATCGCTGCAGCTTTGAGTCGCGTCATGTTTTCCGGCAGTGTTCTGTCACAGCGCAAGAAAGCCCTCGCAAAGGATTACTATTCAGATTAGTTTTGTGGTGGAGAAAAGGGGCTTTCTATTTCTGTCAAATTTCCTGCAGGTAAAGAAGAGAATCGTTTTAATTACTGAAGTATAGATGACACTTTATCTCTCACTTTTTAAAAAGTCTGAACAGTCTATAATGAGGACAGGAATGGCAGTTATAGCACATATTAATGAGCACATTTGTTATTGCTCTCGTTATTTTCCAAATAACGCAACCTGTGACCTGTGTATGGGTCTGAAAATTGTCAGAAACTCTAATTTCAAATGTCTATTTCAGACAAAATGAAATGGTTAAATCCAGCGCAATGACCATTTCCAGATTAATATGAATGTATTACACTTGAAGAAAAAAAATAATTAGAAAAGGTAAAGCCTGTATGTGTATGTAAGTCCACAGCTTTGAAAGCATGAGTCAATTAGTTTGTTGGAAGTAGAATTTATTTTTATCATAGCCATTTTATTTATTTATTTTGTTTCACTTGTTTTACCTTAGGTGGGATTTTTAAGCCTTACGTATGTGTACTGTCATTACAATATAATGCATTTCAAAGTAAGAAAATGTCCCAAGTCATGTGTAAAATAACATTTTAATGCCATTTGGGCACAAATTGGTTCGGCTGTGTTTCAGTGAGTGCCCGCATTGCAGATGGAAATCAAAAAAATTGGTGACTTGACATTCACAAGGCCGTAGTTGTACTCCTGAGACCTTTCTCTGGCTTTAATGTGAATTTTAAACTCACTGATGCACTTAGATCTGGAAAGTCACTGCTGGTAATAACGATCACCTTTTAATTTGTCAGAGATCAAACAGTGGGTAGTCACATTTACTCAGCCCATTCTTGTTTTTTTCTGCATTCACTGTGTGATGAATGGCATCAGTGTTAGAATGTGAGTAACATTAATGATTTAAATCTCTCTCACAAAAACCCATATTGTAAGCCGCCTTGTACCATCATAGAAAAGGTGGTGAACCTTGTTGAAGGTGATTATGATGATTGTTGCTGTTTTTGCTATTATTAGAGCTTTTATTTGCCTGCATGGGCCTGTGCCTCCAATTTAAGTTTATCAAAACCCAGCTACGTGTTTCCTGTGTTCAATGGGTAACTGACACTATGGCGGCAGTATCGTATAGTGCTAAGGAGCAGAGCTGCTAACCCAAAAATTGTCGGTTCAGTTCCCAGATAGGACTCTGCTGTTGTACCCTTGGGGAAGGTACTTAAACCAAATTGCCTCGGTAAATATCCAGCTGTGTAAATGGATAACATGCAAAATTTGAAAGCTATATAAGTCACCCTGGATGAGAGCGTCTGCTGGGCAAATGCAATGAAAGGTGCTCTTTTGAAATGAATCTATTGAGTTGTATTTATATAAGCATTGATTGCACTATCTCATCTTACAGTTTTATTGTTCTGAGTTAGCAGTTTATGCTGCTTGTTGTTCTGTTTATAAGAACTCAGATATGGTAACTGTCAGTGTATTTTTATTTAATCGTCTGCCAAAGGGGCCATATCGTGGGCATCTGATACAGCTTACGTTTCCACATTATCATTGTAGACAGCTGGGTAAAATGTATTGATGGTAGTTTAAAACTGCTGTTCATGTCAGTGCTTTCTTGTGCTTCTGGGCATGGTGTTGACTGTGATGTAGCCTGACGAAATGGCTAAACAATGTCCCTCGGTTTGGTAAGAGTCAGTTCATGCTTTAATGTCACACTTCCTTGAAACAGACAAAGAGGTCAAAGGGCACATTCAGTATGTTGCGGTAATTGTTTGCATGCAAGCCATGCAGATTCACTTGCCTAGCTAACATGTCGTTACCTTATGCAGCCGTATATTTATATTACAGCTTTGAACACACACACATTTGCATTTATATATAGCTGTATATGGAAGCCAGTGGACACAAATTTCTGAAATCAACCCTAAAAAAAGATTACAAGCCTTGCTCCTGAACACCACACCACACCACACTGCCACTCAATTTAGTTGGCCAGTTGGAGCTGCTGAAGACACCCTTCATTTAAAGGATGTGTAAAACAAACACAATACATCAGCAGCAGGCATGTGTGTCCCAGGTGTGTGTGTGTGTGTGTGTGTGGTTTACATGAGCAGATTGCTTTGTGTGTCAGACATCTCTGTGGTACGCAGATATGCCTTTCACTGATGCACTGTTAGGCAAGACAGTCTGCAGTCACAGGAGTCGTTAGCGCGAGGCACACAGAAGTCATTTCCTAGCAGACAGGAAGTGAGATACACATCACAGCGTCTTAGCGCTGCACGGTACTGCCTTTTTTTTGTCGAAGCCGTAAAGCTCGCTCTAACGTGTCACGCATATCACAAGAAAAGGAGATGACATTCTCTGATAAAGGAAAAGAAATTACAAAAGCACCAGGAAGTACAGACACCAATTAATTCAGATAAATTACAGAGTCTTTTCATTTTTTATTTACATTTCAAATGTGCCTAGATGCACAGTAGGTCTTCTGAGCACTCCCGCGCATAGGTGACTGTTGGATCGCACCACTTGAAAAGATATCAGTCCTCACATTAAAAAAGAAAAATACAAGAAATAAGAGAAATAAGAGCTTTGGGGCCGTAATTACATACATGGCCACACTTTCTGAGAGATCCGCGGGCATGAATTATGAATGCAGGGAGAAAGATGAAAGGGGGAGGCGACCTCACTCCTCTTCCTAATTACCCAAACTCTATAGAATCATTGCAGTCAAGAGCTGCTCATGCTGCTGGTGTCCGCACAGAGTGCACTGAAGCTGTGATTTCGCCCGGAGGTATCACCAGGGCTCATCCAGGCGTCCACATTGTGACAGAGCGTGACACGTAATTACGTTCCCCGGACAGGACCGTGTGGACCCCGGGCCTAGCGGGCAGGCTGATCTACCTATTTCCGAGTACCAAAAAGAGAGGTACCATGTTGAAAGTTTATGGTGTGGCTTTCTTTTCAGAGCTTATTACATTACATTACATTATTGGCATTTAGCAGACACTCTTATACAGAGCAACCTCTATCAGTTACAGTTTTTTTTTTTTTTTTTACAATGTTACCCATTTATACAGCTGGATATTTACTGAGGCAATTGTGGGTTAAGTACCTGGCCCAAAGGTACAGCAGCAGTGTCCCAGCAGGGAATCAAGCCAGCAGCCTTTCAGTTACAAGTCCTGCTACTTAACCACTATGCTACACTGCGCATTTTGACTCAGAGTGGCTTCTGAGGTGCTGGTTCCAGGGTGAGGTAAAGGTATAGGAAACTCACGTGTTAACAGAAGCCATGAGCCTGAACACCCCCAAGCCAACGTGTATCCCCCCACCACCACGTAAAACATGACCAGTGACACTGATTCATAACATGTGTGCTAAGCTGCATCAACACCATGTCTGTGACTTTTATTCCAGTGTCTTCCTCATGCTCGTAAGATCAGCTGTGCTATGCACTAAAGATACTAATACAAATTAAAGTTCATTTCGTCTTATTTCATTTGTAATTAAGGTTAATCAGAGTGAAGACAATGTGTAGTATTTATCTGGGCTGAGTAACAATTTTATATTATATATTTGAAAATGTATTAGTACAGCTGGACTAGAACTGGAATAAAATGAGACTACATTCTGTATTATGACTAGTACAACAGAAGCGTCTCACTGAGGTTTTGACCCGTTGTGCTCAGGTCTAGCACTTTAGCCATTAAACTACACTGTCCAGATGTGCTGTCTTCCCCTGTGGTACATGTCTGACTCCTTAGTTCAAACATTTGTACAACTGAAAGCATCCCGCAGTGAATGAGCTGGCATACACAGTCACTCACTCTGGATTCAATCAAAAATTTTTCCTTAACCTTGACTTCTAAATGAATGCAAATGTTTCTTAGTTTCAGGACAAATACCACATTGGTAATTGCTGAATTTGCAGTTTTTGTCAAGAAATGAAAAAAACTGAAATTGCAAGTTACAGGAAAGGAGAATCTTGATTGAATCCAAGGGTTAGTTAAGAAGCAAGAACAGACGAACAAAAATTACATTCTGCATTTGAGTCTGAAGAAATGAAAAAAAAGAAAACTGCATTTAAATGTGGGTCAAAGTTACAGAAAGGGGAAATCTTGATTGAATCAAGGTGTTAGTTAAGAAGCAAGAACAGATGAGCGAAAATTACAATCAGCACTTGAATTTTAGGCAAGGTTCTGTTTTCTGCTGGTTTTTTTTTGCATTTTTAAACAGCCTACTGTTCTACTGGAGAAAGCCTGCTTATCAGGGGATGGTAAACCACACACTGTGTCAGTTGTTGAGACAGAGTCAGTTGCATAACGAGGGTGCCATATCTCTGACACGCAGGGGTCGGCAGGGCCTAACGTGATTTTTTTTTTTTGGGGCATCGCAACAGTGTGGCGTTGTTTCACCATGCCTGCCAACAGCAGCGGTGATGCCATCTTGTCAGCCTTGACACGGCTTCTTCTTCCCTGTCCCAGGCTCCTCCTAATCACCCTTCCTGCAAAGGGCTCTGGAGAGACCTGTCTGCTTTTTAATGCGTGTCTTCATTTGGGGAAGCTTCTTCTCAGCAGACGCTGGCGGAAGGCAGCACCTGACAGCCCCTCGCCTGCACATATGTTCCCTCCTCTTGATTTTGTTATTTATTTATGAATCAATTTCATTTCAGCAGTGTGTGTGTGTGTGACACACACTTTGTTGTGCTGCTGTACATGTTTATCGCATTAAGCAGCGCTAATCAAGTAGCTTTCGGTAAACAGACGTTTTCCCTTTTTTACAGACATCACAGTGTTTCGTCATAGTGTTTGAAGTCACATGACCCTCCCCACCCTTTCCAGACAGCCTGTGAGCCCTGCATCTATGCCCTCAGGCCTCTTCCTGTTTTTCAGAAAGATGCTCCGCTCTTTCATTGCACTGCAACTTCTGACTCTTTTAAATGCACTCAGGCACATTCTCGGGTTCTCCAGCAATGATTACGTGAAGCGTCTAAGCAAATTTTAAATTTACTGTGGTGTCAGAAATAAACCTTAATTGCAAGATATGGGTGTCTCTCGTCTCCTCCCCTAATTATACATATGGCTTCTCTTAAGCATTTACAGGGAAAGAGTGGCAAAGAGGAAGCCAGTGTGGTATTGCCATATGTAGACATCACTTGAGTTCCGTGAGGGCCGTCTTTCAGTTCACCTCAATGTCGCTAAGATCGCTAAGATCCCTAAGTGTTGCGAGATGAGAAAACTTTTAACCGACTTTTACTGCGCCACCGTTTGCTACCTTGCCCCTCCTCTGCAAACAGTCAGCATCCCTTGGCAGGTGTTGCCGATTGATTAAGGGAGTCTGGAACAGAACTGAAAATCAATTATGTAAAGTAAGCAGGTGAAATCATCTTACGCTAAAATGTAGTGATGTTAAATTGCTTGCATAGCTTGGTAAGAAAGAAAAAAGGGAAGATTGGAGTTTGAAGGCTTAACCTCTCCCAGTAATACTAAAAAATAACAATAAGACTAAACTCGATGCACGTATCTTCTGCTTCAATTAGTTACATTCATTTTGTATCCGCAAACGCATCTATTTAAGTATGCTAATAATACGTTTCTCGTGACAGTAATGTTATGTTTTAACCAAACATTTTAAATAGCATGCTATAAGGCAGCAGCATCAGCATATCTGATTTGCTTCAGCAGCAGATTAACTTCCTACGGTCACATATGTATGCAGATTTTTGTTTCCCCCTGAATGCCCCTCAAGCATTTAACATTTTAATCAGCAGTTTGGGATAGCACAGTGTGCTGCCTGTAGTGATGACTCAAATGCTCTTGCAATATGCATGTGTATTGACTTTCCCTGTGCAGCTATATATATATATATATATATATATATATATATATATACATACATATATATGTAATGATAATGATGATGGTGATGATTATAATGATGACAGTGAAGATAATGATGAGAAAGATGATAGCGGCGATGATGAGAGTGACAAAATAAAATTTGCGCACAACACACGCTTTCTTGGGCAGCCACCAGATTGTCGCTTCTACATTAAGTATGCAGTAAAGACAGTCCAGTCATTTTTGTGAGCTGCAATATGTGCTGAATACTCAGTTGAGGCACTCAGATCTGCTCAAGCAGCTATAATGCCATTATTTTTCATGCTCCCTGTGAGCGTCTTTCCACGGTGACATGACAGTTATTCAATATTTTTAATTTTCACATATGAATGACCTGGGCTGCTAAGCAGTCCACTTAAACACGCTCATTTCTTTAACTGCTGAAAAGAGCTTGCGACGCTGATTCTGGCCTCAGCACATGCGTGCGTGACCGCTTAGTGCTGTGGTCTGAATCACTGCTGAGAGCTTGGCCGTGGCTACTGTAGACCCTCATCCTTTTTTATTGCCTTAACTTTTTCTTCACAGTTTCAATTTCACCTGAGCTGCATCCGCCACCGACTCCCCCCCCCCCCCCCCCAAGCCCAGCTTGCAACTTTCATTCCGAGGTTGTGACAAAGACAACGATGCAGACAGGTGGGGGGGGGGGGGGGGGGGTGGGAGATAGATGGGTATTATTGCCTGGAGGACCCGGGTGCTACAAGGAAGGGCTGGGGGAATGAGTCAGTATTGCGGAATCTTCTGGATGCGGCCAAGCCACCGTGGCACAGAGACAGTGATCTTAATCTTTCCATCCCCTAATCACACTTTCCTAATCACTAAACAGCCAATATAAGGCTGCAGACATGCTCTCATTCTCCCAGACTCCTCTGGGCCTGGAAGGCATTATCTTTGGTCGCCCCGTAATCGTTTTCATGGTTAATTGGGCCAGTTGTGGTTAAACCCCATAGCATTCCGTGTGCGAGCTATCTTCTGTGAGACATAACTTTGCCAGATGCCGCGGATCTGATCGTTGTGTTGCCCCAAGGGGGCAACAAAAGAATATACCATTAAACTGCTCAGTTGGGCTTTGGGGTTAATATATACAAGTGAGAAAAGGCCTGGAGATTTCCTTGAATTATTGAATGGTATTACATGTCGTTATATGTCCCCATAATCCTTTGGCACTCTTTAATGAGGGATATTTTAAGTAATCTTCATGACTAGAGGAATCTCCCTCTCACATCCGGTGTGTAGAAATACATCTTCCCCCGCACAAATGAGTAGTTCCCATCAGCAAGCAAAACACACTGTGTATTTTAGGTGCTCTGAGCTGTTACACAGCGCTGGAAGGAAAGAGTCAAGGAGATCGGGGCCTCTTCTCCCAGATGTCCAGACTCCGCCTTCTCAGGCTGCTGGGAAACAGTCATTCTACTGAGAGAAACCCCATGTTATCTGGAAAGCACCCTCCTCCCCCTATCCTTGTCCCTTCTCTCTTGTTTTAACAACCCATGTGAATCCCCCACCCCCCCACTCCTTTTCTTCTGTCATGGTGGACCAGGTGTCCCCAATCCTTCCTGTCCTGTCGTAAGGGACTGGGTCCATGTGCGGCTGTAGTCTGGTGCGTTCAGCAGAGAGGTAGCCTCCGGAAAGGCCGGTAATGTGAAAACCAGCGCTGGGTGGTGTCACTGAGTTCAGACTGGAGCCGATCCAGATTCAGTTAGCAAAAGTATCCTCAGAGGAGAACTCTGCCAGAAAGCCATGATTTCCTACGTAGTTTCTTGCCTCCGAAAATGCATACTTTTCATGTCGAGGTGCTCTGTGGCGATCGGGTTTTTTGTTCCTTTGGTTTAGAACCGCAGTCCCTGTAAATCACATAGCAACACAGAGGCCTGCTCTCTGGTTCCCGCTGAAGTGAATGAGAACTTGGCTGCCGTCTCAGGTGGAGTGGATTTGGACCGGTGCTGGAGCAACTCGTCCAGAAAAAAGCCAAGAACAGCCATTTTGTCTAAGAAACTTTTTGGGTTTTTTGTTTTTTTTTCTGTGAAAACAGCTCTCCTTGCAACTTTATCTTAACTGCTGAGGATTTGTCCGTATTAAACTAGGATAGAGAGAGGTAAAAGATATCCATGAATAAACAGAAACACACATATATACACACATATGCGCGTACACACACACACACACACATATATGCATCATATGTCCCATGCTTAATGTATAGTTCAATTTATATCAAATCCTAACACAGAAACCTCAACTGAACCATATAACCAGTCTTCCTGGAAGGGATTTACTTTGGGAGGAAAGGTTACCTCGTTCCTTGCCTGTACATTAATCTCCTGTCAAAACCAAGCCAGGCCACTTTGTTTATTTATGTGAAACAATCTTCTTGTTTATGTTAAAAATACCATAGGCCTTTCGAGCATGGCTGCATGTAACCCTGCTTGTATCAACCTCTGACTTCAACATTTACAGTGCTTCAGTCCTAAAGTGCTGAGCACCTCCACTTTGTGCTTTTGTATGAAAAAGGAACATATTGTACACCATTTGCACAATCTAGTCCGTTGCATACGGTATGTGTGTTTTGTGTATTTCAAAGAGTGTATGTGTCTTTGGACACAGTGGGTATGTAGCACTCATACTGATCTTGGATTAAACTGGCAACCTACCAACCCCAAAGCACACAGCTTTGGGGAGGAACACACAATTTGGCCCAGGTCTCAAAAAAGGGACCGGTCCTTTATCTGGGCCCCCCTGGGGAGTGAGGGTAGTGTTTGTAGCCGGCTCATACATACAATGGAGACTAGCTACATCTGCAAGCGAAAACACACGGAAGCTGCTCTCAGGCTGCAGTCCAGCGAACATACGACGTCTTTCACAAGATTTGTGTGATGGTCTGGATAATTGTATCTGTCTAACGATGATATAATAACATTAAGGCCCACGCTACCGCTTTCTCATCACAACATACCAGCCCAGCTGTGTCTTACACTTCCTTATGTAATTCTCTCCTCTTGCCATATTAATATATCATAGCCTTCCCATCATGCCACATCCCACTATACCTGGCAATATGAACATTCAACATTCCAGCGCTCTGGTGATCACTCAGTGTTGCGGAAATGGGGATAAATGCTACCAGCGATGGTGTATTGGGCAGCCCAGCGTTTATGGCGAATTAATGGCATGTGATGACAGAGGAACCGCTTTTATTAGGGGGAAAGTTGGAACGGACAGAGCACAGCGTTGGAACAGCATTTAAATGTGTAAAGTTTGCGGGGGCGGGGGGCTTTGTTTCTATCCGAGTTGGAGTTTTTTTTTTCCTTCCCAAATCCTCTGTGCACCCTTTTTTTCGTGTGGCTATTTTTATCCACATGTGTTTCAGGCCGCCTCTCAAAGTTTATCAAAGCTGCAGCTGACAATACGGCGCCCCGAGGCAGGTCTGGCTCAGCTTGCGGAGCCGTTACGCCCTACGAGACACCGCCGTCGGCTTCACCTGCGTGCTGGTGTGTGTGTGCCCTGACCTCTGGTCCCCAGCAGCAGAAACACTGGGTGAAAGGTCTCTCCCCCATGACTGCGTGCTGCATCATGGAAGCAGGCGATGTGGGAGAGGTTCCATGCTCTCTGCTCGTGGCCACAGGGGCTGTGATTATCCTTGTTAATCTGTATCTCTGTGTTTATGGCAGTGTTGACAAAGATAATCCTTGGACATTTAACTCCCCCAGAGAGACTCTTTTGGTTGAAAAAACAGGCTTAATGCATGATAAAGCTGCCAGGCAGAGTCGAGCCCTAAGTATTGACCAGCCACAGAGCTCTTAAAGCCTTCAAGATAGTGTGTTCTGGAGACAATTCAAAACCATATCTGGAGGGCTTATTTTTTTTTCCAAATTACCTGTCAACTTATTTCATGGGGACTTTATTTTTTCCAGACTAAACTGAAGTCAGATGTTGATACTTGCAACAAAATCAGTTCATAGTGGAAAAGAGTTTTTTGTCCAAAGTTTTTCAAAATGTCTCTCTTTTAATTCGTAGAAAACGGTGTGCTGTTGAGCACACCCATAGATATCAGGCCCTGGGGCTGTACGATGTAGCGGGGTGTTTAAACACGTAGAGCAGAAAGACCTGACACAGCCCTTTTTTAAAGTGCTGGATGGGGTCTGCTTTTCAGGTACTGATGGCTGTAATTGTTTCTGAGGGACAGCTGCAGACAGCTGTCAGCGCGTACGCCTGTGCTAGGCCTGCTCCCCTTTCCTGAAAGATTTTTTTGACAGTTTTGAGATCTTCCCAGGAGAGGGAGGAATACCTTTTGCTGTATTCATGGTTATTACATGATATGAAAGGGCTACCTCCACGAGGTCAGCTTAGAGAGAAAGAGAGGGAGTAAAAAAGAGGTTGAGGGATAGAGATGGAGGGGGGAGGAGTGAAAGAGAGGGAGAGGGACAGACAGAAAGAGAGAGAGAGAGAGAAAGAGAGAACAAGGGGGGGAAAGAGAAATATAAATAGAGAGGAGAGGTGAGAGAGGTGCAGAGATAGACACAGAGGAAGAGAGAGGGGCAAGAAAAGGGACAGAGAGAGAGAAAGACAAAGGGACAAAGAGAAGGGGACAGAAGGAGGGAGGGGCAGATGTAGAGAAAGAGAGAGATGGCATTGATTACAGTTTGTGCTGATGCCAGGGCTGAAACAGCTGCAGTCTGGCCTTGCTGGCCTGCCTTAAAGGAAACCCAAGCACACCTCTGTTAGTCCAGCCAGAGTGAGGATTTTCCCACCTCTCCACACAGACAAAGCAAGTGCAAAATCAGCTGCTTCCATTCCACTGCCTGACAGGTGTGTGTGTGTGTGTGTGTGTGTGTGTGTGTGTGTGTGTGTGTGTGTGTGCTTGTGTGTGTGTGTGTGTGTGTGTGTGTGTGTGTGTGTGTGTGTGCGCGCGCACGCGCCTGCATGCATGTATTCCCACCTGAACTGGTATGAATAATGCTGTTATTACTCTGAATAATGTTTATATTATTTCTATACCCATGGTGAGAACTATAATTCCTTGTCGCCTCCTAGCTTCCATATATACCAATTTATATTTGCCGGCATTACTGGGAATAGACATTCCTCATCATAATTTGTTTCAACCAAATGCAGACCCCTGAATGCCACAAATTTGCACTTTGGTCAACGCTGGTATGAGGTTTAAAAATAACCTTTGGCACAAGTCCCTTAACTGTAGGCTCTGGTAGATTTACTGTTTGAAGATATGGTAAATCTGCATCCATTTAAAATGACATCTGTAGAAATCTCCTTTGCTTTCCTAGATTCACAGCAGTGTGAAAAAAATAACTTATTGAAACCATCCAGATAATTTCTGTAATACAACCAGTCCTACCGTGCCAGAGGAATATTGTGGGTAGTGTGTAATTTCACCTATGTGTGAATACCCATTCAGCTGTCTGCTAATGGTTATTATCCATGCGAAGAGCAGCCACATCAAAGAGCCTGAAACGGAGCGAGCTCTGCGGCAGAAGATGGTATCGATGATAACTCCAGACTGCAAATCTTTTTAAAGGTAGATCTTAGAAAACTACACAAACAAATGACACGGTCATCTTTGAAGTGCAGCAGCGATCTTCAGTGTTGGCTTCCATGAGCAAAATATTGATGAGAGGAATGAAAAAAAATGCTAATTTACGTTATCAGTCGTGTCAGAAAGGTGATACTATGGTGATACTGGTATATTGGCTAATGGTTTGTTTTACTATAAATCACATTGTCTACTACTGCTATAAATGTACTGATATGTATTAAAAAAGAAAGAGTAGACATATTTTGTGTTAGCTGAGCATCTGTAAAAATAAGAAGTGGTATCATCTTTGGATGCATACTTTATGTTGTTTCACTGGTACTGTACCAAAAGACATTAATAGCTAGCTAGCCAGCCAGCCACCTTCTGTTAGATTGTACTAATCGTAGGGTAGAGAAGGCGAGAACGCTCCCCATGCGGTAAACAATGCAGTTTGTGCTGAGTATGTTTCCAAACACTGACTACTGTAGCTGATTGCCAGCCCACGCAATACATTCCTGTAACATCTCAGCAATGTTTCACTAACGTTTCCAGAGAAACCCCCAGTGCCTGCTGCCAGCTAATGCATAACTTCTAATTCACAGTTGGAATACATAACATAAAACATACAGTATGCTCCACATGGCTCCGTTTTATTGAGGAAAATACAGCACAGTCCAGGGTATTAAAGTTGTCCAACATAAATTTTTTGGTTGCCCTGGGCAACTGGATACCAGTAAACCTTGAGTCGCGCTCAGTGCCACGAGGAAGAGAAGATGCAGTCATTCTCAGGTCTCCGCTGATATTAGTATTTAATGCTTTTCAGCTTCCTGGTTCCTGAATGGATAAATTTTCATCATTTAGATTCGCACGCGGAGAGGACCAATTTAGTCTTGGATATGACAAATGCGAGATTTGGAACGAGCGTGAACGTTGCTTTGGAAGCACGATCCTTCATGTTGGTGCATCTCGCCTTCTTTAATTGTTCTTGGGCATTCTCCCACCGATTCAGTGTTGCACATTTAATATTGTTAAATGTAGAGCCTTGTTTTTATGTGTCTGCACTGTTGACTGGATGCATTATAATTTGTTTCGGGGAAGAAAAAAATTCATGGTGAAATAAGATTTTCTGCTGAAAATATAAGCCATTCGCTGTCGCCGGTATCAAATGACACAGCTGGCAAATTCTCGCAAGATCTGAAACGGCCCCTGCTCCCCCTCCCCAAGCTCGCTTATTTTCTATTGAAGCTAAAGGTGCAATTGTGCAAGGGTTAAAGTTGCTCCCAAATCCTCTCAATTTGCTGGAACAATCCCCCCCCTTGCACCGGGGCGGGAGAGAGAGCGGCGCAGCGACGTGGCAGCTTACAGTGTGTCAGCGACTCCGCTGAAAAGTGTCTGCATTGTTAGCCCTGAAAGGGCGCCGCGGTTTACAGGTGGGTCGCAGGGCCGCGGGCCTCGTGGAGGTGCGGCGGCGTGATGCTAACCCGTCTGTTTAAGGAGCGGGCTCGAGACTGCGTGATGAACTAGGCAGGTGCTGCCAATGTGCAACGCACTGATCCTCAGCAAACTGCACGACACGGGGATGCACACGCGGACCACGGGTGTCTGCAGAGCCGCGGGATGGATTTTTTTCCTCCACAGCCTGCGTTAAGTCGCTCAGTAATAGTGCCTCCGCAGTGCGAGCTGGTGGGTTTTGGAACTGGCGCGTTTGGGCAGAGGCCTGGCATGCACATGGTAATGCTGGCTACAAACAAGCAGGGCATTGTTCAGGAGGGTAAACACCGACCGGCCCAGGGAGGAATGACCAGGCCCTTAGTCAAACACTCCCCTGCCCTGTGGCCCGCGCCTGGTGGAGAACGCAGGCAGACTTTGTGGAGCTGGAGGCCTGGGCGGGGTTGGGGGGGGATTTGGAGGGAGGCTTTGTGAAGGAGTGGGAGTGCGGAAGGTGTCGCCTGCCAGCTGACTCTGTTTCCACGGAGCATGTCTGGCTCAGAGCGGAGGACACGGGGCCACAAAAATCAATTAATTAAAATAAGGGATGACATGTCCAGTTTAATCAGTGCTGATGTGGATAAATACCATGTGCTAATTAGAGACATTATGATATTATTATAATGTGCTTATATGAAAAATATCATGGCATCACATTTGCTTAACAGGTGCTCTTATTCGGAGCAACATATGTTACATTATTGGCATCAGCAGACGCTCTTCTCCAGAGTGACTTACATAGATTACAATTTTTGCATGTTGTCCATATATAGAGCTGGATATTTACTGAGGCAATTCTGAGTTAAGTTCTTTGCCCAAGGGTACAGTAACAGTGCCCCAGCGGGGAACCGAACCAGCAACCTTTCGGTTACAAGCCCTTCTCCTTGCCACAATGCTAAACAGCTGCCCATTTTACATTGCTGAAAATATTTACATGGTGTCCACCACAGCTGTATATTTACTGAAACAATCTGGGTTAAGTATCACGCTCAAGGGTACAGCAGCAGTGGCCCACCTGGGGATCTACGCAGCAACCTTAGGGTTATGGTCCGTACACCACCAGACCTCAGTCTGCTGCTGTCATATCATGGCATAAACTCAGATGCAAATGGCCTTACGAAACCCAAACTCCTGCAGAGGGTCAGTCAAAATGTGGCTATTAATCTATCTGATGAGCGTTCACATTGTCCTCCCTGACTCCTTTTAGCTAATGCTGAGAAGTTACACACCAGCTGAAAGGTTTCTAATTATACTCTCATAAAAGGTTCCTCTCACCTTTCTTGCAAACCTACAATTTTATCACAGCCATTACATTTGGGTGCGATTTGATTAACCGTCCTTTAATAAGAATGCATATTGAACAATTAGACATTTTTAAGCTATTTAAAAAAATTCTCAAAGACATTCAGCACCTCAGAGGCAGTCAGGTTCTACCTTTAATTGAAATTTGACTCGATTCAGCTAATTAGCATATTGTCACAATGCCTGCATTATGTTTTGTCAGGCACAAGTACATTTCATATTCCCTTTAGATTTATGCAGGGAACAATAGTGATCGATAAAGGTCATTTTAGAAGGAACTGTATTTGAATGGGTTACTCCGGCCATAAAATTGACTGCATGCATGGGCCAGTAGTAATATATAAAAATGCTACAGTGCCAGTGTGAACAAAATGGTAATTTTGTTTTATATCACGTGTGTGTGTGTGTGTTCTCCTCCAGTGAATAGAATAATTTTACTGAAAAAACTTGCATTTTGTAATCATGTTACTATTGTCCCATTATTTATTATTATGTCCCTATTACTTTTAGCAAAAGCTGTTGAAAAACCTAGAATGTCACATGACATTTACCCTCTTCTAGAACAATTTAACATTGTGATTTATAGTTGTGCATTTATGTATCTGGATATTTCCTGAGGTAAATTGGGTTAAGTGCCTTGCACAAGGGTAAGCATTGTCCCATCTCGGAATCAAATTTGCAACCTCTGGGTTACAGGCACTTGGTTAATAATCACCATACTCTTCTGTTGTGAGATACAACAGGGTTACTCTAACACAGCACAAAAGTTGCAAAATCAGATAGAAAAAACTTGTTTAAAAGAGCAAAGATTTCCACTCTATCCAATACAATATAGAATGGGAATCTTTGTAAAGTCTGATGATTCTTATGATAAAAGAAAAGTATCTGCATCTAAAAAAGTAAAGTCAAACCCCATTCAGAAAGGATTTGAGTAAAACAAAAAAATACCGGCAGCGTTTTTCAAAGGGATGAAACAGTGCAGCGACTTTTCCGGGTAGCTGCAAAACTAATCTTGAAATAAATTGCAGCTTATGCCAGGGGGATTATATTTTTGAGAGACGATTGCTCAGAACAGCCAGTGGCCCAGAACATTAGCAGCTCCTGTAGTGATATGCGTTAATCCTGTATGGAGTTCACGCCGGGCAGGCCGTCAGCGCTCCTCCTCCTCCTCCTCGGCCAGACGAACTCCGCCAGCAGAAAAAAGGGGAAGAAAAGTGAGCTCAGAGGTTGAGTAGCAGAACAGCTTTTCCTTCTGTAGACATTTTCCCCTTCCCCCCGGAGAGGGCTACTGGAAAGGCTGCCAGAGAAAGCAAAACCCGTTGCACAGTGAGCACACTATAGTGGAAAGAATGTGTCTCTTTTTTCTGGCCCTCAGAGCCGCACAGCTGACAGGGTGTGTATCCCTGTTGCACAGTGCTGACAGGACACTCCCACAGAAATAGGTTAAAAAGACACATAGGGCCATGCTTTGGATATGAATGTCGGGGCTGTGTGTGTGTCTGTGGGTCTGTGTGCACGTGCGTGTGTGTGCGTGTGTCCGTATGTGTGTCTGTGTGTGTCTTTGTGCACATGTGTTTGGTGTTTGTGGGTGTGTGCATGTGTGTGTGTGTGTGTTTGTGGCGGACTTTGCTTGTTCTTATGTGTGTGTCTTCATGTCTGTGGGTCTGTGTGTGCGTGTGTGTGTGTAGGTGTGTGTAGCTGTTGTTGATCATGCCCCTTGCAATAACATTTTGCTTGCACATGTCGTGCAAATATTTGCAGGAATGTAGCACAAGAGGCATTTTAACAGGAGCAAAGAGGCCTGCCACAGTCCCAGAAACTAGGGAACTGAGCCACTTCAGTTGGAGCATGGCTTGTAAATCAAACCCACCCCTCTTTGACACCCCTAACTCAGGTTTCCAGTGCACTCTACTGTACACTAAAGCAGCCATTGAAAAAGTGCCTGTGTGCAATCAACTGCTAAGGTGGTGCCCACAAAGGAAATTTGTGAATAAAATGTACCTGAAGCAGGTGTGGGTGAAATAACCAGTGATGACAGGTACCTGACCAAGCATTCCGTCCTGTCTATACTGCTGATGCTCAAGGCTGTCAACGTGCGCAACTGTGCAAACCGAGGCCCAGATTCAATTTAACCCCAGTGTGCTTTATCCTGAGGTTTTGTTGAAAATGTCACCTACCCAGCACCTCCAGCTCCAGCCCCTGAATGAATTTGATATGGTGTATTTGTGTACACACAGATCACTGCGAGATGCTACGGCTGCTATGTTGCAGCTCGTAAAGTTTGACAGGAGTGCAACTCCATAGCAAGAAAGTGTCAAAAATACAGGGTTTCCCATTAAAACCTCTGGTCCATTAAAAAAGCTGTCTGAGGCAGTGAATTTAAATATAAAAAAATATTGAAAGCAGAAAACAAATGTTTGCTGGAAAAAAGGGAGAAGCTGTGAGGAGTCAGCCTGCAGCAGTTTTTAATGTTCCGCTATTATAACCAGCTCATCAAACCATGGTATTCTTCTATAGTCCTGCCATGACCATCTTTTATATTAAGATGCCATATCCTGTACTTACTCCCATGCAAATGATCAATGACTGACCATTTATAATTTAACACACATGTCCAATTGACGTCACTAATAACCCACAGCAATGTCCAAAACCAAAAAATGGCCAAAAAGATGAAAAGGATGTTGAAAAGAAAAAAAAAAAGTTGAAATATCGGAAAGAAATCACAGTGTGCTTGTGTATGTTTTTGCTGCTGCTCTCCTGCATAATCTAATCAGTCTCTTTGCCTTTCTTTTTCCCTGCTCCGGCGCTGTCTGTGATTTATCCTGGATGCTGCGGGTCCTCTCCCACAGGTAAGTCAAGTCAAAGTTATTTTCTCCTGGAGTCCCCGTTTCCTTTTTCAGAAAATGCTTCTTACATTGCTGCAACGTTTTATTAATATACAAGCACAAGCCTCCAGTGTTTCATTGATTAGTCAACATGTTGCCAGCCAAGAGTAAAATAAGTTTGACATCTCATTCATTATTTTAGAGGTCTTTAAAAGTTACTTCAGATTCTGGTATGACTTTCGAACTCCTCAGCTCACTGGGTCATTCTTTGGATTATAAAAGAAGTCCGATATGCATTCTCTCTTCATTGGCTGTTTTCCTTTATTTATTATTATGTATATTTACATTGCTTAAGTGTCCACTCCAGCTGGTGTTTACAATGAACCGTCACAGATGGACTCCAGGCATGCATAGCCAAAATAAGCTATGCAGTATATGTTTGTTCACTTGTGCCCTTAGAAGAAGTGGAGCAGCAGCAAAGTGTAGTGTTAAGGCGCAGGGCTAATAACTGAAAAGTTGGTGGTTTGATTCCCCCTTGGGTCACTGCTGTTGTACCCTTGGGCAAGTTGCTTATCCCAGAATTGCCTCAGTGAATGTCCAGCTGTGTAAATGGAAATAACTGTAACCTGGAATGCATGACTCAAGCAACTGCTCTTTACAGTGAATACCTGAGAATAATCAAAACTGATCTGATGGCAGTGTAGACACAGTGTAAAATGCATAGTAACTTAGGGAATTAGGTATGTGGCATAGTGGCTCCTGAGTGTCCCAGCCAGCTAAATAACTTGTTCCAAGTTGTTCCTTGTTCTTCAATGACATCATTGGGGATGTTCCCATCCTCCAATCAATGCTTGCCCCACTGTGGTGCACTGTGGGACTTGTAGTGTGAAAAACAGGTGTTGGCTGCATCCAAGAGTACCAAAGGGTGGCGTTTCCCTTTCTCTTCACTACTACTGTGCAAACGTCTAGGAGGGTGTGTGAAGAGACAAGCCCGATGTGCAGATTGTTTGAAAAAGGTAAATAAGGAAGGAGATATATTGCATCAAATCGTTATTTTTGGAATATAGTTATAGATGTCAATGTAAATACCACTCTTATTCCAGGCATTACTTGTTAGATTCCCTGAATTGAATAGACCACAAAACTGTAGTTCACCGTAGAAAAAAAAGTTGCTCTTAATACCTTTTTGTGATGAAGTAAATTATGAGTATGGATTAGACTTCCTTGTGTTGCAAATGAAATAGCATAAGAATGTACTCATGCCAAAGTAAAAAATGTACACTCACATGTGTACATTTTATTGTTTGAAAGAGAAAACTAGGCTTTATTTTCACTTGAGTAACATTTGCAGTCTACAAACCGTATTCCAACCATTGTGCATTTTTAGTTTCTTTCTTGGCTCGACTGGAACGCCTCAACAGAGGTAGTTATCCGTCACCAAGCTTTGATCTTTTCTCCTTTTAGTCTTACTCTGTGCAGGGCTTATTACCATGTTGAGAGGCCCATTTCAACTTACTGCTGGTGGTTTGAACATGTACTTATGGTTATGGTATACGTTACAAAGCAGATTTTGCTAAATGGTTCTGTGGCCAAGAAAGTACAGGCTGTAGCTGCCGTAATTGGGTTTTATTGACTGCACGCTTTGAATAATCATAGAAATTAGAGCCTCCGCTTCTTCACTGACAAAGCATGAAGATTTATGTTAATGACAAGAGCATTTCAGAATTCTAAAAATGCGATTTGACAAAAGAGGGATGAAATAGCCTCCAACCATCCTTCAGAAGTAAGAGATTTAATTATGGGCGCCTACGTTCGTAGTCATTAGCAGTACTCAGAGGAGAGGCAGCAATATGCCCAATAGGAGGTCACAGTGCTCTCAGACTGGAAGTGTGGGCAGAAGCTTCTTTTCATCTCTGCTCTGCAATCTCTCCCCATGTGCATTCTTTGATGTGACCTTCTGTCTGGAAAAATCCCACGGAGGCCCCAAAGGTGCCCGACCCCAGGGCTTCTCAGAGATCCGCAGGTTCTGAGTCACAAATCAAACAAGAGATATGATCCTGTTTTGTTGTTTTGCAAAAAGATTAATTTGTCAAACTTGTCTGGAGGAGATCCAGTTATCAGAGCGACGTGATGGTGGGAGATTACCCAGGAGAAACAAGCCTTTAGGAATTAAATTTGCAGTGAAAGTAGGGTATGCACAACTCAAAGGAGATGGAGAAAACTCAAAAGACAAGTTTGTCAGGCGTGGTGATCAACCCACAAATAACAGTTACACTGCACCCTGCAGTCAAATTTAGTGCCCATAATCCACTTCTTTTTCAATCTGATGTGCTTAATAATGTTTTAACATTGTTGTATGTAAATATTATATCAGGCTGAGATTTAATATAACTGCAATATGTGTACTCCTTAAATTCTTTAATAAAAATAATATTTAAGTGTGTTCTTTGTTAGTTACTAAAAAAATTAAATGTGGAAGGCACTGAAATTAATGAAAATGTCTTGTAAATAACATGTAACAGTTGTTTAAATGCATTATTCAAAAGACAGAGTACGCCGCAGTTAGAATCTGGGCCTTGTCCTTGTGTTCAGACAGCAGACACTCTAATACATGTGCACACCACTTACCATGAGGAATACAATGTCACATGTGCTGAAACTTACCTACATTTTTTTCCTTTCTTCTTTTCAAACAATGAAAGCCCTCGACATTGGAAATGGATGATAAAAAAAAAAAAAAAATTGCATACACAGTTCTTGCATCTGGAGTGATGCTAAAAGAGAAGACCGCTATTTCAGATCACTTCAGCATCTGCCCAACAGGAGCGCTGTTGCAATCACCGTAATGGCAACAGTATTGTAGGTTTGTGGTATCTTTTGGAGGTCAGAGGTTGTGCCGTGTCGGGAAGTTGAGTATAAAATGGATTGACAGTAAATTAAGTTAATGCAAGATTTGCCCCTGCTGTGCAGGAGGCGGGGTTTATTCTGCAAGCGGCACGTGATTGGGCGGTGTGCATGTGGCCCCCATGTGGCTTGTGGCCGTGCTGTGTGGCTTATGTCGGGAGCTGTTGACTTGGCCCCTCGGTGGATTGTTTGTATTCATTACAGCTGTCCTGACCTTCTGCGTCCTCTGCTGAAAACCAGTGGGTCTGCAGTCAGCGAGGATTGAATGCCTTGTCTTTTTTTTCTTTTTTTTTTTTGTTGGAAAAATCAAGAGACACCTCATGCATGCACTGGCTATTGTTGTGCAGAAAGGGGTCAGGGAGGTTCTGTTTGCCAGAGAAGGGAACGCAGGTTATGTGGGCGATGTCCTGGAGTGGATAACTGAAAAGAGATGGAATTAAATAATTGCTAGAGAGGAAGGATGTGATCAATATGTGAGTGTGCAGTGTCGAATTACAAGTGGAACCGTTGGGTTATGGTGTATTAATATGCAAATGTCGTTCAAACGTTGTTTTGTTGACCTAACATTACCTAACATGATGTTTCTGTTTAGAATTCATTAAAATAAAGTCTTGACTCACTGTGGATATTTACCACTCTCTGTGTGGTTAGGAATGTGGATTTAGGCCTAGTTTATTGGGTAATATACGCAGAGTGGCTCTTCCAGTCTGGACACCTACTCATTCCCCCAATTTAATTGGCTGTGTGATGGCAGCATGTGGTGTAGTGGTTATAGTATTGGACTGTCAACTTGGAGGTTACAGGTGTAAATCCTGGTTGGTGTAGTGGTGTTACACTGTTGAGCATGGAGTGTTGCCCCATTAAAATCATGCTGTATGAACGGCACGCTGAATGTGTGTAATGTGAAATCATTATACATTACCCTGGGTAAGGGTGCCCACAGCACATAGTAATTAATTAATTTTATGATGGTTGCATCTCCACTTTTAAGTCCTTTTGATCTGTGGTGAACAAAATGGGTGCTTTTCATCACCATGTCTGAGTGTAAGCCTCTCTGTAAACAGGTTTGAAATCCTTGCGTGTTCATGGAAACATATGTCAGCATATTTTTTTAAAACATTTCAGAGTCGTGCAGAATAAACAACCATTTGAAGGAATCATATTTGAATGCCCCCATGGCTGACACAGCACAGACTTGTGTCAATACTTCTACAGCTTATTTCTTTGCAAAGTTAAGCAAAGGATCCTGTAAGTTTATTGCTTTCGTAGGTATATGCGGCAGTGTAGCATAGTGGTTAAGGAGCAGGACTCGTAACCGAAAGGTTGCCAGTTCGATCCCTGCTGGGACACTGCTGCTGTACCCTTGGGCAAGGTACTTAACCACAATTGCCTCAGTAAATATCCTGTTGGATAAAAGTGTCTCCCACATGAATAACTGTAAATGTATGCAAATATATTTCCATTGTTACTTCTCAGGACAAAGGAGAGGGTCTTTTTACTATCATGCAAGTAAGTTAAATTATGCCAGTGGCAGTGTGGAAGTGCACAGCCGATGTGCACTGAGAGATGTATCTGAGAGACGAAGTTCCTGAGGAATCTGAAAAAAGAGATGCATTTTTTACATTTCATTAAGAAGCTAAGATTGCCTCATACAATAAGCATGCCTTTTGTTGCATTTATATCTCTCTGTAGCTGACTGAAGCTATAATTTGTATGAAAATGATTGAATGTAAAACATTAATCTCTCATTGCCTGGCGGAATGGAAGTTCTCTTTCAAGCACAGGGTTTCAGCCCTTAAAATGTAGCAATTAACATATTGAACCCTTCATTCTGTAATTACCAAAGTCAGTTAAGGATGAATTAGGTCTTCATAATAGCGTGCTGATTCATGGATTCTGTGTTCACACACACACAACCAAAAAGCAGTCATTTCTTAATGGTTTTAGGGCCAGATTTAATCAGAGACTACATCCCCTGTTTGCATTTTGTCTTGTCAGAGATAACCGGGCCTTCAATCCATGAAATGAGATTGCATTCAGAAACTGATAGAACATTTTCATAAGAGTGTATTCTGTGCGCTTCAGGCTTTTATTCAATCAATTGTGGCTGCGGTGGACCTCGTCCGCGCAGGCCCGGCATGTTGAGGTTTGCATGCAGCAGAGGAATGGTGAACTGTGGTGAACGGCCCAACATGACATTTAGAAGATGTTCCACCTTTGAATTGCATAATAATTGACCGGTGGGCTGAAGATGGCGTGAAAATCCCAAAGTTGATTCCGCAGATGAGGCACGGTAATTGGGTAGTGGGTCATTTTTGACGAACTGCAGAGGAATAGAGCAGTATTTCCTCCAGCCATGTGGAGAGTCACTCAGCCTTTTTTTTTCGCTGGTGCTCCTGAAATAGCATTCCTCACCATGTAATTTCTACCAATTTTTTAATGCAATAAATAACTAGCTATGGGGATATCTGTCCTAGGTGATGGCTAATGTCAGTGTTTTGACAATTGTGTATTTATGCAGCAGCTGTACACTGATTTTCAGTGAAGAAGCAGAAGACTGGTTTCAGCAAAAGGGCAAGGTCATTTTGCTCAAGGCAAAAAAAGTGACACTCTATATTGTACCCAGGTAGCTGATTGTTGACCCAGCCACAAAAAGGTGCTTCTTTATCGATTTGTTCCAATAAGTTTTGTTCTTGGAAAAACTGCACCGCAATGTATAGCATAGCAAGAAGAAAATACAGAAATGTACTGTCAGAGCAAATGCGAGAGCAGGCCAGATAGTGTGATTCCTCCTTTTTTTTCAGTTCACCCAGTGCATTTGAAAATAGCAGAGGAGAGCAGAGCAGAGCAGAATTTGGTAATCTGTAAAGCCGAAGGTCCGCACTGTTTTCTGTATGCTACATAAATCTTCTCGTTTAACTTTAAATGTTGAGTGATTTGTGGTGTCGTTGTCGATTGGCTGGGCACGGCTCACTCTGCGGGCTGTTCTTAGCTTCTGCGTAGTGATACCGGGAGGTGTGTTCTGGGAGCATTGTCTGGTGTTGTATATTGATGGTCTGGAAGAGTCCCAGGAAAGATGATCTCTGGGTAAACCCCTTTAGCCTGTGCAAACAGTGACTCAGGACAGGCCTGAATGGCCTCCTCAATGCTGCATATCAGTGCACATAAACCCCCCTGAAACAGGGGACCTCATCACTTCCAGAGATGATTCACTCACTTGAAGTTTTGCCCTCTTGCGAAAACCAATAAAACTAATAAACCATCTCTTAACGTTGCTTAAAAGGGCCGCCTGAAGTGCGAATCTGGGGATGCAGTTCTTAGTGCTCAGAATGGGATCACATTTCAGCATGTCAGTATATGTTTCACTTTTGGCTTTGTGGTGCATCTGTGGGTGACGCTCATCTTTTGTGATAATCAATAATAATAATCAATTGCTGTCAGTAGAACCTGAAAGAGTGTTTGATTTATGTGGTCATCATCAGCTCCTGTTTTTCATATCACAAGCTCCCTTTAGTGGGTTTACACCAGCCAGTAGAACCGTGCAGTTTAAAATGTATCAGTGGTTGCTGTGTATATTACACACATGCCCTGGGGTCCAACTCTGCGCTTTAACAATCTTCTCTCTCTCTTAGAAATTCTCACCACTGCTGGTTTTTTTTTTTTTTTTTGCTGTTGTTGCTGTGCTTTTTTTCTGTAAAAACTATTTTTGTAAGAGGCAATTACAATTCTTTTTTGTCCCTCGTCACATCACACAGAAAGCAACACCTGCATTTTGCTGCTTCTTACCTTGACAGCAGTTTTTTTTTCGTTTTTTTATAACTTCAACAGTCCTTTATTAACAGTCTTTTATAACTGCTTATTGCAACTGACATGAACTGTACTTGTGTGTGTTATGTTTCTGTGATGTAGTACCTACCCGATGCAGTGACGTCAGTGGTGTTGTAAAGAAAAAACAGCCCTTATCTGAAATTCCTTTAAGAGTGTTCATGCGTGACTATGAATGTTGTCACAAGTGCTTGTGTAACGCCTGTGTTTATAAGACGTCATTGTTCCCAATAAGCAGTTAATGTGGCGTTCTGATTACAACAGATCCTGTACATTGTAGTACAACCACAGTTTCAGTCAGTCATGTGACCAGCTAAGGCCACCGGTGAAGACGCACCCTAACCGCACAGATGGAAAAGCAGTGTGGTATTGTGGCTAGGGCACTCCCAGCCAGAAGATTGCAGGTTCAGATCCCACAGGGCACACTGCATTTGGATGGCTAAAGTTTGATTTGTCCCACGCCACATCTGACTTTAGGCCTTTCCCTATCTTGCCTTTTACTAAAGTTCATAATCTGAATTCCCTCAGCAATTATCTAGCTGCATAAAACTGCGTGTATACAGTGTAAGCCGCCCTCTTCTGTGTGAGTAGCACAGGGTGCAAAAGGGGTGTACAGTAAACAAATCAATAATAATAATAAAGGTGAACTTTGGTGGTAGGAGCACCTCAGGAGGGAGGGCTTTTCGCCAGCTGTCATCCCCGCATGAGTGTGGGTAGTCACAGGCTTATTGTGTTTATTGTATATTTGTGAAAATTCTTGTTCTTGTCTCTCAGTGTCACTGTGTTACGTCTAACTGTTGTATTGTTACCGTGGGCCTGAGAGCAACGCAATTTCAATCCTCTGTATGTCCTGTGCATATTGGAGAATTGACAATAAAGTTGACTTTGACTTTGACTTTGACTTATCTGCGCAGAAAGAGACCTGCCAGTCCTTATATATAGTCTCTATAGATAGCACAATCTGGATGGACGGAGCTGGATGAGCTATTTAAAAACACCCATGCACAAGTGTGTAAGGCACACTGCATTAGCACAGTACCTGTGTGCGGGCCCCTGTGCTTCGTGCTGATGGTGTGTCTAAACACGGCTAGCAGTGAAATCAATAACCACAGAGAGAGAGCTCTGTGCATAAATCATGCAATTTACATCACATTCTGCAGATGAGTGGCAATGATCTGTTATACATGTATGGATTGATCCCTGAAAGTCAATTAATCTCAGCTTTAATTATTCATTTCCTTTGAATTATTCAATTATGCAGTCTGTAAACTCTTGAATGCCATGGCAAAGTAATTATTTAAAGTGATAACAGTCCAATCAAAAAGACTACGCAAATGACAAAAATGAAACCAAACACACCAGCGGGATTTGAGCTGCGGTTTTCATCACACTGTGTAGAAGTTCACAGGAATTTAGCTTTCTTTTCACAGTCTGTACAGTGGGCTGGATACGTACAGTATGCAAACCTATGTAGAAATGTACAGCCTCTACTTCCAAAATGAAACGGCAAACCACAATGACTGTGCAGTAGCATGTGTTGTAATGCTCATTGCTATGCTCATCCTTCCCATTTCTGTCACAAGCTGAAGTAAACGTGTTTGGGATGTGAAGCTGCCTTCTGTATGTGGTCTAGTGTGCAGTTCATTGTATATGTCCTTGTGAAATGAAACTAATTTCTTTGAAAAAAAAAAAAAATATAGCATGGCTGTAACCATCAATTTACATGACAGTTATAAAATAATTGCTTTAAAAACATAGCTATTACCACTTCTCGTTCTTTGCATTATAAGTATAAATTAACTGTACATCAAAAATATAACACAGTCATAATATAGACATTAATTGAATAATTTAGAGAGGAAATAATTACTCTTCCATTTCAAGACATAAAATGTGAAGAGGCTGTTTTTTCTAAATTAACTGTACACCAAAAATATATATTTTTTCTGTCTGATAACATGTCTAGGATTGGCCACCTTCTGTATAAATTGTGAACTCTCTGAGAATAGTGTCTCTCCGATCCTTTTTTTTCCTCTGCTCAGAAATTCCTTTGATCCACTGCCCTCAAGAAATGCCGAAAGAAATGCATGTGGCATATCTTTGTGTGTGCATATGTGCACTGCTGTAGCAGTGGAGCTTTGTGTGTGTGTGTGTGTGTGTGTGTGTGTTGGGGGGTGGGGGTGGGGGTTAGGAGACGACAGAAAAGTGTGAAGAATTTGAATTTACCCAAAAGTAATTAGAATTTGATCGGCCAATGTGTTTACTTTGAATTTACTTGAATTTTGCTGTTGTTGGCGTTTCAAAGACCAGCGTGGTGGTGCTGATTGGCCCTCCGTTGCCAAGACTATTCCGGAATGAAGCAGAGGCATTCATCAGGCGCCACCAGAGATGGTAGATTGATTTTGGTAGTTGTCCCTCTCTATCCTGCACCAATTCCTCATAAGCAGACAGATGCTCTCCCATGTAACCTACCCCATACAAGCCTCTGTGCAGTCAGAATCCCCTCTGTTTTGTCCTGTTTATGTATTTTCTTACCTGTCTTCCTTTCTTAACATCATGATATGGTAACACTTAAGACTAAAAGAAAAGGTAAAGAAAATTTTATCCAGAATAACATAAATAATCATTGTTGTTTTTAAGGAAAAGAGCATCCCTTCAAATTTGTACAGACCGTCTAGGAACTATTTCCCCTTATAAGTGAGTTAGCTGTTGATTCATTCGGAAACAGTGCCAGATCATATCAAAAACCTGTAATTAGAGACTTCAAACGCTGTGTATCTGAGAAATAAAGTATGATCAATTTACATTCTGTACCAAGAAGTGACTGTGATGTATTTCATAAAGCATGATATGTCATCTGTGAATGCTGTATTCACTATCAAACCTACTTCAAATATGTTCATTGTATAATATCAGTGTGTGGACTGGGGAGTGATATAAGTATTAGATACAAAACAGAAAATCGATCAGTAATTGAGTGCGTTGGAGTGTTTAATATCAGTCATGTCTGCATAGACCTTGATGATCAGAGCAGACGGAAAAGGAGTCATTGTTTTTGAAATCCCCTCCAGGCCTAGATAACTGGATAATTCATGGTTTGTGTTATCTGTAGTATATATAGGCCAGAAACATTACCCACGCAACAAGTTTCTATCTTGAATATATTTTCAATGGTCCTGAAAAGCAATAGAGGTACTGTTTTATTTGAGTTTACAATTTTATGAGGTTGGAATTTACTTTTTAATAGGTTGGAATTTCCTTTTTAGTGAGTTTGAATTAACTTTTTTTGGAATTGACTTTTTTATTGTGTTGAAATTGATTTTTGATGGGTTGGAGTTTATGTTTTAAAATGACATTCGTGGTGGAGGTTTAACTTTTGTTTTGGCTAATGTTTACATTTCTAGCTAACTTTGCTGTTACCTTTGATTCCAACAGTAGTTTAAAGTAGTTTTGGAATTCAGATTGGTGTTGAATACATGATGCAGAATCAGTGTGGTCTGTCCTTCGTATGACCTAAAATACTACTAAACTAAAATGTTTATTTATACTGTTTATTCATACCTTTACGCCGTGTTTGTTCAACAGTAACAAGAAATGATGGGAAACTGTTATGACGGCTGCTTTTTAGTGTGTTTCTCACGGGTAAAAGCTACAGGAATTATGTAGGTCATTGCAAAGTTACTTCAGATGGTCAGAAGCTCTTGCAGACACACCTCTTGAACATCTGTGTTTGCTTGTGGGAAGATGAAAGCTCTTTCACCAGGTGCAGCCTCACACTGTCCCTCGTATGAGCTACGCCCACTGAGCGCCGAGCCTTACTGGAAAACCAAATAATGGCTGTTTTTATTATTCTCAGGGGTACCAACTACTGGAATTATGTAGGTAATTGCATGGTGACTTCACCACAAATTTCCAGCGTAGGCGTTGGATAAATTATTTAAAGACTCTACATAATTTAACAGCAAACATCATTAATACATTGCAGGGCACTATTTTGGCTACATTGTATGCTATAGCTTTCTGTCTGAGTTTGCACTTATTGCTCTATTTTCTGTTCTTGTTTTGGCGTGTAAACTGCAGGAATGAAATTTAGCGCCACCTGCTGCACTGGAGTATGTACTTGCATTTGCTTTGTTTTCTGCACAGCGTGTTTGTGTTTTGATGTGACATGGCACGGCAAGTTATCTTAATTGAATCTCTTGCAACATTTTCCCACGACAGCCACATTATTCCTCCACACCAGCCGTAATGTTTACTAAATACCAGAACTTTTTATACAGAACGTGCATTTAAAGGACGACATCGAACAGCGAAAGTGCTGAAGAAGGGCTCGTACTGTTCAGTGCATGAAAAGTTAAGTATTACACGTAAATATGTATTTTGATGCTTGTATATTGAGTGAAATGTTTTCGAATGAACTCTCACAGACTGCTCCTTTAAGAGCGATTTGGAACAGCTTATCCATCTTTGGTTCTGCCAGCTAAATTATTAAATTATCAGTAATAATTAAAACTAGCTAGAGGATCAGAGATACTTTAAACTGTCACCCACTGTGAGACACAATCGGTGACCGTAACGGCTTGTGGTTTTGCCAGGCAAACCCTTACTTCTAGTGAGTCTACTTACAGTGTACCAGCTACTCCTACTCAGCTCCAGCTTCTCCAGAAAGCAGGGGTATAAATTTGCACCCGATGCGTATGTACTGTATGCCATCTGATCCTGTTGGCTGTGAATACTGCTGATCTCAGAGCAGTCAACACTGATTTTCATTAGGGTCATTCTCTGCTGATTAGCGCCCATGCAGGGAGCCCTCTCATCGCCAACCCCATGCCTGGCTGCTTCTGGGTGATGACAAAGCGCTACACGCCCGTTGCAGAGGAGTGGTGTGAAATATGCGTCCCTCGTCCCCCGGACTGGAACGCGCTCAGGAAGAAGAGAGCCCATCATCATAATCATGAACTGCCTCCTGACCTTGATTGGAAACCAGAAGATGAACGGGGGCACCTTCTCGTTAGATGTTAAAACAAGCTTAATAACGGCAGATTAATTCTGATTGTGCTCCTCCCCAGTCATCACCCCCCCCCCCCAGGTTATGATTTATTCATATGCTCAAGCCACCAGCAATGTGCAGTTTCCCCGGCTTTGGTACACCGTTGTCAACAGCTTCTAGACCACCATAAGCGAGCGACTCCCATTATTCCCAATTAGGAGTGGAGCCTCTGCTATTTTTCAGCATTAAGTGACTTGTAAAATGCCTTGGAGAGGGCTCTTGTGTCCAATTATAATCCCTTTAGGACCGACTCTGCGCTGTTTGATGTTTGCCGACTCCCCGCATTCAGGGACTGTGGCTGGGGTACTTAACGCTGTGCCTCGTCGCGGTGGCAAGCATAATTTCTGAACACCTGCACTTGACAAGCCTGACGGATGCAACCTTTTCCGATAATGCAGAACCCAATACACAGTACAATTCATCTTCTCTGACATCATCAGCACCTATCCTGGATAATACAGCATTCTCATCACGGGGGGAGACGCCGTCCCTCCAATTCCCCAGAAATAACCTGAACAATCTTGTAGTGATTCTGTCGCGTTGAGTACAGCAAGGCCGCTATGCCTTGTACAGCGTACGGTGTTCCATTAGACGGGCAGCGGGATGAGGAACAGAGGCAGAGAGAAGCAATTATGGTTCCGGAACATGACAGGGAAAGTGGATTTCCGCCCATAGGGTTCTCTCGCTGCAATAGGTCTGCATTGCCATTGCCCATCGCCGAATCCAAGTGTGGTGCTGTGTGTACGCTGTGATCTTGGAGTTCTCTTGCCTGTCCTCACCACAACATCTTGGCTGGTTCAGACTGGAATTATTCAAATTAGGTGGTTAATTAAAGTGTACCTAGGGGCTTTTCTTACGAAAACAAAAAAAAACAATATTTTGGACCAAGATTGGCATTAGTTTTCATGCAACATGTATATTGAATTCCAGGTCGAAAACTACATTTTTGTTGCCATTAAGCATTTGGAAGACAACTCTACGGTAAGTGTTTATTTGGATGCACCTACTATGTACCCAGTAAAGAAATTTACGTCAGATGAAAGACTTCTTGCTCATAGAGCTAATATATGAGCCTTTTAAGCACCCGAGCAAGAGACATTTGCTCTCCAGAAACAGGATCAAGGAAGACATTGCTTTCAGTCTTGGTCTAGTGCTGAGGCATGGCCATAACTTCATTGTGTAACTGCTTCTGCAGTACCTGCTTCCATTAGTCTTAGAGAAGACCGGTCTGTACCCCAACCACAGTACATGCAGAACCAAGCATGAGGTCGGAGATTGTGAGGGGTGCTAGTCCAGAGCGGGATTGGTGCGGCTCAGCACTATATTACTGTGTGGTTAAAAGGTCGAAAGGGGGCTCATCGAAATCAAATGTTACTAATGGCATGTCTCAGGGTACTTACAGCAAATTGTCTCCATTGATTTAATAGATTTCAGCCTGTGACAGAGAAGATAAGTGACATCCCCTCGCAGGCCGGAGGAAAGTGCCTGTTTAATTTAATCTGTCACTCTCCCTCCCGCCGATGGTTCCTCCACGCCGGGTTTCCGCCGAGAGCAGGCTGCAGCCGCGGTGGAGTCCCCTGCGAGCGACTTCACCGCGGCTGTTTCGCTTTGGCGGGGCGGGGGCCCTCGGCGTTGAAAATGATGAGACGCGACTGACGGGCTCTTTGAAGTGAGTGGATTTCGACTCGCTCTGACCCTCTCCTGTGAGTCGCGTCTTGCGGAGACGTGTCCCTCCCACGTTCCCGTCATTATTGACCCACCAGCTTGTGAGGGTATTGACACTGATGATGCTATTTCTGGTTTGCGCCGTAGGCAGAATCAACAGCCTTCCTAAAAATCTCTCAGCGCACGCTATCCGGCCTGTAATTTCCCTCCTGCGATAGAGTCATTTCAGTCAGGAAACTCTCCAAAGTATGAATGCACTTTGATTAGACCTGGGAGTGCTGGCTGTACACAGCTGTGTGGCATGGATCCTGCCCTTCAGGCATCTCTGCCAATCAAATCGCTCATCTGAACAGCATATCTACCCAGTGACAGCTGAGGGCAGGGGGCAGCCAAAGCAAAATCCCTCGTTTAAATGACATATGTAAGGTTTTGGAAGCAGTGTAGTGATGGAGAAAACTGAACCAATCAAATATTGGGAACAATGTTCCCTGGTAACATTTAAGCACACTTACATCTTAGCAGTGCTTGGGTAAATAGTTTACAGGATAGCACATTGTGAGCTAGAGCATTAAATCCAGAATGTGAAGATTACAGACCAGAAACACACTGCATGAATTAGAAAATCTTTCTGCTGTAGCCACATCATGTAGACTGTTTTGTAAAATGACATGAATTGTAAAAAATCTTCAACAGTATATGCATTAAGTTATCAAAACTGAAATAGGCAAAAGCTGATACAGTTTGTAACACCTGCATAAGTTTATTAAGGCATACATTTGTTGGCATTTTGTTATCCATATGTTAACATTTACTAATTTTTCATAAGAGTTGTCGTTATGCAGGTGGGTCCTTTGTTTGATATAACTGCATCTTAAATCATAATATAAAATGCCGTCCAGCATAACAACAAACATGAGAGTTATGCTCCTCTTTTGAAATAATGACGAGAGCCCTCAGAAACACATGCCTTTCCAAATACCTCTCTCGAGTGCGCACGCCGGTCCCGCGTAGTCAGTTCAATATTCTGGTAGAAGGCCTAATGCATTTGGTCCTCGAATGAAGAACTCTTGTTTTACAGATCAGAAGTGGTAATGGAATCTGACCTTTGTGTTTTTTAAGGCCCTCGCCGCATGAGAACGCCCACGCGCCTCCTCTCCGCGCCACACTCAGCCATCGCTGAGATCGTGTTAAATGAGCCTCATTATGCTTCAGGTCTATGTTCGTTTCCCCGCACCATGCCAGCTTTATTTACCGATTGTTCAGATAATGTGGCTCCTGTTTCACAGCATTTTGCATTTTCTTTTAAAAAAATAATATATATAATATAATATAGTTTTGCCATTTGATTAAAAACTGTTCAGTCCAATGCTTAAATAGCTACTCATGCAGATATTATGTAAGATGTAAGCTATGTAATGGAAACATCCTGTAAAAAGGGGGGTCAGGTGCTGTAAGTGTGATGTTGGATTTGATCACTGATGAGATCCTGCTTCTCACTTCATTGGCATCAAATGAGAATTAGTCTTAAACCTGGAATATGCATATTTTGCTTAGTATCACTGCGTTTCTTCACTACCCCTAAACAAGTAGTTTGTAGCTATTTTAACACATTAAGAAGTGCAATGAGATGTGGCCATTGGCTTTCATTAAAATCAATTCTCTATGGATTGGTACACCGTTAATATAGAAGTATTATTATTGTTAATTGAATAATTAGGAAAAATTCGGAAAAAAACAGACAGGTGTATATGGCAGATTACTAAATATGTCATAACGGTTTGTGTAGAAAAGCCAAGGAAAGGTGGTGGATAGGAGAATTTGATGGTTGATGGTAGGGGGCAAACTGTTATGTGCGGGTCAATTTAAGTACACTGCTCAGTGTTGACACCACAGCCGTTATCAGGAACGTGAGGCCTCTTGAACCTCATAAGGAGTTATGTGCACTACAGCATGCTGTCGTCTGCCCACCTGTACATCACCCATATGCCAGTGAGTCATTGGGGCATAGCTCCACCCATTTCTGGCCATCAATGACTACAACAGCTCGTTGTTGTTGTGGAAATCGCGCATAGTAAAGTCGTAGAATTCTGTAGGTGCAGTTGCCTGCAGGGAGAAAGTATTGTCAGTTTTTGAGTGTTCAGTCACGTTTGCTTGAATTTCCTAAGAAGGGCTTCAACTGCTATGGTCCTTTTTGCTTTAATGTTATCAAAAAAAAATTTCATAATTTATTAAATGAACTAAAATGAGATGAGATGCTGTGAAGTGTTACTAATATTCAAAATGGTTTTATAATGTCATATAATGTTTTGGATTTTGTTTGACCTTAAAGACAAAGCTCCATTGTGTTATGATTGAGAATCTCCCTATGTTTCCCACCTTCTTTCAGTTTTCTACATGCAGTAATAGCCTGTTTCATTTAGCCATTTCCTGTTGATTCTCTGCAATCCATGTTGCCATGTGAATATGAAATGTGTGGAAGCATGTTCTTAAACTCACCGCAATTAACTATTCAGGTTTGGTGCTGGGTCCCGTTTGTTTTTAGTACTTGGTGAGTGCAATTGAAAAATCATTCACAAGCACTCCTCATTATTTTCAAAGGGCAAGGCCATTCGTTTTTTAATGGCAAATATAATGGAAAAATTAAGGTAGCTCTCCAAAACAGTTTTTTTTGCATTGTGTTTTACAAGGAATAATTATGGTAGCAGATATATTTAGGAGTGTTCCCTTCGTAACTGGTGTGTGCAAAAGAAAGAAGCATTTATGACAACGTTTATGGTATGGAACCACCATTCATTTGCATTTTATGAGAGAATCTGGAGTTGTTTAAATACCTCCAAAGGTCAAATTGCTCATCGAAACAGAGGACGAGGATTTTCCAAAACATTTGTGTTTCAGTCAGAAATGAACACACATCAGATGCGCATCTTTATTTTTTGATGAGGGGTAAAGTGCTTAAGGCACAAAGGATCTTAGGATGTTTGCAGTCTGTTTTTTTTTTTTCTTTTGCACCAAGGCTTTTCTTTTGAAGGAGAACGCATACCCAGGAGACGCAATTTACTGATTGGTTGATGAGATCGCGGCGCTTTTGCTGAGTCATTCGAGGCCAGTGAGAGGGATGTCACGACGCTTTAGGTTTGCTTAGTTTTTAGCTTTTGTCTGGCTCTGTGTTTTTTTTTTTATTTACAACAAACATTGCAGAATGCAAAGTGTTTCAAGCTTTGATAATCTTCCTCTTGGCACCTAAGATGTTTATGTGTCCCACCATAGAAGGTAGAGTAGATAAGTGGGTGGAAAGCACAAAGCTGGCGAGGCGTCCACTTTGAAATTCGCTCTCCCAGGGGCCTGGGCTGTAGTGCTGCACTTCGCCTCCCGCGTTTGGTGGAGTACGCCGTGTGACGTTAGCACCATCTTGTTTTGAATGCGTGCAGCGTGCGTCCGGGCGGGAGAGGGCCGCGGCGCGTTGAGAAAGACGCCGTGCGAAGCAGTCGTGTGCCGAGGCGCTTCCGGGCTCCCTGCTGTCACCCACTCTGTCTAATTCACCAACCAGAGCCGCCTGCCTGAAAAAAGCAATCCTTGGGGCAGGTTGCAGATATTTCACACTGCGGCTATTTTCTTATCTGTCTGTCCCTCCCAACCGTCTGACCGTGGACGTTGATTTGCTGTTTCGCGCTCTTGTAAATTAAGAAATTAAAAAAAAAAAGAGTTGGATAAACTCATAGAGGGGTGTATGTAGGTTTATAATTGTAAATGCAGGCTTCTGTTAGCCGGTGTTTGGATAACGTCTCTCTGGGACAGGCTCCAGCCCTCTCTCTCTGGAACAGACCCTAGAACAGTGTCCATGCCTGTTACGGAGACGGTTTGCAACCCGGGGCTGGAGGCGCGGGGAGCGTCCGGGGGATCAGAGCTCCGTTTGTGTCAGAAACGGGCCGATTAAGACATCACGCCCAGGTGAGCGTGCAGACAGAAAGGAGGTGCGTTAATGACCCAGCTTTGGTTTCGATGCTGTTGGTGTCTGTGTATTATCTCACAGAGAATAAATGATTATAACCTATGATTGTGCATGTTACGTATGGAGGAAGGCCTTGATGTCGTTCTGTTGGTGAACGAAAGTCGCAAGTTTGTACTCCCAGGAATACAGCATACTGAGTACAACGTATTAACTATATTGCAATCACTAAACGTAGAGGAATGTGCTGGTTTGAACATGTCTGTGTTCGTGTCCCACCTTCACAAACTCTCGACGTCCCTCTAGCGAATAGCTAGATCAGATGTGAGGGAGACAATAGCCACAGTGAAATATCCATGACCAGTTCTGAGGCGAAGTCATCTCAGGCAGGCGGCTCTGGTGGTGAATTAGACAGAGCGGGTGACAGCAGGGAGTCTGGAAGCACCGTGTCCTAACGCTTGCTGCAAGGCTGCTCCGTACGCCAGCTTTCTGAACACGCAGTAGAGCTCCCCTGCTGTGATGCACGCCTCAAACTCTCACAGCAAGAAAGTGCTAGCGTCCGTGGAGAGCTCGTTCTCCCAAACACGGGAGACGACAAGGAGCGCTGCAGCCCGGGCCCCTGGGTAATTGAGCTTGGAAGTGCACACGCTGCCATCTTCACAGGCCCCCGTAACATTCGGCGCCGATGACCTCACGCCACATCTCTCTGAATGGGCTATCCTAATGGGAAGCGGGCCTAATGGGCTCTGTCATCTTCCTGCAGGCGCTGATGTTCGTGCGGGCCTTATCTCGTGCACTTTTGTGCCTCTGTTTTGTAAGTCGCCCTGGACGACGAGATCGTCTGCCGAGGGACCCGGCGTGGAAGAGTGAAATAGTCCGTGCTGAGCAAACGGGCTGCGCTGCCCCAGACGAAACTCAAACAAAGGAAACGGCGAGCGTTAAACAAGCCAGAGAGCCCCCCCCCCCCCCCCCCCCCCCCCGATGAGAGTCTCGCGACCGTGGCGCTGTCTGGCTCAATGAAAGGTGCTCCTTCCTGCGCGGCTGTCTGGCAGTGCCGGCACCGAGTCGCACCCCCGTGTCATTTCGAGAAACGGGGTGGGGCCCTGAGGAGGACACGACTCTTCACCACGCGCCCGACTGACGGCGAGGCAAACTGACAGCTCACCTCCTCTCCCCTTTGATCATCCTCCGCTAGACAGAGGCATATGAAAACTCCGCTGCTTCCTTTAATGTGAAGGCGTTTGCTCTGGGGAGAGAGGCGGGGGGGGCACTTAGCATTTGATTTTCACAAACAAAGAGAGCAGTGGGAAAGCTCCAGGGACCCCCCCCCCCCCCCCCAGCTCCCGAACGCAGATGCAGCTAACAAGGTGCTTGTCACCTACTGCGTCTGCTCAACCGTGCAGCAAAACGCTTGCATTTTAATTAGCTAGATAAACTTAAATCCTAAATTGTCTTGCTGTTCTTTTCTGAAATACACATGCTGAGAATTACTTTACATTATTTTAATAGCTGGCCGTCACTGTATTTGTGCTATGCTGTGCTTAAAATGCGTGTAAAAAACCCTGGCCAGTTCTTCAGTTCCTCCAGTCTCCAATACCTTCCTCATACTTGCGGGCTCTAATTCATTGTGACTGTCCCACCCGGGGGGACCTCTTCCTGCTGCTTCTTCCAATAATCATCCAGTCACAGGGACGTGATGTCACAAAGGGGTCCGGAGCCAGACATTGATTTGCGGGAAAAATTTATGTTTCATTAGTTGTTTGCAGGGATCGTAAAGGAACACAAAGCCAACATCCACCAACTCCCACCCCCCAACCCCCCCCCCCCCAACAGTCTCACACCTACACAGGTAATGAGAAGGTCACGCAATTAGTCGCCACGCTATAATCCACCGTACTCCCCCGCCAGTGGCTTGATACCTCAATTATAAGAATGCCACGTCTGCTTAAGTGGGATCAGGCGTGTGACAGACTGGGTGACACTGAATGGGACCCCGTCAGGGAATGAGGCTGTAACGATCTCCTTGCACATATGATTGTCATGATGTGGGCGTGGGGAGAGGGGGGGGGGGGGAGGGGGAGGAACGTGTTTCAGCCTAAACATGATAAAATGAGCCTCTGAATAAATCGTGGTCATTTGTGTCACTGCCTGATTCATGCACTGGACATATGCAATATTTTATCATGGATCATGTTAGTGTCCTCTATTACTGCTACTGATACCGCTACTACTCCTACTACTAATAATAGATACTACTGCTACTTATACTGCTACCACTCCTACTACTAATAATAGATACTACTGTCACTGATACTGCTACTACTCCTACTAATAATAAAAAGAGGCATCGTCCTCTCAAAAACTGAATGAAGTCCCTGGTTAGGCAGAACAGCTAAAAAAGGAAAAATTCATGTGAGTTTCGAGGCGACGCTCTTTGAAATCTGGCCAACCCGGCCATTTCGAGTCGGGTCGCTCAGACAGGAAATAGCTCATTCCTCAGCCTCCATCCGTCTCCCCCTGCGCTCCAGACCTGTCAGCTCGAGATGCGCCAGAATGCGCTCCTGTTACAGGGTGCGCCAGACAGCCGCGAATTCGCCGGGGTATCTTAGCATGTTTACGCGTGGGCGGAAATCTAATTACACCGGAATGGGCCTAAATGATAATGCAATAGACGGGCAGAAGCAAAATGGTTCTCATATTTAATTGATTTTGTTTTTTTTTTTCTCTCCCTCCCACCTCCAAATGAGAGACCACCAATCAGGGCGAGCAGCTCGGGGAACGAATAAACAGCATCGCGCCTGTTTGTTTCAGTGCAGCAGAGCGTCTGCAATCCAATATAAAGGGAATATTAATGTGCGCCATGGCCGGGCCTGGGTGTCGGGGGCTTCCCACACGCCACTAGCACAAGGTTACAGCCTTAGCGCTCAAGCTAATTAAGCTGTGTTCATTTGTCAGTGTGTTTGGCGGAAGGCCTGCCCGGAACATCTCACGGTAATTGGGTGGCGGGGCTGGAGTGAAACGCCATGGCGATGACCTTGAATCGGCACTTTCACCGCTCTCCCATCCATTGATATTCTTCCCATGCTTTTTTTTGTGTTTCCTTTCGGTATTATTATTATTAATGTAGTTATTATTATTTTAGGCTTTGATGCTGTAGTGCAGCTAATAATTCAAATAAACTGTAGCAAGATCTCTGTCTGTTGATATTTAGAACCCAGTTAGGCAGTTTATCGATTGTTTAGGTCCCAGCGGTACTCCAATCTTACAAATCTGATGCAGCTGCAGAGAAAAAGAAGAAGTGAAGAAATGAAAATAATTTTTGCCTAAGTGTTCTCCACTCTCATTTGGTAGCTGGCTGCAACACCAGGAGCCCTACAGTCTGAGCTTTAACAGAAGAAGTTACTTAAAATCATCTGTCGTCACAGTGTCTATGTGATGTATGGTGGTTTTAGTTTAAAAAGCATAAATAAAATAATGTTTAATGATGCCAAAGCTACGGTAAATTCCCTTACCCATTGTGTCAGAGGTCAGTGTGTTGTTGTAGCTTATTCATATTCAGCAGCGTTAACGCACAGCATCTCCGTTCTCACAGACTCTCGTTAAAGAGGAATCATCCAGAATGTCATTAATGATGGACCGCGTTGTTTTTGGAGGCAGCAGTGCGATGGCATGAGACTAAAATGGAAAAGTTGTCGGAGTGAGCAGCAAGCCGGCTAATTCCTTTTCCCATGTAAAATATTCATGCGGAGAAGTCTATTGAGATGAAGCCTGTCGGTAGGCGTTATGTAAATAGATGGCTGCAGCAGGAGTGTACTAATGGAAAGACAACAGAAATTATTCATTCATTGTGTTCCCTGACAACTTTCCATCACCACTGTTTAATGTGCTCGTGTGCGTGCCTGCATGCACGCACCTGCCTGCGACTATTTTAACCAAAGAAGGCGCAGGAAAGTGAACAATAAGCTATGATTTTTTTTTCTTTACTACATAAAAGGGTGTTGCAATGTTTAGAGTACTGGCCCCATGGAAACTTCGCTTCTGTCTTCCACACAAAAGCTGATGGGACTTACAGTGATTTTCTTACATAAGAAAACAGAACTTTGCATGCTTCAAGTTCCATTGTAGACCCGTCACCATGTCATGGAAGGTGCTTTATAGCTGTGTCTTGTGGGCCTCTTATGAAGACAAGCCAAGAGACAGTAAGTCATTCCCACGATTAGAGGAAGATATTGAGTGGGCTGACAGAGCCGCTTCAAAGGCATAATGCAGGAGGCGGTTATATGCAAATGAACCCAAAAATCATCTCTGACTGATTATGATGGTTTTGTCTCTGGGGGAACCGCAGTGCCGCAGTCTGATCTGATTGTTAAACCAATCAAAAAAATCACAGAGGACAGAAACAAGAACGCCACACAAAAGTGGAACCGGTTCACAAACATCTCCGGTTTTGGAAGCACAAACGGTGATTCATGTTTGAGATTAATTCTGTTTACGAGGTATTAACTGAGATGAGTGTGCGGATGGCAATTAATCAAGCATAATTTAAAAGATGTTCAACATCCTCGGGAAACGCACGACGGATCCAATGCCCGAGTGAATGTCGGATGCATAAAGTCTACCCTGTTTACACTGCTAACTCCCAGCATGCTAAAATGTTTTTGCAAAATAGCTTTGTTAATTAATTTAGTCTAATCCAGACATATTTGATCCATCGCAATAATAACTGATTAAGAAATCAGCCACGCTGGAGGGGAAAAAGCACAATTGTTTTACTTTGAAATTGCCGAAGAAAGTTCTTAGCAAGTTTTATTTACTTATTTATTTATGGCTGTAAAGTTTGTTACATGATAAGAATTTTGATATATTTTAAATTAGGCCCTCTGCAATATTCATTAATTGTGTATAACATACAGTAGAGTCATCCACTCATTTACATTAAGGCATTTCACAGTGTTTTTCTAGTAGCTGTTGTCCATATGCCATTGCAGTGACTCTCTTGGGTATGGTTGATTAAGTGTCACCACAGTTTAATCCAGTCCCTAATTATCATTAAATAGTCATATAACAATGCAATAACATTGTAAATTTAACTGAAGGACTTCCATACTAACTACAGTTTCCCAAGACAGGAAGCTTGCTCTTAGGTTTGTCAGTCAAGTATATTCAGCATAGTCATCAAAGTAATTAACAACTAAAGTATGTTTGCACACATTTTGGGTGAATATATAAGGCACTGTCAATACATTTCTCTCAAAATGTAGGTTAACTTGCTGTAAAAAAGAAGATATGAAAAATATCGCTTAAAGTGTGATACATATATTGTGAAATATGTCAGATCTTCAATGCGGTTATACTGTAGAATATTTGTACCACATAATATGCCCCAAAATGACATAATAAACAGGCATGAAAGTGTCAATAGTCAATATTTTTTTTAAATATGCATGATAGTTTGATAGTTCTTAATTTTTAAAAACTTGAAAGCTTGAAAAGCTTATTGTACTTTTCCAAACGGGCATACACAAAACATGCTTCATTCTTCTTTTTGCGCACAGATTGTTTCATGTCAAATGTAGCTTGTAAGTGCTGGCAAAGACTAGCATGACTGGTGGCCTCAGGAGAACAATGTTTAACTTTGCTCAGTGTCAGACGCTTCAAGATTTTCCTTCGACGCCTGGGTGCTAGGAATGACCTTGCAAATATGGGAGGTTAAGATTTAGGGGAAGACTTTGTGTATCTACCAGAGTCCCTTTGTTGTTTCCATGGAATGCTCCTTCTTCACATCTGGCATGACTGTGTGCTACAAATAGTCCACATTCTAAAGACGACTGAAAAAAAGTGTTATGTCTGGCTAGAAACAATAAGACAATCATTTGCATTCAGAGCGGAAACAGCGTTCAACAGTTCCGTAACTGTTTGGATTTCATTAATTTAATCAGAGCTCGGAATGACTCACAGTATCTGAATGATGTGTATCAATAAAGATAATGTCCATAATTTTATTGTCTTCCCCGACAAAGCAAATGGGTCTCACTTATGATTGTCAGACAGCCTTGATTATATTTCCTTACTATAAGGAAAACGTCATGTTAAACATAATATTGTGCTTGGGTGCCATTATAACTCACATTCCATCTTATTTTAATTCATATGCAGCACATATTTTTTCTTCAAAATGGAAAAGATTAATGCCCGATACTGTCTGTGGGTACTGTGGGAATCTAAGAATGGGCCTTTACAGGTTAATTTGGAGTTGGCTTTTGAGCAAATAACTGTTACCTTAAATGGAATGAAATAGTTCTTTATGCTACAGCCGTGCACAAGCTAAGTTGGTTTTGCGGTCAACAGTTTTTTGAAATGAACAGCATGGGCCTGTCTGGAGCACATGCATACAGTATTTTGTAGATTTAACAGATCTGACTCACTCAATTCGATTTCTCACCCGGCAGTAGTTTCCTTTGGGGTTTTGGGGTGGGGTGAAAAATACAAACACCACAGGGCTGTATATAAATTACTTATGGATTTAATCAACTGGTGGTGTTGTTGTCAGCAGGCCAGCATGACTTTTCACAGTTTGAATTATAAAAACACCATCCCCTGCTTCTTTAAAGAATTAATATAGCGGTGAATATAATGTAATGTTAATTGGTTTAACCTTTGACGGGAAACCACAGGTTAATTTCAGATACTGTTTTCTCCCTTGTTTGGAATGCAGCCTCTGTCAGGAACCTCGTGACCTCAGAAGATTAAATAATTCAGTTTGCTTTCGTATTCTAGGCTGCATGTTTGTAGAACTTCTTAACTAGTTTATCTTTTGATGTACTGCTATGTTGCTTGGCGAAATGAATTTCCTGGAACCCGGCCATGACCATGTTGTTACGGGTGTTGTGTAAGAGATTGCTTGTTTTAAACATGGAATGGGGATGCATCACCTTCCTATAGATCAGGGATTTGAATGTATTATGGGTAGAACAATAACTGTATACATGCATAACCATGCACAGTGTTAGTTAAGAGTGCATTTCAAAATATGGAGGATACGTACTTTATGAAACATCATTTTTTTTAAAAGGAGAGAAAGAAAAATTGGCAAAGTTCATGTTGTTTTTTCATTTGTGTTTAAATCTATGTTTTTGGTAAAGGCAGCTGATTTTTGTTGATCCATTCTCAAAAACAAAAAATATAATAATTCAAGACAGAAGAAAAAGATTACTTGGAGCATGTCCCTTTCTGACTGTAATATAATTTTTAAAGCCTCCATTTGTTGCTACGGATTTTATCTTAATACACATGTAAATTGGGCATTTATTGCTTGGTGTGTAATGAAACCTTGTTATCTAGTGTACCAATGGTGATATAAGGTGCACAAATGATAGGCATCATTTGTATAGATAATGGTACAGTAGATATCGATTGCATTCTTCCGTTGGGTTTTAACTGAAACAGATGCCGATATGACTTCATATTCCAAGTTTCAAAATGAGTTTGTGGTAAGTCCACGGACTGTCGTCATAGGTGTAGTCCAATCGAACAGCACTAAGCTTTGTCTTTAACTTTGATTAAAAGTATAAGAGAGCGGAACTGGGAAAGTAACATTAGTTTTCTGCCAGGGCCAAAATCGTTAGCTATGCGCGTACCAGTTCTCCTCAATCGATCGTTCCGGCAGTTACTTGAGTAATAGAGTTGTTTATCTTCAGTGAAGTCGGACTGTATTTGCAGACCTAATAAGCTTCTGCTAATGCAGGAGCAGAGGGCAATTTCAGGCCGTGTTTCACTCAAAAGCAGAGGAAAAAATACATGGAAATGGCCGCTATCCAATCTGCTAAGCAGGAATGGCCATGGTTTCTACTCAGCTACAGCGCATTAAACATTTGCTTGCGTTTTTGTGCTAGCGTAAACTTTCATGTAGTGCTCCAAATGACATGGGAGTTGCACTAAGGCTCAATCTGGTTTGTCTGTTGATGTTACTTACGAAACATATAATTATGTCAGACACAAGGGGATCCAACTGACAGCTGAAAAGTATTCTGTTTAATCTAAAGTCCTCTCAATCCAGTCTGGAGTGATGTGTTTCAGAGGAATGGTTGATTTGCAGTCTTGTTAATGATCTGTCACGTCGGTGTCTTTGGCGTTGTCTCGGAAACTTGCTTTCATGAAATCCAGCTAACTTGACGTAAAGTTCACCGTATGTGCAGATTACGCTTTCAGGTTTATAATGGTTGTGATTTTTGGGGTCATTCCTATGTTCCCCAGCCCTATATAGCACATAATGGGAACCTGAAAAAGATGTTCCCCAGCTCTGTATTTGCTTAATATAACATGGATAATGCCTCCAAGGGCCCAAATGGAGGTTCAGGGTTAGCTTTAGCATTAGTTCTAGAGTTAGCGTTAGCTTTAGCTTTCCGGTTAGCATTAGCATTAACGTCAGATTTAGCCTTGAAATTTGGGGTTAGGGTTGGGGTTGGGGTTAGGTTTAGGGTTAGGGTTGTGTTAGCATTATCTTTAGGTTTGTGTTAGCATTAGCATTAGCATTGGGGTTAGCATTAGTATGTGGGTAGGAGTTACCATTAGCTACCATTGTGTTAACAGAATATTGAACTGGGGAACATAGGACCCTGGGAACATCGATACGTGTTTTTTGACATTACACTGCTCTGCACATCCCTTTTCATCTTCTATGGGGGATGGGGGATGGGGGGTGGGGAGCCAGCCAGTCAAATGTCAAGGTTTGCCTCTGTTTGTCTTCGATTTTATTATCACTGGATTGTTATTGGATGTGGCTACGATATTACCTCAATACCATTCATATCAGTTCATAACACAGGCCTGAAAAAGGCCTGCAGTGTATAGAATATTTATCTAGTAATAAAAAAGGTATCACTTTGAAGTGTAATATTTGGCTTATGTGTGACTTGAAGGTGCAGCTTTTCATGAATATCCTTGCTAAGAAAATACCACTCTTGATGTTTTCAAACAGTGGTAAGATAATGTAAGACTGTTAGCACTGAAGAGGAGTGCTCACTGTATTACCTATTAGAGTTCCTGCCAGTTTAATATTCATTCAGTATTACCTCTGTGTCTCTCCAAAGTATAGTATTCCCTTCAGGCCTCTGAATAAATAATATATGAGGAGAGAACTTCTCATACAGTATGTATGTTTTTAAGAAGTAACCCACTTTCTAATACACTTTCTGACTGCTAAGCAGTGTGGGATGGGGGATGTGTCATCGAAAGCATAAAATGGCAGTGTGTATACAAATATGTATATATACATCATAAATAGTATATATGTATACAGCATATACTGCCATTTTTTGTTGTACTGCCATGCATTTGTTGTTGTTTCTGACACTTGCAAAAATACATTTTGTCTTGAATTAAAGTTCTGCCATCCGTTACAGATCAGCCTGTATGTAAGACAGGAGGCGTGAGATTAGCGCCGTCTTCACAGTGGTGTTTCTTTACCCCTGGTCTGCCTCCGGTTTCGCTCTTTGGTTGAGATTTTCGTCAATACGAGTGAAGAAAGGCTTTTGTTTTTTTTTTTTTTTTTTTTTGGTTTTGTGTTGGCTGTCAGATTGCACTATCTGAGTGAAGGGCCTCAAAGAAGCGTGCGTTGCATCCGGGGGTGGGGGGGGGGGGGGGGGGGGGGGGGGAGTAGGTTCTGCTCGGATGTGAGGGGAGTGAGTCACGCTGTACACATCGCTGTGGCGGAAGCATTGAGCTGCTGTCCCGGGGAGCGGCGGCTCGGCGGGGGACGTGATGCCCTGACAGCGAGGCGTCCCGGGGCGTCCCGGCACAGGGGTGTTTGGAGTACAGCACTACCTGTCTGGATGCAACAGGAGAAAGAACCGCATACTACAACCTACGCCCCCTCTCCCCCAAAAAAAGAAGGAGATAAAAGCAGGCCCCCCTATGAAAGGGCTTTGTGCCATCTTCATGCTTCTTCCAGTCCTGTGCACAGGATTGGATTGTTTCTCTGGCCCCCGCCATCAATCTAGAAAGAGAGTCCTGGGTCTTAGTGATTCTTGTCAATGTGGAGGACTCTTTTTGAGCGTTTCGGTTTGGCCTGATTGATCTTCTCCACCATGGAGGCCCTGGGTCTTCCTCATTCTTTCGGTTCGGCCTGATTGATCTCCCCCATCGCAGAGGCCAAGGGTAACGGGTTGGCTCGCACTGTCTGAGGCACCCTGTGAATTTGGAAAGGAGCCGAGGCCATTGTTATCATTTCTGATTGGCTCAGCAGACCCTTACAAATGCCCACTTTCCATTACCTCCCACACAAACCCTGACTCCCCATTGGCACGGACTGGGTTTTCTTTGGAGCAATCTGGCTACTTTGTTCATAGGGTAGAGAGGTTAGGTAATTCATGCAGTATTTCTCCGCTAAAAATCTGAAAAGGTTTCATTGCTGCATCCAACAAAATGATGATTTTATAACCTTCACCATGGAGACAGATTTGTCTGTTGATGTTGCTTACCAAACATACAATTATATCAGACATGAGGGGATCCAAATGACAGCTGAGATTAGAAGTATTCTATTCAATCTAAAGTCCTCTCAATCTTACCCCAGGCTTGCACGTAATAATTACCATCTTTTGAGTGAAAATTTTCATTTAAATACCTTGTATCAATCTGATGTCACAATGTGAAAAAAGAAAATTCTGTCCTTCTAGTGTCTTGTATGAACAAGTGTTCCTTATATACTTTATATCTAATTATACAGTCAAGCTTATCTTTGCTGTTAAAAGCCTTAAACAGACAATTTTATTTCGTAAATGTACTGCAAAAAGTCCATAAATTTCAAAATTACTCGGTTTGTCATGGGATCTAAAATCACATGAATCATTGGATGTACTATTTTGCTTTCGCTATATATGTTGTGTCATTTTTGCCATGGCATCTCAGTGCTGTTCTTTCGTAATTTGGAACAGCACAATACTCAGAAATGGAGTAAAAGTGGGGCATATGTAGCTGAAAGCAACACAATGAGGCCAGAGATGGTCCATCCTCCTGAGTCATTGATGCTTCCTATGCCATGCAGACTGCCTTCTATGAGGAAAGCCTCAAACAAAACATTCACTAACACAACTACCAGCGAAATAATAATGTCATCGTAACTCAGAGCATTCTGCCAAGGAGAAAGCAATGTACTCAGACATACAGTGAGACTGAGTATAATCTGAATATGCTGTATGATGGTTTTTGTTCTGTTCTGCTTTCGACTTTAATTCAATTTTATATTTTAATATGAGAATGTCCAGTAAACTAGTTTGAAATGAAAATCTGTCCTTGGCCTGTATATGGCTAGATATGAATGCACATACTGGTTTGCATCAATCCATTTATCACATACATGTCATTAAACTCAGTAAGACTAACAATGTTGAAAGATACCACAAGTCAGTTAATATAAGGCCACACCTATTCAGACCCTCCTATTAAATTGAATGGAGTGTTTTGTGGCATTTTCTTTGCTTTGAAAGAATACCTTTAATTGGTGCTGCAGTTGTAAAATAAAAAAACAAAGATTAAGTGGGTATGTAAGGTTATAGAGTATCTCCCTCTAACTGCTTGGAGGCAGAGAGTTGTGGCAGAATAATTCTAATTATCTTGCTAAAGGTTTTTAAACAGTAGATTAAAAGGAAGTCTTCTTGTAGTAAGAGTTTTGTAGATACATACCAAACCTCTCTCTGACATCAACACCTTTAATTTCCTTAAAGTCACTGTTGAGCCCTCTTGTAAACAAAGTCTGCAGGTCCAGAGAAAAACTGATTTTGGTCAATTTTTGGCACCAAGGTATTTGAAGTCCAAACTTGTTCCACCTCCTGTTCCTTACTCTAAGAGGTGTGGAGATAGGATGAGAGGTGTGACTCCCCTTTGGTTATCACAACATTCAATTCAAGAAAGCTCTGGTAAAACCGTGTAGCTGGGGTATTCACATAATGAACATACTCGGTTAAAGAGCACTCATTTGTCAGACATGCCTCTAATGCTGTATCATCTGCCTGCTTGATCAGTGCAAGGCCATTATCATTAGACAAAAGACATAATCAGTTTGATTTGATTTAAAGCAGTCAGACAGACATATGAGGAGAAGGAAAGAGAATGGACCCATCTCTTTCCTTTACTTTTTTGCTGTTGCTGCAGGTGGAACCAAATTGTGACATGGCACACACTTTAATCTTTAATACCATCTAGTTGCCTTGGATAAGGCTGTTTGCTCGGTAATTCTCTAATGTAATAGGAATGGTTACCCCACATTTCATAACTCTTGTACACCAGTGTGTGAAACGTTAACCACTGTTGCGCTTTGATGAATTAGTATATTTATTTGTCACACTGACAGCAAAAATATGTGCCTAAATTGACATATAAGTGCAAACAATATGTACAATTTAAGGACTTCATCATTTCAAATATAATACTAACACATACTGCACACATGCAAGTAAATCTCCATGTAGCCAATAACATGAAAGACTTAAGTATACTTCCACATACAGTATATAATTGCACATAGGAGAGACAAGAGGACACGCTTAGGTAGGGGGGTTGAGACGTAGCCTGATTTTTTGAGTCTTCAGTCTGTGATAATAGATAGCCAGTGCTTCAGCTGTTTGGACCAAAACAGGAAGCTCGTTCCACCACGTAGGGGCCAAGAAAGACAGTGGATGTGACCGGGATGAGATATGAGAAGGGGGAACAGCCAAGGTTCCTGAAGAAGCTGAGCACAGTGGTCTGGCCAGTGTGTAGAGCCAGGCAGTCTACTGAAGATAAGAGTGATTAAATAACTATTAAATAAATCCAGTGATTAAAAGTAGACCAGTGTATCCCTCAGTATTTCCTGTGATTCTTTGTCTTTACGTGGAGGCTTATTGGAACTGCAATATTTAATTTCTTTTTCGTGGCCAGATGTTTTTTTCTCTCGTCTTTTTCGTTTAAAAATACGGGGGCAAGAAAATAAATGTGATTTCCTTTTACATTCCATTATTTGGGATGTGTGGGGGTGGGGTGGGGGGGTGTGTGTGGAAAAAGGAACAGGAGGCAAAGCTCCAGCAGATTTATCCAGACATATTAACCTGCCACGAGCCAAAGTGCACTTCTAAGCACTGCAGGACTCCTCAGGGCTGGACCGAGCATGGTTTCGGGGGGCCAGGCCCTCACATGATGGGGGGGGGGGGGGGGGGGGTCACCAGGCCACACCTCTGTTTGAGCTCTCCTGCTCTCCGGTCATGCTCAGAGGTCTTCCACTGCTAATCACAATTTAAGAATCCAGTCCTACCCGCCAGTACATGGCACTGACCTTTTAAAGGAATATAAATGTTGACCTTTTCTTTTCCAAAGACTGTGAGCTGGGAGTTCTGCTGATGGCCATACAAGCAGGTCCCTCAGTTTGTAGAATGACATGATTATAAAAATAGTATTTAGTGGCCACTGCCATGTATGGGGTTTGATGTCAGTCATTATGCCAGTGGTTTGTTGATCTACTTGGAACAGCTCACAGTGGCAGAATGGAAGCCTCTCTAATGCAGTGGGGCAGACCTGTCCAAATTGCATGGAAACAGAGGCAAGCTGTATTCATCGCACTGTGCAACTGTTATTGGCCTTGCACTTATTTACACATCCAGCGGTCTGCTTCCTCTTGAGAATTCGCTACGTCAAATAAATAAGAGGAACTGAAAAGGAAAGCTTAGCTCTGTCAGAGCAGAAGCTCCTGTAGATACTTTATGGTTCGAACAGCACACCAGCAATATAATTAAAACATAAAAGCTATAACAGCATCTGTCAAACTCCAGTTCTCCCTCTGCTTCTTGTGGTCAAACATTTCCAAGGTCGTTTTTTAAGAGAAGATATAGAGGAGCGCTCCTTGGAGTCGTAACTCACAAGGTGGTGCTGTTTGGAGAACAGGGGATTGTCTTGGAGCATGTACAGAAAGGTTATGCTGCCAATAACATCTCCAAAATACCATATATCAAAAAAGGTCAAGTTCAAATGTCCAGGGCAGTCAATTCAGAAGGATAAGTTTAAAACTTTTTTTTTTCCCCCAGCTTCCTAAGGCTGTGTCCGTGACTCACGGCAGAGGAATTGTATGCATTAGTGAGATGCTGTCCCTCTTTTAAATAGCACCCACCCACGCTTCTTAGCGAAACCGCCCGCTACCCTCTGCTGTGGACCTCTTGCGGGCACCCTTGTTCCAAGGGGCACGATGGGAGATTGAGCGCTGTCCCCTGACGCGGTTCCGGCTGTCATCGCGGCGGAGGAACCAAGCCTGAAAAGTGTCCCCCCCAGCGCAGGTCCTCTCTAAGCCACACTTGATTGATGTTTCTATATTGAGGAAGTCGCAAGCTATTTGCTGCAGTTAACATTTTGACATTCTGTTTTTTTTTTTTTCTTTCCCTCTCTGAGGCTCGGCGTTGGTCATGGACCATACTGCACGCTTGTCTTTACCAAGCTGAAAATCTGATGCGGTGTGTACTGAAAGGTGTAGTGTTCAAGCAAGTGTAGATTTGTCAAGTGTAAATTTATGGATATATTCAGCGGTGAGTTACTCGTAAACGAACCATAGTACTACCTTATTATCCATATTTTATATTCACCTCCATGCAGCTCTTTTTAACTCCACTGCCAACTGTAGAAATGTAAGAATTTTATTTTTCGGTGAATGTCTTATGCTTACCAGTTAGTTAGTTTTTGTAATTGTGGTGCTATCCACATTTTTTGGAGCTCACAGCCCTCACATATATTTTTGAGGTGATGCATCTAGAGCTGACAAGATGATACAGCACAGCACTGCATTTTTGCCCATAGAAATGCTTTATACTTGGAAACAAATGTTATAATTGAACTCAAAGGTACAGTACAGGGGATGTATGGTTTATCTGGATTTTTTTTTTGTAATTTCCTTCTGTGAAAAATGTGCTGTCAGTGTACAAAGGTGGCCATGCATTTAATGGACAGCCTGCACAATATAACTAGGAATAACCATATGCACCTGCAGTTGTAAATATGCAAGACTTCTAAATAGCATTTTAACAACAGCAGAAGGCACTACGTTTTGAAGCTGCTGTTCTCACTACGTGGCAGACAGTGTCAGCGAGCGTTCGGTGAAGCTTGAATGAGTTCTTTGTCCCTCCATGGAAATAAAGACGACCCCCAGGTGGCGGCTGCATTGAGATGTTGTCACTTGCTTTTGTGAGACGCTGTCACCTTTCGTGCCTCGCACGCACAATGAGCACATGGCCGGTGTCACCGCAGCGAAGTCGAGCCCGGGCAGGCCGGGGGGTGACTGCCATCGATGCCTCTGGCTTCCAGTCCACAGATCTTAACTTAAGCAGCGAAACAAGGCTTGCTCTGCCAGTGGGGGTCACACTGGGTCAGAGTCCAGCAGTTATTGTGAGAGATGGGGACGGGTTCCCGTGCGGGTACGTTGCGGTCGGCAGCCTGGCCATTTCTTACTACTGTGGACAGGAAGACTTCTTCCCCTCTGCAAAGTAGACTGGGTGGATTCTCACCATTACATTACATCATTATACATTATACATTTAGCAGACACTCTTATCCAGAGCAACTTGCATAGGTTATAGTTTTTTGCAGTGTTTTCCATTATACAGCTGGATATTTACTGAGGCAATTGTGGATTAAGTACCTTGCCTAAGAGTACAGCAGCAGTGCCCCAGCAAGGAATTGAACCGGCAACTTTTCGGTTACAAGCCCTGCTCTTTAACCACTATGCTACAATGCTTAATCGCATTCTTTGTTTAACAGAAATGTACACAGTTTACTTATCATCCATTTGTACAGCTGGATATTCACTGAAGCAATCCAGGTTAATTACCCTAATGAAGGGTGCAGCAGCTGTATCCCGCCTGGGAATGAAGCCAGCAACCTTTGGTTCTCGAGGCCTGTTATTACTAGGCCGCTCTCCTGCCACACCCAGCAACCCAGCCCCAACACTAAATTCGTCTCATTGGTCCACACAAGCAAATTGCAGAGCAGAACAGCCTAGCTAGAGGATGAAGAGCTACAACAAGAAAAACCCTGCAATAATTTAAGGGGTCTGAGGTGCATGTTCTGCAGTTCATCTGGTGCTCTCAGATCAGGGTTGATGGAGGCAGACGGACGTCCTGCTGCAGGGTAAAGTGGACTCTCTGTAGCCACTGTGGGTGTCTTTTACCTCTCTTTAAAAGGACAACCGCTATTCTCTCTCCCCACAAACATTAAGAATCTGAGATTTCCCTACTAACGCAGTAGGCAGATATCAAAAGACATTAGTAACTCTGTTATTTACATGGGTCTGTGGTGAAAGTAGGTTTAAATTCTTACAGATCCTGTAAGGCTCTTCCCCTCTCCTCTGCAGAGCTCAGTCTGTGTTAACATGAACAATGCGGAGATATGCAACCTCAGGGTCCTGATGCTACCACCCTCAGCTAACGATGGTACCAGAAAATACTGATCCATTTACTCAAAGCTCTGTCTTGTTTAAAAATACATGTGACAAATTGTACCCTACTCATTTCATCAGTAGAAAAAATGTGGGCTGCGGTAACATTTCTATAGACATCTCTTCAAAAGCACACTGCCAGGTAATGTCATTTGCTTCCATTCCTGGATTTTTCCCTGCATTTAACAAGCTCTTTACCATGACAAGTTGCAGTTTCCTTGACAATGTTAAAGTATAGGCTGAAGGTTTTAAAATAAGTGGAAGGGAAATGATGGAGCTTAACGATGTGTTGTCCTTCTCTGTAGCTTAGCCTAACGGGGTATAGTAGAGCAGGATTTACATTTCACTTGCTATTTTATTTTGTGTAATTAAATGACAACTCTGACTACAGCATGCATTTCTCATTTGATAACATGTACCCCCATGTATTCTGTGTGGCAATATTTTTTATAAATCATGAATCTCTCTTATTCCTGGCCATATTACTATACTTTCGCACTTTGTATTGTCAATAACAAGACAGTAGTAATTATTTGACATACTTTTGCTTCTATTTTATGGATATAATAAAGGCTGTATTGCAGCAGGATATACAATCTGATTTGCAAAGGCTTAAATGTAATGGGACTGTTATTTTAATGATTCACTGTTACTGTGTAATAGCTACCCTAAGTGTTCCAGGGCCTGAAATGACATTTGTAGTGGTTTTGTCACCTTGTTTACCACTGAAACAGTATACACAAATAACTGTGTGCCCTACTTAATGAGCTGACAAATTGAGAAAAACATGACACCTAGTTTGAGTTGTTGAATATCGATTATTGTGTAAAAACAAGCTTAAATATTCTGTAGCAACTAATGCATTCTGACAAGAGATCTATTAATACGATGTTTATTCAGTCTTCTTTGTGAAGATGGGTTCCTCTGGTATAATGAAATTAAAGGCAAAAATCTATTGTGTGATGCCCATTTTAGTTTAAAGAAATCATTGCCAATTTAATCTTATAGGAGGGCTCGTATTTATCAAGTTTATCTCACAGTAGAAAATAAGTCCTGAGTGCTTGAAAATGACAATTTGGTCTTTGAGGTTGTCTCAGTCTGTGGAAAGAATGTCTCCACTTACTGCTTTAATAATAATAATGATAATAATAAGTAATTTCAACGTTTTGCTTCTTGGTGACGGGGAAAAGTTAATATTTGAAAATAATGTCATCCCGTTAGAATGTCACTTACTGGGTAATAAGGGATACCTCCAAAAGCCAAGGCTCATGACTCCATTCCCATGATGGTGTGCAGGTGCACAGCTCAAGTACAACAGCTGGTTACACATCAAACATTTAAGTTGCCTTTTTGTATTTGTAGTAATATATAGCAGTGTATGAAACCCATAAATTACGTGTCATTTTAGCAGATGCTCTTATCTAGAGCGACTTATGTAGGCTGCAGTTTTACATGTTATTCATTTCTACAGCTGGATGTTGACTGAGGCAATTCTGGGTACCTTGCCCAAGGGTACAACGGCAGTGTCCCAGCAGGGAATCAAACTGGTAACCTTTTGGTTACAAGCCCTACACCTTAACACCATTCCTCACTCCACTTATGACTTAAACAATATTTCATGTATCAGTTATGACATCTGTAGGATTTATGAGATCACATGTAGTGTTGTGGGGATGGGAATTGGGCAGATCTCCATGAAAAAATCTGGCTACAACTCAGAAAAAGGCAGCTGCATAATAACATTAGCAATTCTGCATAATCTGAGGGGAAACTGGGAATTACGGCAATATTAACCATAATGAAGCAATGAAACTTAGTCTTGACAGTATGTTATTGTTGTGATTATTAACAAAAACAATTTCAAATAATTATATTTGTTGTTTTCAAGTTGACTAAGAATGGAAACGATCCATGCTAATTTGTTGGCATTTGTTCATATTCATGAGATGTCTGATCGTGTTTGCAAATTGCAGCACTGTGACAATACCACTTGCTTTCGACAGTTGCCGTTATTAGTAATTTTCTCAGCATATGAAACGTATGAGTTACTACTGACGCTTCACATGTGATAAAGGTCAACTGGGATCTACACACAGGAAATGGTCTTACCTCCAGCTAAGAGTTGGTATAGGATGCTTCATATAATAACTCCCATTACCTTCTCTGTGGCAGGACTTTTTTTTTTTTTTTTTTTTTACTCCTAAAACTGCTTATAGCAGGACTCTTAGGAGTAATTCTCAGATGCTTGAAAAATACAGGCCCTGGAGGGTTGTGGCATCTAGAAGTTGTGATAAAGGTTTACTTTGGAGCCAGTAAATGCTTTTACTGTGTTTGTTCCTGACCAAGTTTGTGTTCTTGTGCAGCATTTTATCTATTTAATTTTATCTCCTGAATGTATGTAGGCAAACTTTAACACAGTGTCTGTTGTGACAGTTCATATTTCCTTCAAAGAACTCACTTCGTTACCAAATGCCTATTAGAAGCTGAAATAACAGCATTTAAATGCCATTCTTATGTCGCTAAACAGAAAAAGAGGATTTAACTGACAGTGCATAATCTGTTCTTATATAGGACAAATGAATCTGGCTGCTGTTGGCCATAAACATGTGGCTAATTAAACTCTGGAAGCTGAGGCAAATCAGTTGACAGCGTCAAGGAATCCTTGCAAGGTGATTGGCTGGAGGTCCTTATTCTGCCAGAAGCTGGATTTTTATAAGTGGAAGTAATATCAGTGCTATGGGCAGTACCTAGCTTTATTAGACCTTGACTGTCCTTAAGGAAATTCTGGCAAATGTCAGTACATACCGAATGGAAATGAACTGAATTATGCACTAAATGTGAGGTTTTTTTCTGTGCTGCCCTGGAGTACCAAGTTTTTGGTGTCTCAGGTGGGGCCATTTTTTAATCATTGATTGCTGTGCATTTCAGGGGCTATTGCTTAGCCCAGGTGACAGTTTAATAAGGCAGCTGAGGTCCAACTTGGCTTCTCAAGATATTGTATGTACTGTGTTTTTGAATATAAACATATGTACCCTTGCTCAAAAAAAGCTTGATGTAACAAAAATGCGTACATGTAGTATATTTTCACACATATTAAAGACATTCCTTTCATTTTTGTTTTTTTTTTTTCCATCATGTGTCAGAACATAACCTATAATATTATGTGGCTGGCTCAATAGGAGAGTCATTCGCTGACAAACGGTGCCCACAGCTGAGCTCAGGGGCTGCGGTGGTCGGGGAATGCGTAGTGTGGCAGCTCGCAGGTCCGGTCTGTGAGCCCCATTCATCCTCACGGGGCTTCCTAACAGGACCGTGCGCAGGACACATGTGCAGGTAATTGATCCTGCTTTCAGCATGAACCGACACCCTGTTTACCGGCGGAGGTTTCCGTTTCGGATTCCCGAGAGCGGGAGCGGACAGGGGCCGCATTATGAGACGCCTCGGGTTAACGGCTCCCCGTCCAGCTCGCCCGCGTACCTGAGAAACGCCCTCTCCGTAATAAGGCCTCTTTCATTTCGTAAGGCTCATTCCGATCTGATACCAGGGTGAGGCATTAACCAATCCGCAAGAGCACTTGAGTCTCAGAGCTCTGTATCACCATCTACGGCCAAGTTCTGTTATGACCGGTGTACTGCAGTCAGGAGGAGGTGGGGGCCTCCAATAGCAATCAAAACTCAGCTAATTACTGAACGTGCTATTGGCTTTTTTTCTCTTCTTCTTTTATGGACTTCATTTTATTTCATTCTAGTCGGCACTCTCATTTCACAATGCGGAGCGTCGTTATCTGTGATTTGCCAGTAATTAACGGTGGTATTAGATTATCAGTGGCCAGTATTAACCTCATCAGCTTGTAAAATTCCTGATTTAATCCCCCTCACTCCACTGCGTGATTTTAATTCTGCGGTTACCCTACAATAAAGAGGCATCTAGTGAGCCAAGGATGTGGGGGGAAAAATCCAGGGAAAGTGCTTAGTTGGCCATACCTTGCATTTATCAACATTCACATCATGTCTACAGTAAGTCATTTTTATAAGGATGTGTGCTTGGAATGTCCGACTAAAGCACTTTCCCCGGAGTTCATTTCATCAGACTTTAAAGTGAATCCCTGGCTCCATTGAGGTACATTTTAAAAGATAATTGTGAGGTGAAAGAGGGATTATTTTTCAGAGAACAGTACTACTTGCCGTTGAGAGAAAGTGGACTTCCATCTAAGCCGCGGTTTTCTCACATCTGGGGCATGGCGCTCGCTGGTGTGAGCTGGCCATTTCGGGCCCGTGGAGGAAATGGATCAGTAGGGCCTATGAATCACTCTGTGCGGTCAGCTGTAAATGTCCCTGTGCAAGATGTGCACGGGCTTGGTCTGTCAGCTCTGTCTGTGGTGAAACTTTAGGGATGACAGGGTGCATCTGGAACTATTTTTGCTCCCTCAGAACATAGTAGTTAGATTGTCATAAGGCATTTCTGTTTTAAAGGACACAGAAGGTTGTTCTATGAGAAATGGGGTGATAAAGAGTTTAGTTAGTCTTGCAGGACCCTTTGTTGGAGTCTTTATTTAATTATTCCTGGCCACTAAGATATTTGTTCAGTGTGTTAAAACTGAAAGCTTTTCATTTTTTGCCTTTTCTTTTTTCAGCTTTTTAGCTTTAACCTTTTTACCTTTTTTATCTTTTCCAGGAAACTTAAATTAAATTGAATCCTCAATCAGATGTATGCCTTAAATGATAAGTTAAACCACATTGTTCAGAGAAGAGCCCTAGCCTTCTTCTGCACTTCCCTGAAAGAGCCAATAACTATATGTTTGGGGTGCAAAGCCAGATAAACCTCCCTTTTGTATGGAGAAATTGCTCATTTACCCACATTCGCGACAATTGTGCTGACACGTAAGAGCTGGCACACCGCATATCATCTTTATCGAGAGAAGGAGATGGAGCAATTTTGTTGGATGCTGTTCGCAGAAGTGCAAATGCAAATGATCCTGGATGAAATAATTACTGCAGTGTGTTCACAGTCGAATGAAGATGACTTCCATACCGTACACAGGAACAGATGTGCCCCTTTGGTGTAATTCTCATAGCTGTTGGCCCCCTGCCTCTGCACAGATGTGTGCCAGCCGCGACCAAAATCCTACTGCACGATGGCAGGTATGGCATATGTCGCATCTAAGCAGTGAGGCTGCGTAATGTGTGTGTGCATACGTGCATGGGTGTGTGTGTGTGCGTGTGTGTGTGTGTGTGTGTGTGTGTGTGTGTGTGTGTGTGTGTGTGTGTGTGTGTGTGTGTGTGTGTGTGTGTGTAAAGTGGACATAAATTTTATTTACTTTATTTTAAGCCAGATTTGGGGTGGTATTATCTTTTTTGTGTTTGTTTCTGTGTCTTATGGTGGCCTTAACATACATGTGATATGGAGTGTAGCAGTGTGGTCTTGTATTAGGGGTATACAATAAAACTACATACATTAGACTGGCAGTCGTATGTTTGTAATATATGTTGGATATATTCATACACATTAAGAATATACTCCTTGTGAATTTGGCTGTGTGTCTTAACACACACTGCTTTTCGCCAATGCGTGGCGCCTGGGTGGTTATGGGTAAATAAACCCCAGAGGGACTGTGTTATGAGATCAAACAGCCGCGCATCTTCACACCCCAGGACTACGCTGAGTAGGGGAAAGACAGGTACAGCTCGGTGCGGCGCGGTGCAGAGCAGCGTGTGCCCTTCCAGCTCGAGCGTGGCCGAACGTGCCCCTGAATACAAAGCAGGTCTGCAGCTCCCCTGATTAAAGCCATTCCCTTATTGCTCGCTGGCACGCCGTCCCGAACCTCCAACGCCGGGGGGGGGCAGAAAAACGGCCGAGCGGGTCCGTTCCAGAGGAGAAACGCCGCAGGTCTATTAAACTAAGTTACTGTGCGTTTTAAAGCGTGCAGGCTTGTAGGGGGAAAGCCGCCGCTACCGCCGCTGCTGCGAACGGCAATAAAATAAAAGCTGCAGTCCAATGCGCTGGGGAATGCACAGCCGCAAACCAAGAGCGCATTTTGCTTTTTCTGTCTGTCAAACAAACGTTTTGCTTCATGGGGATGAATTCCAAACAGCGAGGTCTTACCTATATTACACATGTTGAAGCATGTAATTTACAGCAATACATGGTGTGGTAGGATGTTCAAAATATAGGGAATATATATATAGTTTTGCATATAAAAGTTATATAAGTTAATGTATGTATGTAAGTTATATAAGTATATATAAGTTGTGTAAGATGCACAATTCATAGGCTTTTACAGTGTGTTCTATAATGTATGCTTACAATTTAATATTGGAAAGCTGATGTATTTTGAAATGCAGTATGGTTTTCCAGAAAAAGATTTATGTCTTACTTGACGTAATTTGAAAATTGGCATAGAGGCCTAAATAATCTGTAAATAAAAGGAAAACCTAACAATTATGTTTTCCTGGTTTTAATAACTTGGAACAGAGTGATTTGCCACTTTCCACTTCACAAAAGGCACGAGATTAACAGGTTGGCTGTGAATCGGCCTAGATATATATATCGCACCCACCAGGTGGAGAGCAGATGAGAAATGAGAAAAAAATCATCTTAAAGGCTGCGTCCCAGTGCAAGTGAACGAGTGAAGTATATTGTAAGTGAATGAGTCCATACTTCAGAAGCACACAGTTGCCGAGGCAGGAGAAGGGTGTCATTTTGGAGGGCGTTTGGGACACACTCAGAGTGCATGGAGAGCGCTGCTAGGGCCTGCTATAGAATCTGAATCAAGCAGGAAAGAGAAATGTATCTCTTTTGTCCCAAGACATGGGGGACCGATTTTTATTTCACTCCCTTACGACTGAAAATAATATTCCATCTCTTTGATGCCGTGTCCCCCAATGAGACTGAGGGGGCACAAATCAACGAAAACTCGAGATTTCCATAAGAGGCGGGGATAGATATAAATAAACGAATTTACGGAATATACAGAATTTCCAAGCGCTGGTGTGTAAATGGTTGGATTGATCACTCCGTATCGAGAGATCAAAGCCTTTTCAGATGTTTAATGATTTAGCTTGAAGCGAGAGCTTCACTCGCAGCTTGGAGAAGTAGGGGCCTGTGTGTTTGGGGAAGCGCGCCTCTTTGAGAGACATCTCTCCATCACTGTAATTAGACACTGATGGCAATCTGGGATGTGCACTCACTCCCCTCTGGAAGGCATGTCTGCCTGTCCGTCCCCACAGCCACCACTTGCGCACCTTTCAGTGTCGCGTGCTTCGCCGACGCGTCCGCTAAAAGGAAATAATTACCACATTTCTTTCTATCAGAAAATAAAGCAGCGGAGAGAGCTGCTCGTGTGAAAAGAGGGAGCGCAGTGCATTAGCTGTGCGGTACTTTGATCATTGTCCTTGTCTGATAAAAAAAAAAAAGAGAGAGAAGGAAAACGGTTTTTATTCAAGGATTTTTTGCCACATTTAGTAAAAACACATGCATTCATCAACGTGAACGCCGTGAATCTGTGTGAAACATCTCATCAGCAGGAAGGCAGCCGCCAGCGCCGCGCAACAGTGCATAATGGCCCTTACGAGCGAGCAGTTATCATTTTTAACTCGGCGGGTCCATTTTTCTAATAGTCTTCACCTTGAGCAGGAGCGGCTGACTATTGTTCAGCGTTACACCTTCGCAGGGTATTTGAGAGTGCCAGATAAATAGAAATATGACTCTAGCATGCCCGGAGGAAGATATCTCTGCCGCACAAAAAGCACATTGTATTAAAATGTTTGAGGTAACAGGAAGTGTCGTCGCTGTCAGTGAATGTGGTAAATGGGTGCGTAAAACTGCTGCGGCACTCGTACAAGATGTCTGTCTTCAGGGTGTTCTCACACGCTGGCTGCTGAGCTGCAGTCACATGTAGAGCGTGCTTTTTACTGTCTGCTCTTTAGGGGGTCTAGGCCCCATGCCGCCTAGCATCAGATAGTGGTAGGTTCAACCCCCACTGGAGTCCGGCTAAGGATTAGCATATCATGTTACCTTTTGACCTTTGGGACCTTTAAGTAATAACGTCACACCCTTAATCACAGCAAGTGTAAAAGAATGCTTCTGAACTGTGTTTTTAGGAAGGAGGGTGATCTCTACATTTCTCCTGAAAAACTCTTTCGAAGGAAATCAGCGGTGTTCGCTGTACCCAGAATTATTTTGTAAACTCTAAACGATTTTGACGTTACACCTGACCTGACATGCACCTTTCCATGTGTAGATCAGTAACAGATGCTTCATTCAATTCACGGGATTGTACAGTCTCGGTTTGCACCTACTGGTGGTTTATCAGGTGAAGCCACGGCATGAAGTCACTTCCTCTTAGCTGAGCTCACAGTGTTTGGTTGTTTGTCCTGCTGTTGTATTAACCTGTGTGTCGAGCCAAGCACTTGGGGGAAAAAAAATGGTGCCCATTGCCTCTGTTTTGCACTGCTGTAGAAATATGTCTTGTCAGCAGGTCTTCCACCTGCAGGCATGGCTTCTGTGTGGAGCACTGTAGGCATTTATTTTGTCATTACTGTCACAGTAACACACCTGCTGAAGTGGTAGCAGCCCCTGTGCGTCGCTGAATTACAAGCTAAGTAATCCACCGTGTCATAGGTAATAGCGTTTCTTGTCTTGTGTGCCTCTGGAAACTGTATGATTCATAACCATTTTTTTTTTCCCTGTGTTTAACTGCACGGGCTTGTCTGTTGTAGTCCTGCAGCAATGGTGCAGTTGTGTTGTAAACACCAAACGGTCTCTCCCACGACTGTTTGCGGCTTTGAGGTGTGAAATGGAATCTGCTCTGCGGTGTGCATGCAATTCAGCCGAGGAGCTGTCATGCAGAAGAGATTTCCTCTTTGTCTGTATCTGTATCTGGTGCAGATGCCTGAGGAGCAGACAGGCATCACACAGATGCACATACACACACCCACAGACACTCACACACGTACTCACACTCACATACGCATACTCACATGCACGCTCACATACACACACTCACGCATACTCATACACACACACACATGCACACACACTCACACACATGCTCACACATACACTAACGTACATGTACACACTAATGTGCACACTCACACATACATACACTCACCCTCAAGCACACATACTCATATGCACACACACACACATACACACACTTATGCATGTATTCAAACACACATACACAAAATACTCACATGTACATACACACACTCAGATGCACACACTCACACACACACAAGTGAATACTCAAATAAATCCACAATTGCACACACTCACATGCAAATTCACACACACTAACACACAAGCACATGAACACAAACACTCACATACGCATACACATTCATGGCTTAGATAAACGTCTCATTCATGACTTGCTGAGAGCACTGTCCATTTAGAAGAAGATAATGTGTGACTTTTTTTAAACATTTAATAGTCTGTCATCTCCATTATAAAGCCTCCAGGAAGTAACATCTTAGTCTTTTCGTTAAATGACCATGATTATGTACCCATGATAATGGGCCTTGAACAAGACACCACCAGTCTTTCTTAAACTGCACCGCTGTGAACAACCATAGGATAATTGCATCATTACAGCCAGCGAGCGGTGTGGGTCTCTCAAAATCCATTTTCCAAAGCATGGGGAAGCATAGCTGTGAGGCAGATAGAGAGGCGCATTTTAATTAAAAGAGATATTCTTCACCATGACATAATACCTTCCTTCGCCACGTCCACATCCCCTCACATCCCATCAAAGTGAAGTGGCGCACAGTCTCGGTGTTCCTGTCTATGTTAATTGCCTGTGAGCGTTATAGCTGGAACAGCCTGCCGCTGCTCTCTGAGAAAAGCAAAACAGCTGCTCGGCAACGGTCCCCGGCAACTGGCGTTCGGCTCAAGGGAGACCACCGAGATGTTTCTCCGTGTAACCGCATCATAGATTAAATAGAGGACGCGTAGTTTTGGGGCAAAAGCTCTCTGCCGTTTACCAGTGCAAGCTTGCCTTCATAAATGCGTGAGAGGTTGACACGCTCTAATGTACAGTTAGCAGAAGAAAACTCTCCCCTTGGACTGCGTCATTGTGAATGATTATGCACTCCACGGCAGACAGAGTGACGCACTTTAATTGTGAAATTCAGCTCCCTCCTTGTAATATAGATGTCTGGTTCTGTGAGTAGGACAGCATTGATCTGTGGGTTTGCAAGAATTTTCAGCATTTTGCTGTTTACATCCTTATAAAATATGTATTAAAACAGGAAATGTAAAATATAAGCCACACATGTTTTAATATTACAAGAAAAAATAAGTATATCACTTATACCGCAGATATTATAAAATGTGTTATGACCACTTTCATCTATCTGATTTTATGCATGTAGTATAAATGGATATATTCCTGCTAATACTTAGCTTTCAGTTTGTATAAGCTCTATTTTGATGATGTTTATGGACAGAAAACTCTGGTTCTCTGCAGTGAGAAGATGTAACATATTTCACCCCCGAAAAACTTGATTAAGCGTTCTTGTTGGTAATTAATCTACTTGATTATCCTCAAAGGGAGAGACTGTTCAAGCAAAAGAGGAATTCTTGCTAAAAGTACCACGGGGGGATCTGGCATTTGCTCCACCTTGGGTCCGCATAACTTAATCACAGATCCTGTTTGCATATTTAGTCAAATCACCTGCGATTTCCAGGTTTTAATCAGTTACTAATTAGAGGAGTTTTGTGAAGCCCGGAGGAATCCAGCAGCCTGTCCCTAAATGAATGCACCAACATAAAGATATCACAGTGCTGGCAGCCTGGTTTGCCATTGGCTGTGCATCTTTGGGATTTTACAGGAACTTCTTAAATGTTTTTCACCCTTTTATTTAACCCTGTCTTGGAATACCCAGTTGTACATCCACCTCTTCTCCCTGCAACAACCTCTGCTGCCGTGTGGGAGCCCCAGAGTAGGATGAGCGCAGTCCTCCAGTAGACTCACATGCAACTGCTGTCTCTTTTTCACATTACAAGTCACACAATCCACCACAATGAAGTGGGCACTCATTGGAGGATAGGCGCTATTCCAATGACATCATCGAATCCATGAATCGAAGGGTGCCTGAGAGCAGTGAGGAACCCTGGCAGACCTACCCACCCCATCCCTGTCAGAACAAAATCAAAACCAAAGTTTGTTCTCCTGCTGTGGCCTCTCAGTCATTGTCAGCAGACATGACCAGGGTAAAAACTCAGCTTTACTGCTCAGCCTGCATTCATGATGAGCACCTTGCCAATTGAGCCACTCAGTAGCCCTTTTTCTCTGACTGTAATCATAATGTGATGATTGGTTGGTTGGCTGGCCAACACTGCCAGTGGGGGCGGGGTTTTCGGTGTCTGTGAGTTTCACTCAATATGCTGTAATCCATTTATCCTGGGTATCCTGAGTTATCCTGGCGCCCCCCCCCTTGATTCTGCAGTAGTGTCCTATCTGAGGTCTGAACCTGTGACACCCCCATGCCAAAACCAAGCAGAGCCCAGCCCTCTGTAGGTGAACACAAAACAGACATCATTAATCAAAGCAAAGACATTTTAGTGCCACTACAGGTGAAAATCCAAGGCCCTTATCCTGTCACTGTCATTGTCTGTGTCATGGTAATGGTATGCGAGCTTAACCAGGCAGGGCAAAATCGTTCTTCGCAAAGGTTCACTACCCCTTCCCAAGGAAAACATAACCTGCCTCTCTGCAGTCTCCCAGTAATCCATTGTTCTTATCTGGCCCCTAATAGGCAGCTGATGTTCTCAGCAGTTTAAAATCTCCCTTTAGTTTAATTACACAAAATCGAACTAAAGAAACATGAATGGTAGCCACCACCTCCCACCCTCCCTTCATTGTAATGAACAAGTATATTGCCGCACTTTGTGAGTCCTTGTGTAACTTTTGCAGAGGTCTAGCCTGTGACAATCACTGCAAATTATCCCAGCTGTTACACAAATTTCCCTGTTCTCTGTTCCATACTCTCCCTGACTTTGAGTTTAGCCTTCAGGAAATAATCCCAACGTCAAGCCCAAGCAGTGCGCTATTGATTCCTGCAGCAGATAGCATTGACCCTGCTTTCCCTTGCATGGGGATGCCTCACTTACATGGGAATTTTCTTTAACCAATGTTAGCGTTTAACAAATGGAGTTGGTTTTTTTAAGAACTGTGGAAAACAGGCCTTTTTTTAGCGTTTTCCCTCAGAGGAGCGTGAGGAGGAAAAGGCGTACCATATGGCTCATTGGTTTTGAGGAGCAATTTGCCCGGAATAGCTGTGGGAAATTAGTTTGGCCGGAAGACAAAGGGCGCACAGTAGCTTTCTGTGGAGCCATGAACTATGGGTGCCTTGTGGTGGAGGATAAAAACTGTTATCCACTGTTGTGGATGATTATATCAGTGTTAACCGCATAATATATGCAAAGCACAACATGGGCTCTGTGGACAAAAAATAGACAATAGGGGATAAAATCAGACTGTTAAAAACACAACATAGAAGGTGTTTTCAAATTTTAGTGTGCCCAGGTTGAATGATAATGGATTCAAGCTGCCTCATTATTTGAAGAGCTGCTTGACAGAGCTACTGCATTGCAGTCTCCCTGATGCTGAAGGACAGCAGGGTCATGGACTCTCTGACAGACGAGCTCCGAATGTCCTCCTCATTAACGGGAGACGCTTGCTGATTGTCCACACGACCCACAGCACCCAACTGAAACGCTGACATCCCATAAGTCCTCGGCTCGACAGCGAGGTCTCAAGTGATAGAGTTGGCTTTTCTTCTTCCAGTCACCCCAGCTGTAGTAATGCTCCTCGGCAGCTTAGAATTGCAAATGGCTGCCGAAAAGTCTCCCCATTCCAATCTTTCTCTCAATTCCTCTGTGACAGTAAAGCTTTTTTCTGAGACATTTCATACCCTCTCCTTCGCCTTGTTCCAGCAACCTTCGTACGCAGGTCAGGACCGTCCACAAAGTAAGCAGCTCCTCAGCATTATATTCTTCAGAATCTCACTAATAGCACTTTAATAGCACTTTAAGGTTGTTCTGTGAGAAACCAAAAACCCAATGAAAGTATAAATCCTGCCTAAGGGCCTTTTTGCGTGGTATGTGCCTTATCCGTCCAACCAAGCTCTTTCCCTGAGGTTCAGTTATGGTGTTTATTGTCTTTCCCCAGAAAGGTTCAAAAGAATTTCAAGCTCATGTTAGAAATGCATACAGTTTATCTGTAAGGTAAACTTTTGATAATTTTTTGAGAGAATCGCCCTAGGTGCCATTTAAGATAAGCTTGCAATTATTGTCTGTAATGCTGTGGTTTGAAAAGAGGGGAATTATCTCTTCTTCTAAAAAGAAAATGTTCTTTTCAAAGGTACTGAGTGTGAAGGTGCTGAATGAACAGGTTTCCGTGAACAAACTACTCCTGCTTTGTGCTACCTGAGAGTTTTCATCTCATTTGGAAAGTTTAATGCATAGCTTTACCATTTATTCAGCTTGAAATGGTAGTGCTTATTTTGAAATGTCTCTTTGTTCCAATGTTAGTTTACTGTATTCAACACTGCAAATGTGGTATTACAGTTAGATAAGAAATCCAAAATAGTGTATAAGGAATATGACATGATGAGATGTTACAGTATGTCTGTGACAGTGTATGCATATGTACATATGGTAGAATTAGAGAAAGGAACAGCAGAATGAGGAATCTGTTTACATGGGTCTTTCGATTCTCATATTGTCCTAAACATCCTCACTTCTTGTTGCAAATGCGCTAAGTCAGTAACAATAGCAATAGCTATCAGATCTTAGCACTCTTAATGTTGCGATAAAATGATGGTGAACGGTTTCCGCAGGGAAATATTAAAGATGAGGACAGCTTCCTGTTTAAACGCACCCTGTAGGCATGTTTCTGGTACTGCAAACAACAGTTTGAGCTCCTTGTTTGATGTGCTTCTTTAAAATCCGCAAATTGTACAGGACTGCAAGGAAAGGCTGCGAAATGCGGGAGTTTGACGTGTTTACTTGTATAACGCTGTATTAACGCTGCAGAGTATGAAATTCAAGGCCGAGAGAAAACACCACTCTCAGGGCCTTCAAAGGCTTTGTGTGTAGCGCACCAGACCCTGTCAGGTCTTTCCAGGCACATAGATGGTTTGTGGCATTTCAATTTTCTCATCTCTTTATCTAGGACTGGAGCCCTTCTATAAAGGGTACATGATATGAAACAATCTTAAAAGGAGCACGCGAGTGAGACTTTGTGAACTCAATTTATGCTGGTCCCTCTTAACACGCAAAAAACCCCAGGGTGCCAGAAAGAAAAAAAAAATGTGGCTGAGATTCTCTCCTCAGGAGAAACCTTCAAAGGCTGTCGGTTTGAAATGAATTCCATTCCTTTGCTGTGCTTTGGTCCCACGGGCGCTGAGAGACAACCATGCGTTAGTGGTGGAGTGGTGTTAATTCATAGCCCCCCTGTTGCTTTTTCCGAATGCAGGACAGCAATAAGCTGTTGCAAAGACACTCATTGTGTAAAAGCTGAACAGTGAGATGATGCACTGTTGACCAGCCTCATAATATCTTATTTAACATCAGACTGGGGCTTGGTTTTTAATGGTGTGTCAGCTTGTTAATGTTCCAAAATGGTATAAAGCGCTTTTTCCTGTGATGAAATGTAAGCTATAAGTTGGGTCATGGGTGATGTTTGGATTTAAATTCAGATTGCAAAAGAGATGAACTTGAATTACATGCTGTTTGGGTTATTTGACTTGACATTTATTTGTTATTTTTACTGTATGAAATCTGTATTTATACAACAAATGCGTTCTGGAATGTACTTTAACCTACAAACATGGAGAGAAGAAAGGTCATGGAAGTTTTAAAGCATGTCTCAACTCCTGTTGAATATCCTGTCACTCATTTTTTTCCCATAAGTACACATTTATGTCATCTCATATCATGACATAAGCACAAGTAACTGATAGTGACCCTCACCTAAGGTTTGTAGGAGCACTGTGCCTTTGAATGTATCTATTTTTGGCTGTTGAATATAATCATACATAACACAGGCTGTGGTGAAGCTTTGACTGTAATTTTTGAGAGGGTGTGGTACATCATGGTATCAAAGACTCATGTCTTCATACTGCATCTCGGTTCCACCTGCTGCTTCTAGTTCTTGCTGTTTATATCACATGTAGTATTGCGATGTGTTTTGGATTCTGTGATCTAGTGACTGATGTATGGCAGCATACTTGGCTTCCCTTGCCTAGTTAGGTTGCACAAGTTAACTTGGGCTTGAATAGTGTTATGCTCACACTCACTGATCTGGGAGCGTTGTTAGCCTGGTCTGACACTGCTGCTCATTTAACTTGAATGTATACGCTTATGTTCTATTGTGCTGGAAGATGCTCCAGATAAGAGCATCTGCTAAATGAATGTAATGTAGCATGTCAGTCTCACTGGTCCTGGCGCTAAAGAGTGTTTGAAGGCAGGTATTTTTTGTCAACCATGACAGTACAATATTCACCATCCCATGCTTGTGAATATGTGTAAAAATAAAGTTATTCTGAGAAGCTCTCCTTCTTCCTGTAATGTTCAGTAATCTATAGCCACAACCAATCTGGCTAATGCATCATGAAGAAGACAGAAAAGAGGGAAGAGGAAGAAAATGTAATTGATGTAGGGGGGATTGGGCCTGCTGTGCTCTGTCACTCTAACAACCGCCATATGCCACCGAGACAGAAGCCGAAACAAAGCAGAAACAACAAATAACTCTCAGCTCTCTCCTCCGCTCTCACGTCCCGCTCCTTTGTTGTGAAACACTCCCAGCTTCCCTCCCACTCTACACATCACCGTCAGCTAGCAGAGTTGGCGCGATATTTTAGCGGAAGTTCTAGAGGAAGGTCGTATAAATAGGTTATATAAATATCAGGCTTTACTATCTCTGTATGTTTGCCGTGTGCTGCGCAGGTTGTTCGGATCGGTTTTTATGGGGAGCGTGGTAGAAGGCCAAGAGTAGCTAAAGGGCAGATGTCACTGTTCTTTAGTTGAGGATTTGAATCTTTAAAAAAAAAAAGATAATATATAATGTCGTGGCAGGTGCTTTGAATGCTGTAGTTGCAGTAATGTTCCTTGACAGTGAGGCAGGCAGTAAATCTGGCTTGGCACATATTGCTTTGAACAGTAGCCCACATGTCTTTGAGCAAGCAGATCACATCTGAGTTTCACTGACTTGGGTTTAAATTGATGCTAATAAGAGAAAACAAAAAACATCACTGAGGAATAAAGACTGTCTTCAAACATCAAGTCGTAGGACAAAGGATGCTTATGACTGGATTACACACGCTGCAATGCGCAATTGGTTGCAGTCACTTGTTTTAAATGGAAAGAACGGCAGCAGTTTGAGGAACTCTGTGATGGCGATGGGCCCAAATTTAACATTTATTTTTTTTCTTCAGCTTTTCCTTGTTTGACCAACCGGAAGAAAAAAATTCTCTGATACTCTGGAAAACACCTCCAGCCAGCCAGTCAAACTGTCCACGTTGTTTGTGGTTCTGGAGGATGTGAACCCAACCAGACCTAGATCCCTCTGCCTTGTGCACCTGCAGTAAAGTAATTCCCAGAAACACACCTTCCTCATATACGCTACATATTTTTCTTATTGTGTCTTAAAATCAACATATGTTGATTTTAAGACACAGTAAGAAAAAACCACAACAGAAGACGCAATATCATAACAGATATGGCACATTGTATTCAGCTGCAGATGGATTGTATTTTTTTGTCATGTGACTGCAGATTCATTCTTCTGTGCTAGTCCAGATCAGAAAGTGCTTCATTGCTAGCTGCATAGATATCAATTGTTGACTGAGGACTCAATGAGCACTGTATAAAGAAGTGTGCATCTATCCCAGTGTCGCCTTCTTGTCAATTCAGGCCACGTGCTGTGATGCAGAACAAGGCTTAACGTCCACCCTTTGCCCCTCATTGCTTCCATTCTATAATACCTGCATCAGTCTGGAGGGGTAAAAGAACAGTTCACATCGTGCACGTTTTCTCAAATCAGATTGCAAAATAAGAACGGGAACGAGGGCTATTTATTGCCAAACGTATTTGAAGTCCAATCTTACAGTTCCTACATAAAATCATACATGAATGAATATCTGTGGAAAATCTTAAATTCTCAGTGAGAGAACCCCAGGGTAAAGTGCTTAGTTGGCCATACAGAGCAGCTTCAAAGTCATATGCCATCATGCATTCTACTACTGTCCTCAGAATTTTATTTTCTGACCTTAAATCATGTCAGTACTTTTAAATGGGAAAAAAACAATTGATTTATTCATTGTTCATATTCTACCCGTGTTGTGTTAAAGACTTTGGAAACTCTGCAGCGGGTTGGCAATTACCGTACATCAAAAGTGGATAAACGATATGCTCTCTGTAGCATTTGAATTGCCCCTTTAGGTAAAATATTGTTTAAAGAAGCAAAAGCTCTCGGATTTAAACCATTATCCAGAATCATCATTCACATTGCACGGTAGAAGGCAGTTGACATTTATCAGCAATGAACTAGCCCTCCAAAGAATGGAAAATAACTGCTTACTCCCAGGACGTACCTTATAACACCATACATTTGGGGCCAAGAAATCTGTCTGGGAGGGTTTGTTTACCTGTTGTTGATATCATAGACTGTCTTGGCTAATGTTCAGAGAGTGAGTTGGCAGTTTGCCACTTTAGTTTCGGATTTTTCAAATATGTAATAAAAAGAGCAGAAATGTATACATAACTGTTTTCTGTACATAAGCTAAAGAGTCCTATAAACATAATTCATTATAATAATATGTAAATATAATACATAAATATGTTCAAAAAACCATTGGCTGTGTACTTTCAGACAAAGAGAGAGAGGCAGTGACGTGTGTTTGGACTTTGCTAATCGTATTCTTGAAGGTTTTTTGTTGTTGTTGTTGTCTGTGTGAACATAAAAGCCATGCGGCTGTCCTTGCTCTCCTTGTTCCACCGGTGCCAGCAGAGCCAGTGGACTCGTCCTGAGTCAGCAGTAAAGAGCGGGAACACATGAAAGTTATCGATCAATTAAGTGAGTTATTTGTTCAATCACAGCAGCCCTGGCCCCAGAGGGCTGGAGAGCGTTCAGGTGATCGCGCCAAATGATGTCCAAATGACTTCATAGAAAAGAACTGTCCTCTTGATTGATGGAGTTCATGTCCCTCCAGGATGGCAAAAAATAGGCCAATTCTGGAGGAAGCTGTGAAATTGCACTCATGGGCATTGATTGCGGAGAGCGGGGTTGCAGGAAGCCAACGTGGGGAAATGACCAACATTAAAATAATGTTACTCATGTAAATGGCAGTTCTTTCTCTGTCTGCATAAAATGAAATACCGTGACTCTTTGTACTCAGATTTTTTCCCCAAAAAAGTCACAAACCTTTAATGTTAGCTCCAGGATCAATTTTGTGAAATGCGCTTTGTTGTCTGTTGTAGCAGTGAATGATGAGTTTAAAAACATGTTACTTATTTTCATTTCTAGCACTACATTTTTTGCCCCCCCACAAAACAAAATGTCCACAAAACAAAAATGAGCACTTTAAATTTGTTTGTCAAGGCTAAGGACAGACCGTATTGCATTTGGATTGAAAATGGCAGTAATCCTCTCGGAAAGCCTTTCTATTTACTGCAGTGGGTTTTTACGTCGGTTTTGGCACCATGTCTTAACCATGCATGAGGAAAATGTATGTACTTGAATGTCCACTTTGCTGCCTGGCCAGACAGTGTTTTTTGACCATATGTAGCTAATAAATGCAATGTGTGTATTATAAACTTGTTCTCAGTGGCAGTGCCTTTTGATTATAATATCCTATCCTTTTTAGGTACATATTTCCTTATCACTCTTTGTACAAAAGTTCACGATCAGGATTTCCAGTGAATGGATCCATGTTCCTAACTTCCCATGATGCACCAGTTATGTGTTGTTAATGGCAGGCAGCTGGCAAGATCATGTGACATCCTGACTGAGCCGTCAGCCATATTGGTTTCCATGCTTCCTGAACCCGGGGGCAGTAGAGCACGCTCTACAGTGGAAGCTTTGTCCGGGATCTGAATGCCTTTAAGTCTTGGTTTACGCTTCGTAATTTCCATCCCACTTGAAATGAAAGCCTGTCTTCATGCACCGGATGACGTACCGTGAATCATGATACTGATGTTGTTTCTTATGTTTTACAGCGAGTAATTGTGCAAAAAACATTTAGCCCTTGCCTGTCTGTATTTCAACCTCCTCAGTGCAGCATGGAATGCTTTGTGTGTTTGCTTTGCGAATATCGCATGTCAGCACTGTAAATACAAACTAAAAACTTTATTGCTTTATTTCAAGAGCATGTTGATCTTCCAAACAAACAGAGCTCTGGTGAGCAGAGCATGAAGACACAGCAGGGCGGCAGTGTAGCGTAGCAGTTAAAGAGCAGGACTCGTAACTGAGAGGTTCTGGTTTGATTCCCTGCTGGGGCACTGCCGCTGTACCCTGGGGCAAGGTACTTAACCTACAATTGTCTCAGTAAATATCCAGCTGTATAAATGGATAACATTGTAAAAACTGATGTAAGTCGCTCTGGATAAGAGCGTCTGCTAAAATGCCAATAATGTAATGTAACAACATTAAAAGCTGGTTTCGTATGAAAAGACGCACACCCGGGCGTTTGTCAGTTTGGCAGGTTGCTGTCCTGCCGACAGAAGACGGCTGGCCTGTCAGCGAAAGAGACTCGGCTCGTTGCAGGAATCTGGCATGAGCCTGGCCTTTGGTGCCCTGGACCACCGGTGTGAAGGCGGCGGAAATGTTCCTACTGTGCGGTCAACTCCACCTGCAGTGCAGGCAACTTTGAAATGACCTCATCAGCAAGAGATTTCCACCTGCACTGCCTGTATTTGCGGAAGAGAGAGAGAGAGAAAAAACGAACACGGGGGCAAGTTTTTCCCATGTCCCTTTATTTACATAAATATACTTGCTGTGCTGGTCGCAAAAGGCCAGCTGCAGGTATGTCAGAGGGTTGACCCACACCATAGCAGGTGCTTTTTATCATCTTGTAGTGGCTGCCAAAGCAGGCTACATTACATGATGGATGTCCTCGTGGAGTGGAGACTGTATACTAAAGTAATCCTGCATGCTGAGGGTCACTACGTCACAGAGATATATGTAAGGGAAAGGGCAGCCACACTGTTTCATGATACAGCAGTTGCATTAGTAACCTTTGTTCTGTCTCACCTTGTAATGGCCGTCAAATCCAGACATGTTATAGTATAAGGTGGATGGCTGTATGCCAGAGCTGTCAGCAGGAAGAGGTGTAGCACAATTTTATCCTTTTTTATCCTCGAGTTCTCTGCTTTTAATTTTTATAAATGTCAGAAAGTATGCCTCGCCACATAGAGACAGACGTTTTGTGCTGACATGGCATATAAAGATACTTTTATGTCTCTTCCCCGGAAACTCACTTATCTGCCATTCATAACATTCCATCCTGTTACATTTCACAACTCTCTTTGATCCAATGAAAGCCATAAATCATCTCTTCTGACACCGCATAACATAATAATAGCATGTAACAAGTAGTGAATAGTTATTTCCATCAATTCTGCTAAAAATATACTTCATTTAAAAAAAAAATGATTGGCTTTGTTTTTTGCCTGCCTAATTGTCAACTGATAGTTAAGTCCTATATATTAATATATACGTGGTCAATTAAAACAGTGTGCCAAGTCTTGTCTGCCTAACTTGTGAGTGAAAAAGGAGTGGGATCTGAGGAGAAAATAAGAAAATGTTTCATGGATTCAATTCACATATTTTTATTATTTTGATTGATAATTAAGTGCAGTAATTAATTTTTCTTTGCCAGACAAAGTTGTGCAATTACCAGAATTAATTAAAAACAATAGTTTGCACTGATAAAGAAGCCTAGTGCTTGTATGTTTTTGTAAGTCAGTCAAGGACAAATGTTGATTTGTTGAGTCCGGTAGTGCATTCCCAAGAGTCAGCAATATTTTGCAGTGCTGCGCTGGGTGTTTGGGGTTTATTTTGTGTATGACCAGCATTCTCATTGTAGAGCCTTTGGTTGCCTTTCAACACACTCAGCTGCGTCATCATAGCAACAAACAGACCGATTTACTCCCACGGAAGTGCAGCCTGACCTTTGAGAAAATTTGTTTGAAAACAGGAAGGACTCTCGGTGCTCTAGTTAAACAAATAAGAATCACAGAGCGGCGTGTCCAATGGCAGGCGTTAATCAGGGAACATATGTTTATAGTTTATTACATATTTCTCAGTGTCTGCGCTCCGCTTTGCCAGATTGCTTCTGTCCTCAGTGGGCTTTTGTTTCTGAGTGGCAGCTGTATTTGGAGTTTGAATGCAGGATGCAGAATTAAGAAAGATTAAAGGAGTCCGTGACGAATAGCAGCAGTGACATGGCATATCAAGACAGTGGCACTTAAAATTGCAAAAGGGGTGTAACATAAATCCGTTTCAGTTAGGAATTACTGTTGAAAGCCTTGCATTTGTTAATTTTTTCAGAGCGAACAGTGAAGAGGAACGAAGATGTTTTTGCTCAGATGGACCACTTACCGTGCTAATCTGAGAAGTAGACAGAGAACGATGTGGGGAACCAGTGATCATTACACTTATTGCATATTGAATGGTGGAGAACATTTTGAAGATGTCAGTGACTAAAAACAGTTGTCTTGATCACCTTTCTTCAATGAGAATATAAACAACCGGTAAAACAGTTTCACACAAACAATTGCAAATCTCAGAAATAAGTAAACCATATCGCTATCAACAATTATGAAATTGAAAGAGAAAATATGATGGGACAGGATCATAATGTGCTTCAGTATTATTATCATGTTCAGAATGTAAATACACTGGATTCTTCTGTTCCCAGAAGATAAAGATGTGTTACTGTTACTCAGTGGCATTGTTCCAGGTTTTTGTAAGTATTTTGACACCATAATGAAGTGATGGATACTACCATCGCAAGTTGAATAATTAAGTTGAGACATTGGAGGTTCACCCCACCACTCTCCAAGTAGAATTATATTGCAATGCATCGGGAGAAGTAGCCTGGAATATATAAATTATCCTTTGTGCACCTCTTTGAATCTGTCTGAATTACGTGCAAGTGTTGAAATTAATGCACAAAGGCTTCTCTGTGCCTCTTTCTCCAGTAGCCCACCCTCTATCTATCCGGTCTAATTATGACATCTTTCAATGTGCCAAACACGCAATCATTCATTTGAGGACAAATACAGAGAGAGAGAGAATGGGAAAATGGCTGTACCCCTACCCCACCAGCAATGAATATCTGGAAACCTGGAACGGAGAGCAGTAGATATCTAATTATCACAGTAGTTTAATTAACAGCTCAATTAGTCTTGGCAACGAGGAGGGCAGAAAGAGAAAAATAGAACATACAGTGGCGGGACCAGGGATGGGGGAAAAAAACTGATGCAGCTGATCTGATCAAATCATATGATTTGTGTTTTCCGTTTAGTACCATTCGTATAGTGTGTGTGTATGAATACAGGAGCTTTGGTTAATGAATTTAGCCATGTTATGTTGAATGCATTGCACGCTTTACACAGTTTTACAGCTTCAAACAATTCTGGTAGTTTTACAATGAACCTGAAGCAGACTGTGGCTGGATGTGATCTGAAATGCATTGATGGGGGGGTCAATCTCAACCCCTTTTTTGTGAGTAATGTACAATACAATAAATTTTTATATTATTTTTTTTTCTGAAGGAGTTGAATTCAAGTGAGTTATTTTGATGATTATTTTGATTGAGTTATTTCACACAATAATAGTTGGGATCACTGGGTACATGCTGGCTACACAGATTGTGCAGGAGAAAAAATACATTTTTGAACATCTCTTTTTATCATAAGAGACTTCCAGATAGCTTGATTCATAAAAGTAACAAACTAAGTTACAGTTTCTGTCAAATGGAATTTCAGCATTATAAAAGTACATAGAGTTTGAGTTACAGCTCACAAGCTAAACATTCTAATTTTAACTGTCAAAGAGCTAGTGTCGGAAATGAACAGTTTTGTCTGAGAAACAGTCAAACTTGGAAATCGCCATATGCTTATGAAGCAAACTATGTCTGAAGTTGTCTACAGCCATTTCTAAGTAGGTTGCAGCTGACTGCAGGCTACTTAACGTAGTGAAGGACTCGTCTGCAGGATGTTCTTAGAGTAGTTTGTCTTAGCAACTGGCTCAGTGAAAATAAATAGGAAAAAAGGGGATGTATTGCACCGTGCCTCTAGTTCCGTGTTTCCCAACCCTGCTCCTGGAGGCACACTGTTCTGCATATCTTCTATGTATCCTTCCTGCTTGACTAAATCAGGTGTGCTCAGCTAATCAAAAGTGCCACTGATGAGTTCAGTCAGGTAGGTAGAGCAGGTATAGATAGAAGATATGCAGGACGGTGTGCCTTCAGGAGCAGGGTTGGGAAACGCTGCTCTAGTTCATCCTCTGAATCTAATGTGTCTTTACAGAGCACATTTACAGAGCACTTTTACTCTCTCGCATTTTTTTAGTATTTAATTGTAATATTTACTTAAAATACAATAAATGCCATTCTAAGAAGATCGACAAATTTTCCTTTTTAGAGCTGTTTAAGGCCAATGCTGATTTTTTTTCATAGCTTTTAGGCTATAGACTTGAAAACTGAAATTTCAGTGACCTCTTCATGCAGATATATTGGTTGACCTGTAATTCTAATTTGCGATTGGGATTAAGCATGATTACTGAAATTGGAAGATAATTTTTTTTAATCATTTGACAGCCCTGCCTTTTTTATCAGTATCATCATTTTAAAGAACCTGATCACTGAACCTGATCTTGATCACCATTTTTTCTCTGAATGTTTTTTTCTCTAACATATGCTGATCTTTACACATAGATAGCTTTAAAGCTTGTTGCATCCTGAATTAGTTGTCTGTGTTTTCTGGAAATGTCTCTGTGGGACCAATGAAAGACTGCATTTTCTCCCCAAACTACGCTAGATGGAAATAAGAAAGATAAAGAAGAGCTTACAACTGAAAAAAAAAACACTATTAATTGGTATTGTGTGATGTCCCTATTCTTTTGAAGGAAGTGGTTTGGTTCCTACAATTCTCCAAAAAGAGAAAACTTCTTTATTGATGTGATTAACTCTGCTTATGCCCTGAAAACAGGCCCAGTGTTATTCCACTTAATTAAAATAATTAAGACAAGTGCTAATATCTTTCAAAAGTAATTGGTTTCCCAGATACAAAAGAAGCACTTCAGTCCCCCCAGCCCCACCTCCCTTGCAATTACCTCTAGCTGAACACAATTAACATTGTGATTTCTTAAATCTCATGGGCAACTGACTGACAATTTATCTTCTGTGAAGCTTCTTTGAATACATATGATTTGCTTTAATTGGAATTCAGCACAGTCCCAATTAAGCAGGAAGTCAGGTGCAGCATTATACATTGTTTTATAAACTAATAAACCATTTGTATTGTTTCACCTGCTATTCAGAAGGAAGGTGTGGCACCCCTGTCTAAATTGGAAAGGACACATTATGACTTTCTTTTGAACTTATTCTTATCATTCCCCCATTATAATGGAAAAAAACTTTCAACAGGAAAACAGGATCTTTCAATTAAGTTTTGTTCAATTAACCTAAACAATGATGTAAGAGCTCTGTTGTTCTCACTTCCTCCATTCCAATTTGTCAAAATTAGGTTTTGAAGGGCAGAAAAAACAGAGGATCTAATTAAATGCATCGTTAAGCGAAGACAAAAAGTTGGAAGGAGAGCGTTTCGTCTATAACAAACAAACTCACCAGCACTTGCTAACACACATTAATTCCTGCATTTTCAGACTTTTAACGAACTGCTCTCCCTCTCTTTTTGCAGATGCAGCAGCTCTTCTACGAGAACTACGAACACAACAAGAAGGGCTTCATCCAGGAGCTCCACAGCAGCAAGATCCACAACGCCATCACCCTGCACCCCAACAAGAGGCCAGCCTACCAGTACCGGCTGCACAGCTACATGCTGAGCCTCAAGATCTCGGCGCTGCGCTACCGGACCATCCAGCTGCACCGCGAGGGCGTGGCCATGAGCAAGCTGAGCAACACGGAGGTGCAGCGGGAGGACCAGCAGCTGGGCATGATGCCCTCCTACACCCGCTACCAGCCCGCGGAGCGCGGCAACGTCATCGAGTGGGAGTTCCTGACGGGCAGGCACCTGTACGCCATGGGGGAGAACCAGGTGCCCCGGCAGGGCCTGGGGACCATGCTGCGGGCCGCCCTGGAGGACACGGTCATGCAGGTGATGGAGATGATCAACGAGAACTCCAAGGCCCGCGGGCGCGTCATCGACTTCAAGGAGATCCAGTACGGCTACCGGCGGGTGGACCCCATGCACGGGGCGGAGTACATCCTGGACCTCCTCCTCTTGTACAAGAAGCACAAGGGGCGCAAGGTGACGGTGCCCGTGCGGCGCCACGCCTACCTGCAGCAGTCCTTCAGCCGGCCCTTCTTCATGGAGGCGGAGGAGCTGGACGTGGCCGAGCTGGTGGAGACCATCAACACGGAGTCCCAGTCTTTCTCCTTCCTGTCCAACTCCCTCAAGATCTTCTCACCCTTCCAGTTCACCGAGTCCACCAAAGAGATGCGGGAGCGCAGCCAGAGGAAGGTCCATGTGCTGGTGCCCCTGACGGGCCGCTACGATATCTTTGTCCGCTTCATGGAGAACTTCGAGAAGACGTGCCTGGTGCCCAACCAGAGCGTCAAGCTGTCCGTCATCCTGGTGGATAACGACAGCAACCAGGACAGGGAAAAGCACCTGGAGCTGATCAAGGAGTACCACAACAAGTATCCCAAAGCCGACCTGACGGTCATCCCCATGGCGGGAGACTTCTCCAGGGGCCTGGCGCTGGAGATGGGCTCGTCGCAGCTGGAGAACAACACCTTGCTCTTCTTCTGTGACGTGGACCTGGTCTTCAACGCCGACTTCCTGCAGCGTTGCCGGGACAACGCCGTCCAGGGGAAGCAGGTCTACTTCCCCGTCATCTTCAGCCAGTATGATCCCAAGATCGTCTACGCCGGCGCCGCCCCGGACGACAGCAGCTTCGTCTTCACCAAGAAGAGCGGCTTCTGGAGGGACTACGGATTTGGAATCACCTGCATATTCAAAAGCGACCTGCTGAAGGCTGGGGGGTTCGACACCTCGATTCAAGGCTGGGGACTGGAGGACGTGGACCTGTTCACGAAAGTGATCAACTCCGGATTAAAGGCGTTTCGGAGTCAGGAGACTGGCATCATCCACATTTACCACCCTGTTCACTGTGACGCTAACTTAGAGCCCAAGCAATACAAAATGTGCCTAGGGTCTAAAGCTAGTACTTATGCCTCCACAATGCAGTTAGCAGAACTATGGTTGGAGAAACACTTAGGCGTAGGGTACAACAGAACTTCCTCCTGACATTCCGGCTCTTTCCTCCTCTTCGGGAGTTTACCTCAGTTCTACACATCTGCAGAGAGCAATGGAGTCCGTATGAGTGAGTCCCTGGGTACGCTCGACTGTTTGGGTGACTTTGTGCAATTAATTTTTTTTTGTTTGTTTGTTTCGGGTTTTTTTTGTCATCGGTTTCTCGACAGCGTCTTCCAAAGTACGTTTGCAGCACATGCTGAATCTGTGGTCGTTTCAGCGTTTGCCTCACGTTCGCGCCTGTGATTCCGTGCGTCCATTTGACCCTTTTTTTTCCTTCCCCCCACCGTACGTATTCTCAGGAGCGCATCTTTCACACCGTGGCCACTTTCGATGAATGTGTGCAATGCAGCTTTGGCCTGTGTTTGCTGGACAGAGCCACGCCCTCCATGTTTGTCTACAGACACTGCTTATCCCAACGTGACAATGACAGCAGCAGCAACAATAATAATAATGATGATAATAATATTAATAGTAATAATAATAATAATAAATAATAATAACATACTGAAAGTACCACAAATGTGCTTTAAATCTCCCACCAGGGAAGGGACTGTAAAATAGAGTTTTCTAATTTATACAAAGATAAAAAAAAAAAAAAATGTGTAAACAGAACATTCTTCATCTGCAGTATTTTATAAAATGCGTGAATGGTTTTGATGATTGTATCTTTATTTTTTAGAAGAAATATTTCCATGATGTAAAGGTACTGGATACCGTGCAACGTCAGCTGTCTTCTTAATATCATTTCAAATACAAAAATGTCCACATAATATCATTTTCCTCTTTTGTGGCCATGCTTCACTGAAAAAAAAGCATTTCATTCCCATTATTTCAGCTTTGTTGGCTTTCAACGTTTTCAGTTTGCTGGCAAGAACAAAAAAGTTATATTAAAAGGGGTTATTTATAATAAAAAATGTTAAAATCCTTGTGTTCTTTGTTTTATATGAGAAAGCCTGCCTCATTAGATCCTTCCTAATGGTGCACGGACTGCAGCATGAATATTATATTGCAATTCAGGTGCTGTATTTCATTAATGACAAAGATAACTCAGGAAAAACTTGATCCCATGTAATTTCTTCACACTTGTAGTGCTGAGGTAAGTGCTTTATGAGGAAAATGCTTAATTATATATCTGGTGCTTCAGCTCCAGCACTGATGTTCATAATTTCAGGTTCCACACAGATTATCCTCTGTTGCGTGTCCCATACAGGAAAACGTGAGGCCATTTAATCCTAAATCATAGGATTAACTGACAAATGGTCATTACCTTGGCAATATAAAAATTCAATAAGCCCATCTAAAGCAGGCATTCATCGGCGACCGCGCACTGCCTGAGCAAAGTTCATTAGACGCATAATTTAATTAGCAGGCAAAATAGTTTTACATCCTTCTTATTTATAGAATGTCACCTGACAGGTATCAAACAGGCTTGGAGGGTTTCATTAAGAAATCCAATACAGACTGAACAGATGGGGGCTGATGTTTGGCTGGGTTGCAGCCCAGTCATCCCTCTTGTTATATTAAAGTGTCATGAGGAGAGTCAGATATTTCCCACAATTTAAAGTTGTTGGGAATGGAAAGGAAAAGGTAATCTTCCACCGTGTCAGAAATCTTCAGCTATCAGCACCAACCTTCTCCTCATCTGTGTAGGAGACAAGGGAGATGGCTGTATTATTTATTTATTTTATTTCTACCTAGACACTGAGCTCATCTTTGTAGAGTAACAGACATTACACATTTTCACTTTCTCCTTTCCATTTGATTTTAATGGGAAATGTATATATACAAAATACAATATATAAACCAGCCATAACTGTTTTTTAAATGCCGTGATACAGTTTTCAGAAGATTCTGATGAAGTGCCGACATCACATTTAAACACCCAAACTCAAAATTTTGACATTTTCTCACCAGACACAAAAAACAGAACTCTCTGTCACCAGCTCAGTTGTTCAAATACTATTGTCATGCATAAAGCCCCATTTGAAATGCTAATTGATATTTTGGCTTCATTTCATTGTGTGGTAACAATTACCACTCATTCTCTCAAATGGCCTTCTCCATGAGCTAAAGCAGAGCAACAAAATTGTTAATGAGTACATCACAGGCATAAAAAGACTGTGAAAACAGCAGCCGTTCGTAGCAATTAGGAGCAACCTGGCATGAGTCGTGGCTGTGGTCAACAGCCAGGTATGTGCCATGGTCTCTGACGGGAACAGCAATGTTGCTTGGCCATGTCAGAAACCCATTCTTGTGACTGTCAGCAGCTGAACAGCTCATTCAACTCAATTCACTGTAACGAGGTCAACTGCCGCCTCGGTTGTCCATGCGGTCTGTAATGAGATCCGGTAAGTAAATTATGCTCTGTTGGGTGACATTACACTACTTGCAGTGGTCATTGCTTGCAGTCGGGCTGCTGTGAAGTCATTTGTAAATGCAGTTCTGTATCCTGTGCTCAGGATGGAAAGTAAAGCAGAGGCCATACTGACTGTGTGGTTGTAAGCTTAGTGCAGAGAATGACACTGGTTGGAAGAGTCCGAGCCTAAAATGCCATTCACCACGGGAACATGCGAAGAAACATCATTGCTGATAATTATATGTTCAAAGGAATCAATTCAGAAAGCGCAGATGGAGTTGAAACAGATTTTTAAAAGGCGCCACATCACAATGAAGCAAATCAATTTAGGCAATTTCAGGAAAATGAAGACATGGTAAAGACCCGTAACAGTAAAGGTTTAAGTCAATGTTGAGTAATTATAGGAGTAAAACAGTAATGGCTGACAGGCGTAACTGGTCTTTGCGTTTGAAAAGCATTGCATTAGTTTGTGTAATTGCCAGGTTGGCTGGTTTTGATCTCGTTTCCTGTAAACACTTTCTGACACCCTTAGGCTTGTGAAAGATGTGAATAATTTTGTGTTTTTGGTGCAGTAGGTGCTCAGGGAGTGGCGGAGGCAGAGGGGTGTCCGGGGTGGCACTGGACACCCCCGATATTTGATTGGCCACTCCGGGTGCCACCCTAAAATTTTCATTCGCTATCACTGGCAGTTTGATGCAGATTGACATGTTATTTCAACTCTTGTTGAAAGAAGCGTTTATTGTGACATCCGGCAGCGCCTTTTTCAAATCGAGGACGAGGAAGAGAGAACATTTCCACAGCTCACTAGTCACACAAGCGACTGACACAACTATGCCAGACCTGCGGTTCGAAAGCACCATTTTGAAGTAAGTTTTAAGGTTAAGCGTCGGGTTTGGGTTTCCTAAACAACTTTTACGAAAGTTGAGTCGCTGTGTAGATGCATATCGGCAGTTTGGCTCCATAACAGACAGCTAACCAGATAAGAGAGATCGGTTCCCAATTTAGCCGAACATTATGTTTACATCTGTGATAGTAATACATGCCACGCACATACAGCGCAATGTCGTAAGTTACAGCATACGAGTGTTTAGCTAATGTGGGGTAACTAGTACAGCTGTCAGTGTTCAGCAAGTTAGCACTTACCGATTTGAAAGCCATTAGCTCAGATTTTCGTACTTGAACTCAAAACGAACAATTGTTATTATCAATCTGTTAACGTTACTCAAAAGATTACCACCGTTTGCATATAGCCTGTTTGCTATCGTAAAGGTGTAAGAAATTATAGCTATACTTACTGTAGAGTAGGGCTAGCCATGATCTAACTAGTAACTTAGACTGGTAGTTGATTTTACCTTATGATAATGGAGATTTGTAATTAAGATTGAGATTGGGCTAAAATGTGGATAATTGGATGCTTAGATGCAACCATAGACTTATAGTCTTATTTTTGCATAGGGTCAATTAAAACAATCATGAAAAGAAAGGGAGAGATAGAAGAAACACACAGGCAGATCAGGTGCAAACAGACCCCAGCCTTTGCATCACCACCGGACCCCAGAGGAGCTCCCTGCCTGAGGCTACTCAGAGTCAGTGTGGTCAGACTTCACAAGGACCCTGTCTACCACCGCCAGGTCAGAGCATCTACCAGGCAGTCAGTCACATGCCCAGTTCAGAATTTAAGTTAAGCTTCAGCTTGTCACAATTAAGCCTCACTTTAAAATGTTAGTTGTTGATACATGTGTGTTCTTGTTTTGATGGCTGTGGCATTTTTATTGTGATTATATATTCATAGAAACAGAGTGACCCAAGTCTCTCCAGTATGTAAGTACAGTACAGTGTGTGTGTGTGAGAGAGAGAGAGAGAGAAATTGAGCTACAGTTCTGAGGTAGAGGCACTGGCTATTCATAGTATGTTAACGAATTCTAGTGAAGTAACCCTGGACCACACTACCTGCCACATTGAAAAACTCCGGGTTAAGTGAATTACCACTTCTACCTCTAATCAGCAATCATAGGATTCATTCATGCTCCTTAGATGCCAGGTTAGGATTACACACTAATTTTCTGTCATGGTCTATGGACCCCCTGAAGTAGCCTTGGCCATCCCTTGGCCACCTAATGTATAAAACTCTAGTTTTGCCACTGTGCTCAGGGAAGTTGTAGTTATCAAATCTGAATCAAAAATGCTCAAAAAGGTTTATCATTGTGTGAAGTTTTGCACATTTTTGTCTCAATCTTTTGGAAAAAAAACCTGCCAAAGCTTCTGAAAGAATTTTTAATACTGTAAAACTGTAATATGGTCCTCTGAAGAAACGGTTAACACCAAAGATCTGTAGACACTGTGTAGTGACTCCAGTAACAGAGAGCAGCGGAAATTACAGACAGAGCTTATCTCATCTATAAAAGGGGATCTTTGAGGGCGAGATCATTAAAATGTATGCATAGAAGTGGCAGCCAGTGACTTGCAAATAAAGGAGGCAGAGAACAACTTGTTTAAGAACCTCTGGTCTCCTTATGATAAAATCGCAGTGGAACGCCATTTTCAAAGTTTTAAAAGTTCAGTCACGTCATGTAAAGGGCACAGAGTGTCCTGCCATGAGACAGCATTAGCGACAAGGGAAAAAGGACTCATCTGCTGAGTTACCTAAACTTGCAAACCTATTAACCAGGAGCAACCATCAAAAACAGGTTCAGGACAAGTATCGGTCTAAGGGTAAGTTCTCTGCCTCCATTAGTTTTGGCCCAGTTTTGTCAGCTCTGAACTGTACAGTACGTCTATGTGTCCGAAGAGGGGAAATGTAACACAGGAAACCTGCACTGCCAAACTCCACATCCTGGATGTTGCTAGGACAGGCCTCAGAAAAAAAGGCCTTATTTATGAAAGCTGCTCGCTGTACTTCCAGCTTCCAGCCTGCACGGAATAATGAGCGTTACATACACGTATGCCAGTGCAGCTGTCATAGAAACGCACGTTTAATGCACTGAGGGATTCCCTTTTAGCAGAGGCTGAGAGTGCAGTCATGGGCCGATCGAAGATTTTTGCCGGTGGGGGGGGTCAGGATGTTGGAGAAGCTTGGATGCTGGTCGAGGTGAGGTCACAGACAGCCTGGATTCAGTTGGCTGACTGGCTTTTCAAAATTCTGACCAGAATAGGCACAAAGCATGCCATGATTATAATGAGTGTATAATTTTGCACTAAACCTAAAGATAGCTACCTCTTTTCTAAGGCTGATTGGAAACACTCTTAGTAAATTCAGCTATTCACATTTGCATTGTGCACTGAGACTCATCTACTTTAGGGATCAAAATGTATTTTTCTGACTTGGCTCAGTAAAATCCGCAAGGCCTTCACTTCATAAGTTCCCCAGCCAGTCCACATACAAAAACATGTAATTGGAAAGTTTTCAGACCATTCTTAAGAGGCTTTTTTCCCCCACTCAAACAATGAAAGCTTGAGTGCAATTCACAGGCACTGATGCATGTTGCCAGGAAAATGTAATGATACAATAATATAATTATAATGAGTTAGTGCCACGTTATGAATTGACTCAAGCCATCAAAGAACATCTTGCTGAAATGCTACCATGTGCACAGGGCAAAGAGTAATGGAAAATCAATATATCAGATGGCTGTGGATAGTACACATTACCAGAATATAGACCACACTGTTCTCCAAACATCCAGTTAGCAAACAGATTATTGAACATCTATAGAGATCGGATCACTGACACAGAAGGAGCTGAGTACTGTAACTATCTGTCAAAATACAAACTGCCAGTTTCATTTCAAGCAAATATTTGTCCCAGACAAAAGTATTGAATCTGAAAATGACCAAGGAAAAGAGAATTTATTCATTTTCCACTGAACTCTTTCGATAATCCCCTCATTATTTGTTCGTAGATTGTTTGGTGGAATTGTTTGAAATATTTTACAGATACTTAGTGTTAATCAATTGATCCTGTTGAAGGGGAACTCCTTCCAAAATCTGTACTTTACTATGGGTTATGATGTGGATATTTACAGTATAAAATACTTCCCAGCCTAAAACGGTGTATGCTACATTTTGCAGGTGTTGCATTTCTTGAAATCAGTCATATCTGTGTCTGAAGAGGCTGAACAACTTCCTTCTCCATGTCAAGATCTGGGATTTCTTAAATGCACCGAGAACGTGAAAATGTGACAGATTGCTGTCAATGATGCGGAGTATCCCAAATCCAATGCTCGACAGCTCCTTGTGAGCACCAGATAAAGACTAACTTGGCGTGGGTCAAAGTTGGCGTGAAAGCAAATACACCCCTCGAAACATCTGATCACACGTCTGTGAAAGATTTCAATGTGAGCAACGCAGCAACCCTGCATGCCAAATGGTGACAGGATCTGCAGAGTATAATTAAACATCAGCTAAATCAACGGAAAACTGGTCACTGTGAGAATTGATTTTTTTGTTCTTTTGCTGTCGATATTCTGATTGATCCACTTGAGCTGAAGGTGAAGAAAAAAAGTCAGTGGCAATGTTAGTGACCCTTCACATAGCCCAGCTATAACATGTAAGCTAAATGAAAATATCAACCACTGTCATGTACAGCGAATACAGGATAGCACTGAAGAGTGGCATACATAGTTTACAAGTTTTTATACGTTACCCATTTATGCAGCTGGATATTGTGCCCAAGGGTACAACAGCAGTGCTCCAGCAGGGAATCGAACCAGCAACCTTTCGGTTATGCAGCTTATGCTTATGTATTGGAGTGGTGATATGGAGTTGCTTACTCTGTAATTGAGTATAAAAGTATTTCAATGTCAAGAATGTGGTTTGATGCACATTCATTTTGCAATTACATTTCAGGTACTGCATTTTTTTCTGATTTCAAATTCTTTCTTTTTTTCATTTAAATTTCTATTTTTGGTATTTTTCAAACCATCATACAGGTATGCAGCTTTACAGAGATGTCATTAACCACTTTCCATCACAAGGTTGTCAGTCATCGTGTCCTTTCTTGGTTCAGTGGTAACTAGGCAACCAACTTTGGAAGGCGATGAAAAACATGTGCCACATACAACACTAGCTGGTGCGTTTGATACTTCCTGACTCACAGCCCCTTGTGCTAGTTCCAGGGGTTATTTAAAGAAAGTCAGCTGCAGAGGTTATCAATAAAGCTATCCGACGAGTCTGCTGACCTTTGGAACAGGATATTGATAGAAACGTACCTGAGTAGGTCATTATTCTGGGCTCCTGGTGCGTACTATCACTCTGTCTTATGCTTTAAAGAGGTCACTGGCTGGGCCTGCGGTTTCTCTGCCAAGTGCAAACTGACAGGAATGCTCGATAGTCCTGGTGATTCGGTGGTACTGTTGACCCCCCCCCCCCCCCCCCCCCCCCGGACACATTAAATATGATCAAAGGACAGATGACAGTGCAGATTCCATTTGTCTTACCCACTGGCTTGTGCAGCAAAATGAAGAGGTACTTCTCAGCCACAGTACTCTCACACTAGCGGATTGGGGGAGAAATGCAATATGTGTAATGGAGAGGGATTGTGTGTTTTTCAGAGCTAAGTGAACATTATCTGTGCTTACCAGACGTGCACCTTCAACTGTGCGGTCACACACGGTGTACACCTGCTAACCAAGGCAGTAGGCTTCAAAGCACAAACAAAATATTTTGAGAAGAGGTGCCCGCGTTTGAGTCCTTCACGTAACGGTACCCGGCGTCTCCTCCTCCCGAGATCTGGAACAGGAGGCAGGAATGGCATCAAAGTTTAATGAGGGAGATCATGTGACGCGCCATCACTTCGTACTTCAAGAAATCGACTCTGGCGTGCCGCTCCACGCTAAACCCGCAGAACAAAAAGAATACAGAATCACCTCCCCCCCCTCCTCCCGCCGCCCAAAAAGACTGACAAGGTCAGACAAAGAGAAAACTATCTGCGCAGCTTTCATCTGGGGTCGTCCAACTTTTACACATTTAAACTGACAGGAATATCGGCGCTGTTTGATTTGTTCTTGCCGAGTCCTGCTTCGTCCTCTCTGCTGGTTGTGAGGAATAAAGAGGTGCCAAGGTTTCTTTTTAAAAAATATGGATAAACGCTGGGCCTGCGCCAATAATTAAAACTGGGTCTACTGGCCAATTGAAATATGTTTTGACAGTTTAAATGCCTGTGTTCAAAGATCATTAATAAAATTTAAAAACAGGCCGCATGCTTGATGATTGACAGATTGGGTGAAGCCATCGTGCATTCCGCCCATAGTACTGCGTTCACAGTAGAATAAGCTCTACCTCATATCGTTTGCACTTACAGATGTAATGTATGGACTGTATGTATGTAATGTATGCGACGTATGGACTGACGCTTACAGGTTGACATGTATTTCATGCATGGGGGGGCTGAAGTAAACCTCTGTTTCTGAAGTACTCTGAGTTCAGAGAACAGTGTGAGCCAGCAGAACTCTGTGAATCTGCAGCACTCTGCGATTTTTTTATCTCTAACATTCTGAAAGTATGAGTTGTACCGAACACCTCTGCTGTAAGCCCTGTAAGTGATAAGACCAGATGGGGTTTCTGTAATGAACAGAAAAACACAACAGCTTGCATGAGGAGACGGGAATATGTCAAGATATTTTGTGCATGTTTATGTGTTATCTGTAATTTCATTTCCTAGGCAAACACCCCTATGCTGGGTAACTAAATAGCTTGCATTTTATATTATATATGTGGACAGCTTATTTAGCATTAATGACGTTATCCACAGTAAGTACCTTTCCCAAGGGTACAGCTGTGGTTCCCCGCCTGAGATTCCACCTTGCAACTTTCTGGTTAAATGTCACGTTATATCATTGTTAAATCATGCGGAGCGTTGATCATTATGACGGCTCAGACACAACAATGACCTGGGATATGTGACATCTATGAGATATACAGGAAAAGGACAACAGTTTTTTTTCCTTTATTAATTCTCTATCTCTGTTACACATCCTTGTCTCAAAGACAGGAGAAATACCATGAGAGGAAGCACTCAGTCGAAACAAAGGGCCATTTAATTTATTGAAACATCCTCAATGTGGCATTCTAATTAAATTGCATTCCTTCCACAGACTATTTCAGGGTGAGCAAGGCTAACAGTGTGGTGTGTGTGTGTGTGTGTGTGTGTGTGTGTGTGTGTGTGTGTGTGTGTGTGTGTGTACTGTATATGTGGAAGAGAGTGGGTTCTCATGAGTAAAAAAACATGAATTTTTAAATTTGTTTTATCTTGACTGACATAAAAATTGACACAGCCGATGGACACTGACAAGATTTATACAAGCTCTTTTGTGTAACTACATCTATCTGTATATCTATTTTTCTGGTTCTATAAATATACATAAACCTGCCGGTCAAAGCAGAAATCATTGGAAACAAGGACGACCTATGATGCCTGGTGATTTGACTGAACAACTTCCACCTACAAAAGCCTGGACGCCTCGGCCAATCTCAGAGTTCCACCCAAAGCATTCTGGGTAGGGGGGGGGGGGGGGGGTCACAGCGGTAATGAGCAGCGGAGAGGTGTGGTGAAGGTCTTGTCAGAGGCAGCTGATGTCGGCACCGGCTGAGGAAGAAGGCGGCGAGCGGCGGTAACGGCCAGAAAGCAAAGTGAAAACCTGCCAGCCGTCCATGATGGATGATGGGAGCTGCAGTGCTGCGGGAGGTTGAGTTCCCTCAGACCGCATGCACCTGTCAGTGCGAACGGTCGTCCACTGATCACTGTCCAGTGCTGTCCGCTTGGGCCTTCACCTGGCAGAACCCTGTCTTCAGACGTGCCTGCTACTGATATCTTTTGCAGTTTAACTCGGGTGTGTCAGTTTCCTGGAGGGCCATGTGTATGCTGGCTTTTTGTTCCAATTTCTGGGACCAATTTCCTAATAAGCTCTATCATTTACTCAGCTTGACATTTTTAATATCTTTGCAAATGGTATATTACAGCTACAGATTTCATTACTGTTCCTTATTAAAGTAACATCTTACTACAGCATACGCTGGCCAATAGGTGCAAGCATAGACGCATAATTAACCAATCGGCCCAGAATAAGTCAGGGGAATTGGCTGGCATAAAAGATAAGGTTATTCAACTTGTAAAACAAAGAATAACTGACATTAAAACTAATTGCTCAGTTGTGTTTCGATCTTGTGCCATTACAAATTGTTCTGCGCATTAGTTTTTGACTGTTAATCCAAACCCACTAAACCCCCTGTGAATCTGTGGAAGAATGAAGTGGGGGAGTGCCCACCTGGTAGCTTTAAAATATCTGTGTTATAACCCAAAAGGGGAATCAGTGCTTGCCAATAAATTATGCTGCCGCCCAGTGGAAACAAACAGTAATTTCACTTTACAACCCTGCTGTTCAAATGAGGGGTGACTTGACTCTGAAGTGATTGCGTGGATTAAGTTCATATTATGGTGACCACCAACACTTTGTCACAGTTAGAATATAAGAAAGCTCTGCTGACAACGGTGCTATAGATTTGCTCTTCCTGATCAATTAATCACAATTCAACTGGTTGTCCTAGTACATCAATTGTTAGGGATTCCAAGAGATCCTGGTTGCTCTTCAAAAAATAAACATTTGAATAGTGTGTCCTTTCCCCTCTAAGTAACTCTTCAAATGCTTTTCCAATTAAACTTTGCCCTGATAAACCTGTTCAGAAGGTTTAGTGGGGGTATGTGGAGGAGAAAAAAAATAACAAGATAAGCCTGCATCAGAGTTACTGATGAATGTTCAAGAGCTGGCAGCCCAAGGTCAATAAGAGGGGTTTAATCACATCTCATTAATTATCCTGGAAGAGGCCTAGCCGCACAGACTGCAGCACATGAAACACTGACTGATGGCTGGGTCCGCTGTCGGCCCAAGCAACGGCGCCTACCTGAAATAATAGGAATTTTGCACTTCGAAGGCCACGTATGTGTGCGCGGCGTTTCTCACATTAGCACCGTGGCTCATTTGTTTCAATATACTGAGGGTTTTCTGCGTGGCGCGGTGATGAATTGTGCCGTATTAGCCGCGGTTCTGTTGAAAATGAATGGCGGTCTCGTCTTAAACACAGAGGCAGTTCTCCATCGAATTACAGTACGATCATGTCCCGTCTCTTACATATTCATTACCTTCTCTACGTGTCTCCAGGTTATCTCCCACAAGCCATTATCCATATTACTAAACGTGACTTTCTCTCATTTGTATAGAAAACAGACCATACAAAACAACTGCTTGGGACTGGCATTAAAATTGTGCCTTTCTCAAAAGGAGGAGGGAGGCAGGATTTTAATTAGCAGGAAGGAGAAAAATCCATTTAAAAAGGAAAAAAAATGAATAGGTGTTTCATTTTCTACATCGATACAGAATTATAGTAATAAATAGACACATTATGAGCTTATTACCATATATTACCAGAGACACTATCATTTTATTATACTGAGGGAAATTAATGAGAGTGTTCAGGGCAGTGTTCTCCAAATTTCTTCCAAGGGACCCAGTCAGAGTACAAATGCACAGTACTGTGACCAAATGATTATACGCCACCCTTTATACTCTCTCGGGTTTCTTTCTGTAGATATTAAGTGTCATACATCATGCTCCAAGCATTTTTAGCCCCTCCAAAAATAATCCCAGAAGAGTTTAGACAAGCCGAATTGTAACCCCAAATATTATATGGGGAAAATATTTACAGTGATCCAAATAAGTGCTTCGGAGTGGAAATGATATGAGCTTTTACTCAGAGAGCTGCATCTTTTTGGGTGAATATATTTGCAGTACATTAATTTTGTATTTAATTTCTATTTAACCAGGTAGCGTCTAATGAGAACACATTACATTTTACACTGACAACCTGGGGGAGGAAATTAATCTGAAGTTTTTCAAATTAATTTTCCTTCTTGGGAATTCAGCCAGAACACCAGGGAACTGGGAACCAGGGAACCACTAATATTTTTGATAAGCGCCATGGGATGTTTAATGACCACAAAGAGTCAGGACCTCAGTCTACAGCACAGTGTCCCCATCACTGCAGTGGGGAATTGGTCTCCCATTAGGTCCAGAAGAAAGAGTGCCCCCTGCCGGCCCTTGTGAGTGTTGCAAGGCAGTATGGCTACTGGCTGCTGGCTGCTGACGTGTTCGACGTAACAGTAAGCGCAATGGGCACATCTCACATTAGTTATCACAAATTGTAACTGACTTTAAAAATGTATCCATTAATATGTAAGTATTTTAAATGCATGGTGAATGTGTTCGTTCAGACGTGTATTTCTCATTTGTCTTATTACAAACGATACACTTAATCTTTAAACCAGATAATTGTCCATATAAGGAATGTGTGGGAAGGCCAGTTATTGGCTAATAAGCATCACATGATTAATTAGTAGTGACAGGAGGCTGATTTTGTAGAGACGCTGGTAAGTTTTCTTCTGTGTTTTGCATAAGCCATCATTGTTATCACATACTCAAAATGTATTACATGACGCTTAAGGGTTGTACTTTGCTTCATAAGACAAAGAGGGTAATATTGTGGTCATGTGGGAATATTGATATGTTAAGTTGTAATTCCCCTTCAATTTCCCCAGAGTGTGTGGATCGTTACACAAAACAATTGCAAAGAAACATTCGCACGGAAGTTAAGTGCTACTCAATAAAGCCTTCCTGAATTTGTAGAAACCATGCACTATTGTTAAACGGTTTTGAGACCACACGAATACCCAGGTGGGAAGACGGGGAGACAGAGAGACGGCCCGCAATCACCAGTGGGCAATGGCGCTCCGTCAGGGCTCGGCGTCTGTAGGGAATACGTGTCACCTTCCCCGTCACTGCCCGCAAAGCGTGTCTGTTTCAGGTGATTCATTCTCCACCTCTGGGGAGACGCCCCCTCTCTCTCTCCAAGGGTAGAGGAGCCGAAAGGTTGTGTGTCACCGAGCCCGTGGCATTCAGCCTAATCACTGGCGTCTGGCACCAGACAAATGAAGCAGCATTTGCGCGCCCGACAGTGATTCATGCCCCTCTGCTGAGCCCCCGCACGCCAATCCATGCCGCTCCGTCCCATCATCGTTAATACGTAACCTCCTGCTTCCAGTGCCTGCTCCCGCAATGACAGCGTCAGGTCCTCGGGCGGTTTATCCCTCATTACAACCCCTTCTCCTCCCTGTATCCTTTTTAACAGTCTCGTAAGGGACGATGATGCCACTGCCTGATTCCCACTTTCCTAGCGCGGTACCAAGCTAACGACGGTAATGACGTCATATGCACTAGGCCGATATTATAGTTTTATCTTTACGTGCTCTTGCACCCAGTTTTAAAAGAGGATCGTGAAGCTTTATCAGTATTGAACTTACAGTATTGTAGAAACATCTGCGTCATTAGTTTCAACCTGGATATAAACATGTGGCTCTAAAGGAGCATTGCTGTTAAATGTCATATGAAAAGGGCAAATAGGCTGTTATCATTATTATTAGGTATTGATTAATAGGATAACAGCCTTTGGTTTGAGGCATTTCATTTTCGAGGGGGTTCTGTGAAGACAGTGGGAGCTGGTTACAATACAGTGGGGGAAAAGGTTAGCAATATATACGCTAATGTATGGGTGAAGTAAACTTTTTTTTTTTGCTACGTTACTCTTTGTCACGGCGTTATTTAAAGACTAGATGCGTCTTTTGCACAGCTCTATGTGTATTGCATATCTTGATTTAAACCAGTCAGGACTAATCCAGCAATTGAGACCCATCAGTTTAGTATCAATGTAAGGTACCTTTGAATGACTGGCTCAGATCCGGTGCTCAAAGTCTGACTCCGCCTGACCCCAAAAATGTCATTAGCAGCAGTGGCAATGTTTTGTCCCACTATAAAACCATCTACCTTGATTTAATTTAGTAATTTCATTTAATCTCCCGGCTTTGATGGCCACAGTGGATGACGTCAAACTCTTTCAATCTATCCCCACGTTATTAAAGCATAATGCCAGCATTTCAATTCCACCGTTGTCCTGTGACAGACCATTTTTCACAAGTTCCAGTGCAGTTTGTTGTTCGGGGATATATTATAGTTGCTATGACGGTTACTATGGCCACAACTGAAAGGGAACCAGGCTGAAAGGGGGGAGGTTGGAGATAATCAACTGTGCTCCGATTTGTCTATAAAGCCTTGGTAGTCCTCTGGGTTCTGCAAAGAGACTGCCAAGAACTCACACTCAAAGGCACAGTGTGTTTCAGCTGAGGCAAAGGCAGGGAATTATGGGTGCTTTGCTACTGATCTCTATTTAAGCTTATTGGAAAAAATAGTGAAATTGCAAATTACAGACCAGAAAGTTTAACTGTGAGGAGAAACTTTTTTGCTTGCTTGTGAAAGCAGTTTTCTTACCATGAAATTGCATCTGAAAATTAAAAATTTGTCCTGGGTCTGCTATTCTATGATATGGTGCATATGAAAGTTTATGTTATATAGGGCCTATATATACATATATATATATATATATATATATATATATCTGCAAGGCTATGCTAGGTACAGTTAACAGAAGGAATCGGTTTCTCACATTAGTAAGGTAGACATGGTATGAATATAATTGAATGCCTAGGAAGTTTATCATAATGCTTAATAGATATTTTTATTGTGGGAGCTGAATGCAATCGAACACATCAATTACTATTTACCTACCACTTTGCAAGTATCTCAGACAGCGCAAAGCTTGTACCTCTAATTAATCTTGCGACATCCATCATTGTTTGACCTTTAAGTTTGAAAAATACCCCGGTCAGACTGACGGTAGGTGCTTACTGCTTTAGATTCTAATATTGCTTATCTAAATGGGTATCATTTTAATGTCGTATCTTGGTATAAATAGTGGCATGCAAACATCAAGGTAGCTAGTTACATTTACCTTGTAGTGTTACTACCCAATAGATTTACTATCATGCTACCATACCGGGCATATAAACAAAGATTTTTCTCACTGCGTTCCTTTAGGACTTGTATTTTTTTTTCAATATTATATTTAAAAATGTTGAAATGGTGCCCGCTAACAGCACAAGCCAAAAAAACAGACAAATAAAAAATTTAAATTCTGTACAGCACAATGTGCATAATCATCAGGTATAAAAAAAGGCAGTCGTGGCTGTTTGTACATTAACATGTAATTGAATAAAATAACAAAATAATCTTGATAAAAGAATGTATGTTGCATTTTCACTTGTAAATTCTAAAAATTAATCATCAGAATAGCAGAGAAAAGAACCTGACAAAGAGCAGTGCTATGCATGTTCACATCTGGACTGATTATGACAAGTTGGCTGTAAAGTGTACATGCAGTGAGCTGCATAGCTGCTCATAATTCTTCTTATCTAGTACTGCAATGCAAATTGGTGCATGGCGCCAATGCATTACAAAGTTATGACGCAGTCATCTGTAAAGCTGTCATTACTTGCATTGTGGCCGATCCCTGGAGCACAATGGCTGTGTTTGAATGGGTGTTCAGGTGAGTGCTGAAGCTGTGAAATGAATGTGCGGACACACAGGAGCCTCGCTGTGAGACGGGCCCCTCGGTGCCAGCCTTCCCATCAGCCCCGGAGTGATCGGTGAGCGCCCGCGGTGAATGGGGGGTGCGTGGCCCCGCAGGCGGTGGGGGGGAGGCTGAGGGAGAGTGATGCAGCACCTCAGATAGCCCTAATAAATCACACCGGGACAGTACGCAGGTGTTCCTCCCTGATGGGGAGGCCTCCAGACCCAACAGCGCGCTCAGACATCTCTCACAGTCATCTGCAAATACTGGGCCTGTGTGAGCTTAGAATTGCTGTTATTATTATAATTATTAGTAGTAGTAGTTTTAGTATTATTAGTAGTAGTAGTAGTATTTTATCTAACTGGCAGATGCTGTTATCCCTGGTCACCTCACCTACGAAGCTGTCAGACATCTCTCCCAGACATCTCCAAGCAGTGGGCCACTGTGAGCTTCCCAATATTATTAATTATGTTTTTGTTTATTATTATTATCTGTTTGGCTGATGCCCTTTTCCAGGGTGATGCTCAAAGCAATAAAAAGATAAAACTGTAATGAGCAGAAAACTGCAAAATGCAATAAACCAATTATAATTAATCAGGTAATATTACATGCTATTAATAAAAAGTAATTATTCACAAATACCAGTGAATTACTACGTTTAATACCCCAAAGCTACACAGTACAGGACTGCAGAGTAAAGAATACATTGTGAATACAAGTAACAAGCAATAAAAGGCACTGCAGCAGATGGAATGACAGGCCTTCATTTGTCTCATCTCTGGATCACTGAGCCGAGGGGCCATTATGACCTGTCCTGGATCTGGCTTTCACATCTCAGTAAATCTGGGGCTAAATGCTACTGAGACAGCGAAGTCTTAATGGCAGATTTTTTTTTTTAATTCAGCAGGTGTTAAGATGGCACTTTTCTGCAGCGATTTGCTTGACAGGCAACGGCCCTCCTACCAATAGCCAAAGCCACAACGACTTAATAAGACATACCTGTAGAACTGTCCATGAATGCTGTGACTTGCAGAAAAAGAGAAGAATCTTCTTCCTGTCAAGTTTCTTTTCTCATTTTTCAATATTTTAATTTTTAAGTGTGACAAATCTCGGTTAATGCCACGAGGGCAGGAGGAATAAGTCTAAATGTGGCCTGACATTTGATCAGCCTGCAAAACACATGCAAGGGGTGGAACGGAAAATTCCCATGTTTTCTCATTAATAGCTGGCCAGAGGGTGGTTTGTGAACGTTTCCAACACAATGACGTGTCTTGTAGTACAATCAGGTATGATTCTGCATCAGAAAAATATTTAAAGCACCCAGCTACATTTATACTTCCTTCTGTTATCTAATTAACATGGAAACTTGCGGGGGCATGGAATATTACGAATATTATACAGTATGATAAATAATTATATAAATATTATAAAAATATGAATACTTTAAATATATGATGAATATGATATTCAGATGGGAGTTTTTCTGATGCAGGAAGCAGTAACATACAATATTTCATGTTTCATAGGTCAGTCAGATTGTGACTTAATTTAATTGGTTTAATGTGATTACCTCAAGAAAACTAAAGATCGATAAATAATATTAATGCAGGATGTCGCAATGCATGTGTAATCAATATGTTTTCATCATTCAGCATTTTCATCGATGACTAAATTTGTGGCTACTCTGCTGATTAAATGCCTAAAAGGTAAAGAGTTTTGTAGCAAAATTAATTTAACACGTTCAATCAATACACACATTCCTTTTATGTTTTGCATTTGCCAGTCAGAGCCTCTGAACTAGTATAGATTCTAATCTTCAAAAAATGCTTATCATAGGCTGTTACACAGGGAAACTTGCATATTGTACAATTTTACATATGCTTATGCAGCTACATATCTGCTTAATGCAGACCCAAAGTATCTTGTTCAAGGGTGCAACATGAGTGATATTGGTGAACTTGTAACCCCCATTTTCTCCACTGCTACGTATTGTATCTTTTTCAGTTGCTATACTGTGATATGGTTTCATTAATTTTCATATACTGCATTCTACTATTTACTTGAGTATGCCTGAATTTTAGTCTTTGTCTTCATCTCTCCTTATGAAAACTGGGGAAATGCGTCATAGTTCATTGTCACTCAGTGTCTACATATCACATACGAAATGTGATGTTAAAATAAGTCTGCAGGCTTTACCTCAGTATGTGTGCCTTTTTGTGCATAAGGAGGCTGAGCATTGTGTCAGGCAGTGGGAGTCCCAGGTTCGATCTCTCATTTTTCTCTGTCAAACACAAAGCCCACGAGCGGTCACCTGGAGCCCAGAGAGAATATTAAAGCGTAAATCCTTTAAACGCTTGAGTCATCAGGTGGCAGGTCGGATCAATTCACACTCTTTACACTTCAGAAGCTGACCACTCAAAACTGTATGGCAATTATAAGCTCAGAACACAGAGAAAAGTACCAGTTTAAATTGATTGCTTTTATCGGTTATGTAATATAAAACTATACAATATGTATTGGGTGCTGTCTGCAACAAAAGGGATGTTGAGATAGATGAGCTTTACCGGAAAGCATATCTGCGCTTTCCACATGTCAGATTATAATCGCAGAATAATCAGAATGATTACTTGCACCACAGAAACAAGCTGTGTGTTGATACAATAGACCAGTTAAACTAATTAAACAGAAACACTAGGGGCACAGAAATGTAAATTAACCTAGTTACAGTGCCATTGGAGGAGTCTTATCCCAGCACTCTGCTGTTGCAGGGTCAGAGGTCGTCTCATCCCTGAAATATGATTCCCTCTGCATTACAGAGCTTTATGCATGTAAATCAATACTACTTTGGTATGCGCTGTGACCCCTCATAGACTACCTTTGGTTAGCTGCTAAGAATATTGCCTCCAATGTCAAAATCAGTGGAAATCAGCAGTGAAACATTACTAGGAAAGTCTGTAGTTTGCCTGTTTGTTGCCATCCACTTAAACAGGAGTACGCTTTTAGACACTGTCAAAATGAGCAGTTAACGCATGGGTTTATATCACGAAATAACCTTATTGATTTGTGCCTCAATCCAATACTGAATTTTAAAGAGACTGTCTGCATGTCTCTCATTACAGTCTCAAATCAGATTAAATGCTGTACAGAAAAGACAAGCATGATCTGTCACTAAAATGAACAATGATATAATTCTTTCAGTCATGTAGACCCATTCTTTTAATTTTTCCCATAATGTTCAGGTATGTAGAACATCCTTGTTTTTGGATATAAACGTTTAACTGATATAAAGACCAGATAAAGTGTAATGGTTATAAATATTTCGTCACGATTGATTAAATGAGAACATTTTTAATATTGCTTTTTACAAAAGTACGGTGAATGTCAATATTTCCATTGCAAGGCCTGTCTCTCCAAATTGGACAGATGGACAATTTTAGCTGCCTAAATTTCTAGACTAGTTAAGTAGTCAGTATATCAGGTGTTGATTTAAAAAAGAAAATTGAACAACTATACAATTAAATTCATCATTGCTAATTAGTTTGTCATGCATTTACCTGACAGCATTAACTGTAATGGTGGTTTGCTATGCCAGACCCACTGAAGTGTTCTAGCTCTAATAGCTTCCTGCAGTAGGACAAACACATGAAGCGCCATTTTGGAAACCTACATATATTCCTGACTATTGATATTACTATGTGGTGCTTGTCTTGGTCATAGCAAAATGACTGATGAGTGCATATGGAGCAATTAACAGCAATATAGTGCATATGTCATTCAAAGGTGCAACACAGTTCTGTGGCTAAAGGAGCCTATTCAACATCTTCACTTATTGATGTGGGGCTATGTGAGATAAGGCCACTTATCAGGAGATCTTGTCTTTTGCCAATTTTTCTTCATAATGAAAGCAAGGAGGAGCTGTCATTTCTTGCTCCCCATCATCATCTGAAGCCTGCAATGTGAATAGATGCTGCAGCAGGTAAGGAACTGCTGTCCAATCTACTTCTTGTTCCCACTCAAATTTCATGGTAGCATTTTAAAAAAAAGTGTCATTTCTTATGTCAAGAATGCATTGTGGGCAGTGTGCCATTCTGATTATGGTCATTTTTTCACCCTGCTGCAATGTGCGATTTTTGAATCATGTTGTAGCTCTCCTGGCATTTTTTTCAATATTATTTGCTGGTGCAAATGTTCTCTTATTTAAATTTGCCAATACATTTATGACATATCTGGTGTGAATGCTTATTTAAATGGAAGCATTTGTATAAAATTGTACATTGGTGTGAATGTTCCCTTAATTCAATACCAGCGTTTTGTTAGCTTTTTTTGTTCTCTGCAGAAGTGGCTTGGGTATTTTAAAGCATGTGTTGTGAAGGTGGATATGGAGGAGAAACCCGCGGGAAAGAAAAAAAAAAAAACACTACAAGGATGAAAGTGGAGAATCTAAAGCTGTCACTGCGGTGAGGAACAAGTGCATGGGGGTAGAATGAATGTGACATGCACATCTTGTGCTCCAATAAAACCTGTCAAAGAGAGCCAGATGCGACACAAGGGACAACAGCTGACCATCTGATGAAACGCGTTAGATCGGCGGCTGATTGCTGCCCTTACTCTGCCGCCCTCACTCAGTACCATGCCCACAAACCCGCTGGAGTCCTGGGGAGGCCGTGTGATGTAACAGTTTAGGAAATTTATTTGTGATTTTCAAATTTATCCTTAATTCGGCCAGGAAAATCCCACAGGGACTGCAAGTTACGCATTGTTGCATAAACAAAATGACATGAAATAAGCAAACTAGTTATAACTGGAAGTCTGTTCAGCCTTTTCTCCCTTTTCACCCTTTTATAATCAACAGTTGTATATTAAGTTTGCCTATTTGCAATGCCCTCTGCACTCACTGATGTAATCCTTTCATGCACTTGCATGTAGCCAATGGCTATGTTTCACAGTACTGTAGGTCCTACAGTGCACTTAGAGTGAACAGACACTCCACTGGTGCTCTCCAAGTGACTCACAGCCACTTCACAATCTGCTAAAGGGTGCTAATGTGTCGTGGGTGGAGGGGACACTGGCCAACATGGCCCACCCTACCCCTTGGCAGATTGAGGCAAATGGTGTTCCGCTGTTGTGAACTCTTGGTCATTGCTGGTGAATGACATAGCTTGCAAAGTCCTAGGCTGTTCTGAGGCAGACTCTATCTGCACTCAGAAAAAATACCTTAGCCACTCAAGAGCCCTGAACTTTGAGGGGTTTGACCTGAGTCACATATCAGTAAAAATATCCAGCCATATAAATATGTATTAATGTAGGCTGTGCCAGTCGTCCTGTGCAAGGGCATCAGCCAAGATAATAAATGATGATCATAATCCTTCCAGTGAGCCAGAGATTAATTTGGCTCAGAGAATCGGGTTTGCTCATGTACGATCCTGCTTTTCGTGGATAAACCTGCAGCAGAGCTGGGATCAGAGTAGGGGCCGAACAGAAACTGTGCTGTAAAGGGTAGGATAGAAGGTGGCTGTGTAGAGGAAAACACAAAATGCTGCTTTGTAGAGCGTACCATAGAATGCCGCTGTGTAGAGGATATCATAGAATGCCGCTGTGTAGAGGGTACCATAGAATGCGGCTGTGTAGAGGGCTCGATGGAATGCCACTGTGTAGAGGATACCATAGAATGCGGCTGTATATAGAGGATACGATAGAATGCGGCTGTGCAGAGGATACCATAGAATGCCGCTGTGTACAGCACATGCAATTGAGTCATTTCCATAGAGGAAATCTAATAAGGATTTGATTTCTGCACTGTTGGGTAAACAGGAAAAGGCATGTTAGATTGCATTAACCTGCATCATGATTTTTCATTGCTGGTTTTCTGCTACTGGCGAAACACAAAGCTCTTTCAGATCAGATGTGAGAGGCGAGTGATTATAGAGGGTGGGGGCTGCTGAATTGCTCCCACATCCATTATAGTGGGTGTAATCTTTCAGATCTGTAATGATTGACATCTGTGATTGCCCTCAGGCATTGACTCCAAGCATGGCCTGTTGCTCCAAGCCTAGATTTTCATGGTGCAACAGTGGAGCAAAGCACTGTAGATAGACATGATCTTCATGTAACAGAACGTAATGTGTAAATGAAATGTAATGTAATGAATGTAAATTCAAATGATATTTTAAGATCCTAAACTGTGTAAATTTATCATTAATGGTATCGTTCTCATATGCCCTCTGATATTGCGCGGTGGAGGATATGTGAACGTTGTAGATCTAAATGCAAATGAATGCGTCAAGGTGCACTCGTCCTCCAATATGAAAGGGCTTTAATGCATGAAACCATAAAGTAGAAAATGAGATCATTCTGAGCAAAAATGACACTTTTCATAGTAAGCATTTACTTGTATACACATGCTTATTTCTGCTGGCCTAGTTAGAGGAATCCTTTCCCATCTTGTGCTCTGATTTTAATGCCAAAAATACTGGCATTTCCATTTGCATAGCCACACACTGAAGCTATTTTAATGTTTAATTTGAAGAAACGGTAATCTCAAAAAAACTGAGACCATGAATGCGATTTTAATAGGAAAGTGTTTTTCAAAGCCTCTTCTGTCATGCACTGAAGTCATGCTGATACATTTTTTTAGGCTTTCCGCTATTCCCGCAGATTGTTCATTTCCTGAACGAGGCTTCCAGAATGAACGCGTTAAAGCTAATAATATTGCTTATTCATAAGCAATCAGCTTAGCGCGGGGAACAAAATAATTATCTAAATATAAAACATATTTGTTTTGAATGGGATGTGAAATTATTTACTGTACGTGCACTGCATCAATGCTGCTCCTTTCCTTTTGTCTGTGTTGCTCTTTGCAAAAATGAATCCACAGTTAATCACCATTAGATGCCCATAAAAAGCTTGTGCTCTCTTAAGCTTTGATAGGTGGCCCAAAAGGTGACAGCAAGGAGGGTTCTAAGTGATATTTAAAGGTTTCATTTAACAGGGAATCTGCTGTCCAAATGACTCGAAAATGACATAAAGAGGGAGTAGAATACCAAGCATGGGGAATTAAGTTCATCTGTACTTTGCAATGATGACAGGAATACATGGCAAGATACATAAAATTACATCACAGGTTTACTTGGCAAGATACTTAAAATGACATCACAGGAGCAACAGCAACATGGGTATAAAAAGCTAGCATTATGGGGCTTATGGTACTGGTGGTACTGACAGTGCCTCTCAGTCCTACCAAGATGCATGAAAAGGGGTGAAGCAGCAAGGATGAAAGTATGTTTGTTCTAATTTCTGCTAATTCTGCTAAAGATTTAGCAGGTATCTGCTGCTAAATATTTTAGCTTCCCTTTTAACCTCCCTCTGACATTGATATTATCCAGGTGAAGGCTTCTGGCTGCGCTTTCATTTTCATATATATATATATATATATATATATATATAGCTTTACTCTTCCACCTCAGTATTTCTGCAAGTGTAACTGTTGTATCCTTAAACAACAGCTAGCAATGCACTTAATAAAGCCCAGGATGAAAACAGGGCTACAGTATAAGCATACATAAATAGGTGTTTTACTGCTGAACAGTTAGTTTAAAAAGATGTATAAATATGTCATGCTAACAATACACTATAGAGTCTAACAATGATCTAGTATGCATGAGTAACACTGCCATATATTTTGGTGTTCACTGTGGTGATGAATTATGATCCATAAAAGCAGAATTGACTTGCTTCAGGATAAGTTCCAGTCCTGAAAACCGAGGTAAGCTCTGAACAGATGTGTTTCATTCTTGATATGACTCAGACCTCAGCACCAGAGTGGCAGGCTGACATAATGTGTCTGTGACAGAAGGAACATTCCCTTTGATCTAAGGGGCTCCCAGTTTAAAACCTACAATTTTCTAAGTGGTATAATAGACTGTATATGTGACATTACTTCAATTACTGAGAATGATAGTTAGATAGGGGAGCGGAGACCCCTTTTCACCAGGAGGAGCTGAAGCAATTCAGTGCTGCACATCAACACATTTGACAACATATGAAATAATAGATTTTGACATGAGTGCACCTTGAAGTATATTTCCCTTATCATCAAATTGTATTTTAGTTTTGTACATAACCATTTGAGGGCCTTATATATTTTCATGCATTTGCTCCTTGCAGACTGAAAATGACTGTTTTTGAAGCGGCCACGGTAAAGTTATTTGATTATGAGTAGAGATTGAGTATAAAAGCAAGCTTTATCGTGCTGAGAATGTCACACATGGTTTGGCTGCTGTTTTTATATATATATATATATATATATATATATATATATATATATATATATATATATATATATATATAAATATATTTGTCATTACAGACGGCTGTTGTTCATTCCAAACAAATGGTCACCCGCTGCATTTCAAAAGAGGCAGCGGATTTTGATGCACTGTTCTGCTGTTTCATGTGGTCCCTAATTTAAAGCACAGTAGGTAACACAGAGGATAAAGCTGGACTTGTGGTTTCACTTCAATAGACTTAACTTCCTAGTGATTAAAGAAGCTGGTAGGAAGTAGAGGGAAGGTGCTCGTACTGTAAAGCTAACAAGCGGTCTAGTGACTGTTGAAGAACCCGATTAAATCCAAGGGGTTGGTATTCTCTTTGGTCTGGTTACATCTGGGATCACCAAAGACTGGCATACAGAGATTCCTACAGATAGGAAAAAAGGCACCACATCAGACAGCTGCCTGGCTCTTTCAAAAAAAAAAAAAAGGGAACGTTTTAACGGAATAAATTTGGATTTCAGAAGTAGATTTTAGTACATCAAAATACACTGTCCCTGCTTTTACAACACATGTTCATGAAAACTGTCATTGGAAACTCAACTATATTTTCTCTTACCTGCATTGCTATAAGTGAGGGCTGAATTCCTGAGCACAGGCTAGAAACCAGATTTTCACTATAAATCCTGGATAAACATGGCATTAATACAAATATTCATAAGATATCAACACTGTATAAATACTGATACATATAAATATGCTTGCACACAGTGTGACACTGGGTAAATGACAGGACTCAGGCAACGGCAAGATGCAAATCCCAGTCTTTGGATTACCATGTGTTTGTTAGGATTCCAGGGTGAGAGAGCCCAAGCATACACTCAACAGATCAAACCAATCTTCAGCTCCTCCATATCAGTTCAGTGAATTAAAACAATAAAAGAAGACCACACAACAGGTGAAAACAGATGAAGACCCCAATGGTTAGGGGGAGGGGGAGGGGGAGTGGGCGTGGGCGTGGGCGTGGGAGTGGGAGTGGGGTGGGCGGGCGTACTGGGGGTGCTCTTTGCCTTCTTTGGCTGGCATTTTAACTTTTGTGCTCACCTCCCACCCTCTCTCTCTGTAAATGAATGGCAACTGTAATGGTAAATGCGAATCATTGTAAACCAGATGGTAAGAAGAAGAGACTGTACATACATTAAATACAGAATGTGTTGGTTATACTCGCTGCCAGTTATGTCCTTTATGCATGTGTGTGTATATAATTATGCATTTACCAAAGCTGTCATACTTGCAGTGTATGACCATATATTTGGATGCATCTTCCTTATGTTTTGTGTTGCCATCAATTTTTTTTGTACGGGCTTTTATCCAGAGTCATCACTCTACCAAATTTGACTGATGTTCATAAAGGATTGCCCTGCTCTCAAAGAGATCCCAAAGTCACTCGAAAAAGCCCCTGGCTGTCTATCTAATAAATGCTCAAATTCATCAGCAAGGTCTCAGCCAGGGTTAGACAGGCACAGCCTTCACCAATCATAATGAAGGCTCAAGAAGTGTATGGACAAAATCTTATGGCCCCTAGCCAAACATGAAGGGAAGGGAACAGCAGTAATCTGTGGAGCCCCATGAGAGGATGCAGAAGAAATAAAGTTTTTCTCCTTTGTTGGGATGATGACAAAGAGCTATTCTTATTGTAATTGCCCACTTAATGTACAAGGGATTACTGTGTTAGTCAGTGAACATGGCTTGCTACCTTGAGATTCCAACAATCGTATGAAACGAGATAAAATCTATCATAGATTAATATGTTAAGAATAAAGTAGCAGTTGCATTGCAAGTAGCAATTGCATATAAACTACATATATTTTCCAGTGTATGCAATTTATTTTGAGATGTTGAAATATTTCTTCCTGTTAGTGAAAATGACGATGAAACTGTCCTCCAGAGAGTGTGACAGTATCATAAACTGTAAAGGCAGTCTCCACAAGCCACAGAGGAGTCAGATGAATTGATGTTAAAGAAATAGTACATGAGCTGTGTGTCTGCAAGACCATTGGGTATAGCTGTGGAGTGGAGTAGCTTTTCACTCAGATTTATTTTAAGGCTAATGTTGATTTAGAGAATGTCATTTGGAAAATTAACTAGTGCAAGAAAATTGAAATGGATGAAATATGCATGAGGTTTTGAATGTTACACTGTGTGTTTGCGTGTGTATGTTATGTTACATGAATGCGTACTGCATATGCCGTGTAGTTATGGATCTCAGTTTTGGAGCTTGGGCACTGGTCTTAATTTTTGTCCATGTGATGTTGTGTGGGACATTTTTCATCCTTAATATGTTGCATTAAAAAAGGTATCATAACTACAAAGCTATTTTTAAAAGGAGCACCTTTGACATCTGTGATGACAGGCATTTATCTGTTCTCTTTCTTGAGCTCTAATCACTGCGTTTCATCAGAGAGTCAAAGTAAGCCAATTCCTCCAATCTATCATTCGGTTGTTCTCTGGGAGTGTGTGTCGCGGGGCGGCGCCGAGGTCCTGGTAATCAATCTCTGGGGCCGTGATTTGTTCTTTGACCTAATGCACAGCTGTCTGCATAATACCAACAGAAAATGTGATTAGGCTAAAGACTAGCTGCAGCTGGGAGTGAAAGCTGATACGGCCTGAGTGATGATGCCCACGCCCTCTTTGGCTTTCCTGCTGCGAATTTATAGTCCTGTAAACGCCTCCATTTCTCGGGCTCAGGAAACGACAGCCCCTCCACCCTGTCGCCCGCGTCTGCGTGGCTGCTTCCTCGCACGTTATCGCCGTGGCAAATCTGACATCCCGCTCATACGTATAGCGGCAACATCTGCATTAGGCCTCGCTTGATGTGCCTCTTATCTCGTGCCATCTTTTTTTACCTCGTTCCCTCTTAATGAAATTCCGCTGTTCACGCATGTACGTTCCACCTGCGAAACGTGGATCAGCATGCATGCGCAGGGCTGAGGGACGCCGCGCAGCTTGTACCACGATGTACTGTTTGTTGACGTGAGATGTGCAGCACTCAGGTGCTACTGCCGTGAGTGGGGTTTGGCTGCAGGCTGTTGTTGTGATTGATCCATGCAGACGGAGGGCAGGTAGTTTTTGCAGCTCTGAGTGCTCGTGGTGACGACACTGCAACGTTTAGTCTCGGACACATCAACATGCACAGTCGCTGCCAAACAGCCTTTTCAGTGGGATGTCAGCGAGGCATCAGGACATGTGAAAATGCATTTGAGTGTTTTGCTGAAAAGATTAATGGCATATATATGAGCGCTGAATGCGGGGGGAAGGGAGCCCGAAGATGGTGTCTTTGGCTCGAAATGCATCAAGAGGTCAACCTGGCCATGTGGTTGATAGTGTTTCGACTGCCATGTACTGTAAACCTCTTAGGCTAGCAAAGGCTAGAATAACAGGAGGACATTGGGAAATATATTATTTAACAGGTGCTGTAATGCATTTTTCAGGGACTGTTGTAGGCGGTCTGCTCCATCGATGCATATCGTGTCAGCTCACGAGTACCATGTTTTCATATAGCACCTTCTAGTGATTGAGGCTTCATTAACTCCATAATGGGTGGAGCTAACATGCGCTACCAATCCCTGACTTGTTTGAACCAATAAAAACGTTGCTTGCCGAAAGTGACTGAGAGTCCATGGAGACAGAGAAAATTGGCTTCATTCCACCAGATTAGGGGTCGGAATGTTGGTCAGGGTTCCCTTGCCACAACTCTCCTGGCACCCTGAGACTTATCTGGCAGCCTTTGAGTTGCTTAGGGAGATACACCTATCCTCAGTTTGTTGTCTATTTTCTGGTGGACCGTGGGACTTATATTGTAAAAAATATAGTCACAGCTGACATTTGTGTTTGTAGGAGGATTGCATATGCTATGCCCTGCTTTTCTGCGGTTGTCATGAAAGACAAGTATAATGTACAATTGGGACTTATGAAAATGGTGGGTAAAAAGAGGGGGGGGGGGGGGGTCAACAAAGAGAATGGGGAAAAAAAACTTTTCTCTCTACAGCAAAACACTGATCAGATCAGGACAACCACCATGGGATAACCACAAAGTCACCTCAAGGTCAACCTAGACTCTCTTTTCAGCAGCATTTCTGCACTCTCTACCAGCCTACTTCCAGTAGACACTTTTAAACATATGCCGCTGCCTGGAGATGTTTCCCGTTCCTAATTAATAGATAGTCATTATACAGGTGTCTGTTCAGATGTTTATGCTAAGCTTCACTGAGCTCTTCGGTGGCTGACTTTGATGACAAGAATAATTGCATGAACTGTGGGAATGCATCAGCAGAGTTTACTTGATTGTTTTCTGTTTCTCATAAATCCCGTCCTGAAAACATGAGTTTTTTTATTAGAAAAATTTGATTTCATAAAGAAACTGAGAGAATGGTCAATAAACACAAAAAATGTCTCTTATAGTCAGACTTGTAAGAAAATTAAAAATATTGAAGAAGATATTGAATTTGATTGTAGATATTGACTTTTTTTTGTTTAAAAATGCATATTGCATTTGGAGTTAGAATCATTACAAACAACAAATGCAGTTGATGTAATATCAAGTTTCGTCATGTTAACATTGAGCCAGTGATAAAAATGAACTGTTGTTAGTCAATGAGATCAATAGATTGTCATAGTGCTGCTGTGGTATTGGACCCAGACATTCCAGCAATGCACACACACTGCAGTAACCCCAAATCCAATTGTCTCCTCGGTGATAACTAAAAAGCCAAAGACTGGTCTGTGGATGTCAGAGAGAGACTGCGTGGTAATTATATTCTCACTGGCTTAACAATGACACCCTGTGTTTGTAAGAGGTGTTAACCAACGGGTCACACGGATGGCATCTCTGCGATCTTGGAGGTTAACTGCAATGAACAGTATTAGTATTCCAGACGTCACTTTTGGTTCTCACCAGGAGCTGAATTACAACTTGATGCTACTGCTGTCACGGTTCCCAGCGAGAGATTCATCACTGGAGCACCTGGCCGATAAACAGGATTACGTGTCCGAGACCGGGGCAAATAAATATTAATAGCTTTCTACGTTAACAAGGGTGGGAAAAAATAGAATACTTGACAAACAGAATTACTGTAATACTTACCAAGCAAAATATGTTGATTCTCGGATCGGTCTGAACAGAACGCCGCCACCTAATGACTCCGAATGGCTGTGATGTCAAAATCCCATTTGTCTCTTAATAGGTTCCTGCCAAGTTGAATTTGTGTCTGACTCCTATAGGCGTTTCTACACAGCTGAACACCGCCGCATGCTGTATCCCTTCCTCTGTCCCTGGAATGATTTGGAAGGCCCTTGAATGGTTGTCAGAGTCTACTGTCAGATGCAACCATTTCACTTTGGGGCATGTTACCTCTGCAGAGCCTTGTACAGCAAAGACACCACTGCTTAGCTGTCCTCCTTGTTTTGGTAAATAATGTGAGGATGCAAAGAAGAGTAATGGACTCATCTTTTTTGCTTGGGCACAGGTAGTCAAATGTAAACTTTCTGGCCATGCTGATGGGTGTTAGAGTAGTGGTATGTACTTATTAACACCACTAGGTGGCAATAGGGTGCACACAGTTACACTGAGAGGAGTGCTAGACTTCGTACCTGATAACTCTACCTCTCTGTGGCTTTCCAAGATTCTTGTCTGGCTAGTCTGTCAAGCATAGAACTAGATTTTAGCTAGTCTCAATCTCACAGATCTGCATGCTTGTATATATGCATCTGTCTGTCTATCTGTCCCTCTTTCCATTTGTTCTTTCATGTGTTTACATAATGTATGTGCAGTTCATATGCGGTATAGGTCTACAGAGATGTGCTGTATATAATACATACACATGCATGTATATATATGTATGTTTTTTAGTAAATATTTCATGAATTCAGCTGTGGCCAAGATTTTTTTCATGGGTGATTTTAAAGATTCTTAGCACTCAACCACGCCAAGAATATGCAAAGAGGGAGCATGTGTTGCATAAAACATTCATTTTGAAGGATTAAAGATTCATCACAATTCTCGATGATCTCCTTTTCTGAGCCAAAGGTACCATGCAAGGGATCATTTGGATCATTCTCTCGCAGATAAACATTGGAGTTTATGTCCTTTCAGGGAAAAAAGCTTAAGGTGCCTGCACAGAAGAGTGCTCATAAAAACTTAATGCTTTTTTTTCAGCTGTAGTTTAAGACACCTCAATAATTTAAGCTCCATAAAAATATTAATGCTTGGCGGCAGCAAATGCTGTTTTTTCCAGTTCACCACAGCTAAATTAGAAAGGTAAAGGTTTATGCTGAATTTAAAATAGGTTGAGTGATTTCTGTTCAGAATTTTTAAAAATGGACTTCAAAGAATGTAGCAGCAGTGGATGGAACTAGGGGCTGAATAACTGAAATGAAAGGGGGGGGGGGGGGGGGGGCATTTCATCTTTTCCATTTAAGCCTTGTAAAAAGTGAGAGGAAAAACATACAAAGGACTTTGGGAAAGGTTTTCTTCTATGTAGATGAACATAAGACAATATAAATAATATACATACTGCATTTCTATTTGGAAAAGTTCCTGACGTTACCATTTCAATCCCTGCTATGAGACTTTATTCTGCCATGTATACTTTGCACAGCAGTCCTATGAAGACTGCCTTGACAGCACAAAGCGTTACTATCTTCATCAAAGAAGGATAACACAATGAATACTTGTGGGGTTTTGAATATTTTACTGGACAGACTATTTAAATTTACATTTTTGACATTTAGCAGATGCTCTTATTCAGAGCAAATTCCAAAGTGCATCTAATAAAAATCCTTTGAAATGTTGTACAAATATGGTTGCAAAATCTAAGTGCAATGCAGTAGATTCTCTGCACCTTAGCCTGAACCCCTTCCCCCATTAGCTTAGCTTCCCCATTCTCGTATACAGTTGTGAGTAAAAGGTTTGTAAATCCTTTGGAATTACCTGCATTTCTTCATTTGTTGGTTCTAGAATGTGGTGTATAGATAGATATAATTACAGATAAACACAATCTGATTAAACAAATAACACTAAAAAATTGTACTTCTCCATGACTTTATTGAACACATTGTTTAAACATTCACAGTCTAGGCTTGAAAAAGTATGTGAACCTTTAGGTTTGCTAAGTGGTGGCACCTCCTTTAACAGCAGTAACCTCAGTCAAATGATGCACTACTGTAGCAGCTGATCAGACATGAGGTATTTTGGACCATTCTTCCTTACAGAGCGGGTTCAGTTCATTGACATTTTTAGGATATCTTGCACAAACAGTTTGCTTAAGGTCATGCCTCAGCATTTCAATAGGGTCAAGGTCAAGACTCTGACATAGCCATTCCAAAATGTGAAATTTCCTCTGTGTAAGCTACTCTATTGTATATTTACTTCTGTGTTCAGGGTCATTGTCATGCCGCATGACCCAACTTCTATTAAGCTTCAGATCACGGACAGTTACCCTGATATTCTCCAGTGCAATTTCCTGAATCAGTTTGGAATTCATTGCTCCTTCAATGACTGCAAGCTGTCCAGGCCCTGAGGCAGCAAAGCAGGCCTAAACCATGATGCTCCCTCCACCATGCTTCATGGTTAGGAGGAGGTTTAGGTGTTGGTATGCAGTGTTTCGTTTCCTCCAAACACAACATTGGCAAAAAAAAAATAAAATAACAGAGTTCAACTTTTGTCTCATCTGTCCAAAGAACATTGTCCCAGTTTCATTGTAGAACGTACAGGTGATTTGTGGCAAATGTGAGATGGGCAGCAATGAAATTTTTCCGTTTTTGGAGAGCAGTGGTTTCCTCTGTGGTAGTCTCCCATGAGCACTATTCTTGTTCAGTGTTTTTCTTACTGTGGATTCGTGAACACAGCCCTTAGCAGGTTCAAGAGATGCCTGCAGGTCCTTAGCTGTTACCCTAGTGCTCTTTGTCACCTCCTTGAGCATTGTACGGCTCACTCTTGCAGTGATCTTTGCAGGCTGCCCACTCCTAAGGAGAGTAGCAAAGGTACTCAACTTCTTCCATTTGTGCACTGTCAAACTGTGGACTGGTGGAGGCCGAAGCTTTTAGAAATGCTCTTATAACCCTTTCCAGCCTTTTGAGCCTCAACAACTCTTCTTCTGAAGTCCTGTCAAATCCTTTTTTGGTCACAGCATAGTTCATGTCAACAGATCTCTGTTGTGAAAAGCAGACTCTGTTGGTAACCAAACTTGATGGGATTTTTTGTGGGGCAACACACCTCTAACCCACACCTGAATGCCATCTAATCGATTGGAGTTTCTGACTTCAATTACCCCCTAGCACTGAGATCATTATTCTAGAGGTTCAAATACTTCTTCCAGCCTAGACAGTGATTGTTTAAACCATGTGTCCATGGAAATGTGGTGTTTGTTTTTCAGATTGTGCTTATCTATTATGACTTAGATGAAGATCAGACCCCATTTTATGAACAATTAATACAGGAATGCAGTTATAATTCCAAAGGGTTCACAAACTTTTTCTCATATCTGCAGGATTAGTCAGATAGCTGTATGCTTCTTGATGCAGAGTGCATTTTTCATTCTTTCATTTGGGTAAGACAGAAAGCACTGCAGTGTATATACACCTCTGCAGTCAAGCGGAAAAGAGGCGCTGCCACACATATCAATTAAGTATAGAATCACAAACTTTGCAAGAAGATGTTTAAGATATCTGTGGGACACTCTGAGAAGGGAACTTCCTCCTAAAAAGTTGTTTTATCAGTGTTTTTTGACAAAGGTCCCTCTATTCTATTTATATATGTATATTTGTTCACAAAATAGTTCATTTTCTCTGTAACACTGTTGGTTCAGAATTGGTTTGTTTCTCATTTTGTTCACAGAAGCACACATTTTGTGGCTAGACACATGTACTATAGTTATCAACAATTTTACTAATTGTACATGAATAGACTAACAGTAAATATAAATGCAAGTCCGTTTATTTTCGTTACAGGTTTCTTATAATGAATAATGTTTTAATGGCAATTTTATGGCCATTGCTTGTGAACTGAATTCAAACCATGAGTAATTTTATTTTTACTTGAGTGCATTAATGCTTCACTGAAAAAGTCCTGCTGTAACATCCATTTATTTGGGATAACTGCAGTTGGAGAGGTGTTTGCATTGCTTGGAGTTTTTCATTTTGTTTGTAAAACCAGAAAATGTGCTGTCGAACATATTACCTTATTTTTTATTTGTATGGTGTTTGTTTTAAAAATGAGCTAATATTCCTGAAGAAACCGGGTTTTTAAAAAAAGGTACACCTTTTGACTTCAAGCATAGGTGCCTCAGATTACCTCTCTTTTCACCGTGCTTTCAAAGCATAATTATAGGCAATAATCCTGCCTGAAATCACTCGCTCTGCTGAACAAAAGCAACAAGGTGGACTGCAGGTTTTTTGGCTTCCTTCTCCAGCAGAAAAAAACGAGGAGAGATTTAGAATAACACCGTGTCACATCTCAGTGAAAAGAAAAACAATGAAGAATTAAGGGGCTTTTTTGTATTCAGAAGCGGAATAGTAATTGCTGGTTTAATCTATTCAAAGCTAACAGCCTTGACCCCACGTTGATTTGCATACATTTTTTTCTCTCCATCCATAATGAGTGAAATTTGAACATATAAATGTTGATTAAATGGGGAGTTTGGACTAGTCTCCCCTGATATTGTGCAGAAATGACCTGGGCACAGGTTATAACAGGGCTGTCAAAGCCTGAAAGCCATAGTTATAGTGGTCAGATTCCATATGTAACGCGTTGCTAGGTATCAAGAAGTTGAAGTTACCCACCACTTGAGTAGGCTATTAATGATCCCCTTGTAATCAATTGAGAGAACAGAGGCACATGTAGTTCAGTTACTAAACAACTGTGCATGCTGCAGTGGATGGGGAACTGTATGGAAATGGACTTTTGCAAGCACCATTTTGACCTCTCACAGAGGAGTTCATCTACGCTTGTAGCACTAAAATAGAGAGTGAAATGAAACACAGCCAAAACTGCTGTGAAGGACACAAAAAAGCAACCCTTAGGTTCAGCAATATCCTTGCAGAGACTTGAGGGAAAAGTTTTGGATTCAGCCCATAACAGGAGTCATGGCTCAAAGCACATCCTAAAGTGTGCATGGGAGTGGTTCAAAGGAAGGAGGTGAAGAGGAGATTATGTGCTAAAGTCATTTCGCTGGCAAGTCAAACACCAGACCAGGCTGAAAAAGAAATGAGCAATCAGGAGACAGGAGGCATGCTCAACAGTATGTGGATCGAATATTATCTATGTCAATACAGGCGGTTGACAAAATAATGGAAACACCAAATGAAACAGGACTTGTATTTTTTAAACTAGATTCAAATGGAAAAAGTAGTCTACATATTTGTTTCATATTAATGTCAATAGTGACAGAAATAGCTGAATTATTTGTGTTGAATATTGTGACGGCATATGCAAAGGAAGAACTGCATCAGGAAAGTGGAACATTGGTCAAAGGTAGAAGCTCACTGACAAAGATTGGAGATTAAACATTTAAGGGGATAGGTGGTAAAAAATGCAAAACAAAAATTAAGAACAGAATTCACACCTTTATGACCCAATCTCTGTACGTCGTGAGGTTCACAAAACTTATATTAATGATTGGACATTCAGAAACTGCTCGTAACAAAGGCCATTGCACAACCTGGTGAAATGACCACAAACCCTGGACTCCTGTGCAGTGAAAGAAAGTACTATGTTCTGATGAGTCATCTTTTACTCTTTTTTTTTTCTGGATGGGCTTATGTTTAGAGAAAGCTAAAGGAAGCCTTCAATCCACACTACCTGTTTCTAACTGTTAAACATGATGTTGGATCTCTTATGGTATGGGCAGCCATCTTTTGAGTCATTGGGTTTGATTACTACAGCTCATGGTAGAATTATGACAAAGGAATACAAAGCCATTTTAGGCAAACAGGACCCCCTATGGTGCAAACACTGTTTCCTCAAGATATTCCCATATTTCAAGATGCCCCCCATTCACCCCCATCGACACTGCTACCATTCAAGGGCAATTTCATGAGCACCAAGGATGAAGTCAAACACCTTCCATGGCCTCCCCAATCACCAGGTCTAAACATCACTGAACCTTTGTGGGAGGTTCTGGAATGTGGAGTACAGTTTAGTTTTCTGCCCCCTTCATCTCTCAATGAACTGGAGACTGTCCTTGAAGAATGCTACAATATCCCACTGGAAACAATTAAAAACCCGTAATGCCAAGATGGACTGAAGCTGTCCTGAAGGCCTGCACACCCACTGTGTGTGTGTGTGTGTGCGTGTGTGTGCGTGCGTGCGTGTGCTTGAGTGCAGAATAAATAATGGCATAAAGGCAGTGACGGGCTCAGCCAATCAAAGATGAAAACAGAGCAAATAATTTTAATTCAACACCAATGTCTATCTCAGTCGAAGTATTCAACTCAAAACAGGGTCTACTATGGGTTTTGAAAATTTTACTAGAGTTGTCAGAACAGAATTTTCCTTTGGGGACACTGTAGGCAATTTACTACTACTTTTAATTCTGAGGCATAATGTGCATAACTAGCAATTAAGTTAGTATTCCAATAAATCCTGGTAATAATCTTTCAAATTATTTAATGAGCCTGTCATGTCTTAAGATGTTGTATATTATGGTTTGTTCATCCAGACTTGAAAAGCAATTTAATTAATAATGGTTTCATAACTCTAAGTACTTAATTTGATTTAAATCAGAACTGAATATTACAAGCAGGAAAGAGGAAGTATTCCATCACTAAATCCAATTTACTGAAAAGAACAAAAAGTAGGCCCTTAAGATTATAATCGAGCAAAAGCTTTACCGCACTTCCAGTCCCAGTACTTCCTCTCCAAATTTGACTATGACATCACACAGAGTGTCTAAGCTTTAATTGCAATCTTATATATGCAAAAGCAATTAAAGTAACACTGTGGAATAAATGAAGCAGAAATATGGAATGTATAAACACAGACATCTGTACTCTACATTTTTGGTGGTCTGACATTTTGGAAGTTTGATTTGCAGTGCGTAAAACAAAATTGCACATTTGTCATTTAAATTGTGTATTTTGATGAGAAAGTTATTTAGTTGTACGAAGAAGAATTTCTTCTTTATTTTACAAATTACTAAACTGGATTGCATAAATGGCATTTTAAACTTTTATTCCTTACTTAAAATGGCTCAAAATAAAGCACATCTATGATAACTGAGGATATCTGTGCATTTTTATTCTGCAGATTTTTTTTTTTTTACTTTGGTCTAGCAGGCAGAAATACTTGCCTAAAAATGACATCATGGATGAAAATGGGTTAAAACATTTTCTACAGACATGACTTCTCTTCCCATGAAATCTTCACTTTTTTCCATTAAATCTTTTCTGATTTGAGTTGCCATGTTCAGTGTTTAGGGGCCTGTATCCCTTCCCAGTTATTGTAACTGTAGGTTATATCTGATTGGATATGATGAAAGGAGGCAGGATTTTAATTGGATACTTTCAAGTTGATGCTTAGGGCCAAATGTTCTTTGGGCCTTTCCTAGAGTTGGGTTGGCAAATGAGCCATCAGGTTGACCTAAACCAATTGACCCCTAATTCCCGGAATGACACGTATACATCCCATTTCAGTCCAAACTGTTATGAAAACAGACTGTTTGGTTCACTGTACAATATTCACACTTATCATGTTACTACCAACAGAATATTCTGACTGAGGTTGCGGAACTGTCCCCTTAACAATGCCCCACAAGATCGTTCAATAATGATTGTCTTTTCCTGTGAAAGAGGTACCATGTCATAGTTTTTCAGCCCATACAATAATCTTTGGCCCAACTCCCACAAGGATTCGCAAAACATGGCAGAGGCAAGAGTTATTAAGTTATGAAGCCTCAGCAGACGTTGGCAGTAGGGACAGGTGATGAGACCAACCTTCTTCAAAGAGATTTCTTCTACAGCTCAAATGATGCCAACTGGCATTTGAGTCTGTACTTCAGTTCTGTGCTAGATGAATTGCAGATGGTTGCTGCTTTTTCCCATAGTTGCAACTGCTTTATTAGATATGGGAACTTGTAACCTAAACCGCACAAGAAAAAACCCCTCCCGACACTGGCAAAGGGGCTCAAGCGCATTTCTGTTGACCAAATTAAGAACGAGATTGCTGAAGGTCACCCAGGGCTGCTGTTAGTTTACCTCACAATCATCATTGAACATGTGCATCTTATTGTAGCTTGACATTCACTTTTCTGAGGAAAGTCATTAGGTATTTGAGAAGGGACCCCAGGGAAGGGCATTTAGGCGGAGATAGCAATATCCTACATTTCTGGCCTTTAGAAGCTCGTTAATGAATGCTTAGTGCTTCCAACCAAACATCTTCCCTCTGTTTCATTTTCTAAACAGCCATCCTGGGTGCCTGGCACTGGGGAAACAGGGTTTAGCAAAAATGTACTTCTGCCTCCTAGAGCCCCTAACAGACAACAGCAACAAGACCTCAAAGAGATGTCATAAGAGTGTGGGCTCTAGTAAGAGCCTTCTCTCAGGGCGTCTCCTCTTTCCCCCTGGCCTGGTTTTGGCGTTTATCAGGACACTTCCTCACAGTCAGTTCTTTTCTTTTTTTTGTGCAGAGCTGCCCATGTCCTGCCCTTTCCGGCCAGCCGCTGCATTAGTTACCATTAACCCAGCCGAGTGTTAGCGGAATGAGTTGTCAAACCCGCAGACCAGGTGACTCTGTATCGAATTTGCATTTTAATAGCCTGACAGCACGGGCGGCTCTCAGGCACTTGATTCAGAACGCCTACACGGGATCCCCGCTTCACGTCGGCTCTTTGTTCTAAGCTGCGGATCTGAGATGCATGCCAACTGATTGGCTCCGCTGCCCCCCCGTGGCCTGCATGCATAATGCACCGTACCCTATTTTTAGCAGTGAGCGCGGCTTGGGGAGAGGGCTTACGCTACGCTCACGCCTACGGGGGCCGATCCATTCTCCAGGCTGAGATACAAATTCTGATGTGCAACAGATCGTCAGATCGTCCAGTACACCCATCATGAACTGCAAACGCAAAACATGCAGGTCTAGGTGCATGCGGTATGAAGAGAATTGTGTGTGTATGTGTATATATATATATATATAATATATGTATGTCTGTATATGGCAAATAAAAGTATATAGATATATCAAACTCATTAAGTAGTTACAGTGATGAACACAGCGATCCAGTGGTTTGTTACTGTTGTTTGGTTATCTGGACTATACTGTTTTTTCTGGCTGGACTCCTGTGGTATGCATTTTGCATTTGTGCAGAAAAGTAATGCTGAAATTGCCGGTGGCATTTTAGGCTCTCTAACCCACTTAAAGGCATATTTTAATTTGACTGGCACCAACAAAGGGGGCTATATTCCTGCCCTGGTTTCCCACGCAGCATGTGCAAAACATGGAATATGAAATCAGCTGCTTACTTTCATTCTTGATGTAAGCCATTAAGTATACTACCTCAGTCAAATTGCAGAAAACCCTAATTCCACAACATCAGTGTCCACAATGTATGTTATTGTATATATAATTATTTAAAAATATTTTTGTGTAGAAGTATTAAACTACAAAATATTTGTTCGCAACTCCTATGCTGTGATGAATTACCATTTACTAGCTTATTAGAGCTTCTGTAATAAGCTCAGACTACTTTCAATCACAGAACTACTGCAGACTAACCACTGGGCTTTTAGTTTCTCATTGTATGCCCACTAGATAAGAGGATTCAGACTTTCTTCCAGAGGACAATATTTACAGGAGTGTATAATTAAAAACCAGGTCAAGTCTACAGCTGACTTCAACAAGCGCCGTGATAATCATTCCCCTCACGGCTACTGCCGTCACGTGTTCCTCAGACATTAAGAAAGGCAAGACAGCTTTGGCTGCATCACCAGTTCCATTATTTATTATTGTTCAGACTTCAAATCAGAATTGCAGGTTGCAAAGTCTGGTGTTAAAGCAAGAGGAACATCACTCGGGAGACAGTGGTATAAGTGCATTTATTTGCCACTGGCTTTCTCCACTGAACAGACAAGACAGGTTGACACCATGTGTGACTACGGATTGGCGTTCCATCTTAGGTTAGGTGCTGAGGCGAGGTGTTAGGGGTTTGGATTGATTGCTTGGGGTGTTTAACCAGGGGGCCAGCCCATCTGACGGCCGCCCAAAACGTGGATGTGGATGTGGTAGACGGACTGGCCCCCGTCCGGCCCCTCGTTGAGCACCAGTCTGTAGCCCTTCTGCAGCCCCATCTTCTCCGCGCACTGCTTGGCCACGATCATCATGTGCCCAAGGAGCTGTGGGAGAAAGAAAGAAACACCTGCTAGGTAAAAGGGATATCTGCTTCCGAAAAGCTGCATGCCGATATGGTCAAGGTCTCTCCCTCTGTCTCTTTCAAAATAAAGACACAGATGAATCTCATCTCACCAAGAAAATACAGTCATGGAACAAAGCCTAAGAACTAACGATCAAAATACATTAGTGATTTGGACAAGGGGAAAAGAAACGCTCCATGCCAATGCAGGGTTGGCAGTTTCTCTGTGCATGTTTAGCATCTTTTGTTCCCAGGAACCAAGGCTTAAAGTTGATGTTATATAACCTTGCACATAGTGTTAAATGAACATTATGATTCACTTTCACTGGCTTTCATATGCTAAGATTTCAGCCAATAAACTCCGGATGGTTCATTTTACTGTGAACAGCACCATCTGCTGACCATCAAATAGACTGTAATGTAAGAAGTTCGCATTAGTCATAGACCCTACCACTGAACTGATCCATTTTAACCAGTTTTCTGCAAATGGACAAGCGCTCCACAATCTTGACAACCTTAAAAGATGAGCTTTCACAGAACCACATGAGGATTAAAGGAGGACTGAAGGGTGAAAGCTGACCCATGTCTTTCTTTCTCTCTCTCTCTTTCTCTGATGTAGTGGTGAAACGGCAGCCCCTTTCAGCCAAGTGTGATTTAAGGTAACAGTTCAAAGTAAAATCCACCGTAAAAGAAACTTTCCTGTGTCGATTTCATTGCAAAGTCCAACTAACTTAAAAAAGCCTCACCGATATGCCTGCCAAAATCGTGTCAACAAAGTTGTGTATCACAGTAAATGTTCTTTGCTGCCTGATAATATGAATGGAAAAGTTACTACTGGCAACCAAAAAAGTGACCAACTATCCAAAGTGACCTGCTCCGGACATTTTAACTTTTGTCAGGCAATGCTTATGGAGTGAGGTTGCTATGCTAAATGTACATAATCTTGGTTAATCAAAATTAATGTATTCATGTGTAAACATCAGAACATAAAATGTTAACAGTATAGTCCTCTGCTTGCAGTAAAAAGTAAAGTATACCAACAAGGTGGCTGATCCCTTTAAAACAACCTGCCAAGAACCTGCCAATACTCACCCAGCAAACAGTAGCACCACTTGGCCCTGTCTGAGGGCAAATTGCAGGGCTTCAAAAGCCTTCACTTTCACAGTAATTCAGTAGCCGCATATCTTTGGAAACATTTCTATGGAGGAGTCAGTCCTTTCCCACAAATCAGTGGGGTCACATAATCCACATACTTGTCTCTCATGTGGCGGTAGAGGGCAGGAACAGGAACAGTAAACAGGTTCAGTTCCTGAACGCCCTTGTAGCCTCAAGCAAAGTGCTCCACCGGATTTCATCAGCTATAATTCAGTCATCAGAACAGACATGCAGAAAGAAATGGAAGCCAGACAAGGAACAAGAACAGACTAATTGGGAGTGGCTACGCAATCAAATGCAGTAAGATGGTTGCTTGCTTCCAATCAGAGCAATGTGTAATGACTTGTCTGTATGATTACACAGTGCATCTAGCTGGTGTTTTAGTGGTTCACCAGCACAGCATTGCAAATCGTGTGCTCTAAAACAGTATATGCCTTTTCTTATCAAGATGTGCTTGTTTTCAATAAAACAGCTCAAGCGATTCAGGGAATGCATTTTCTGCTGCATGTTCCAAACAAAATTAAATAAAACCTGCTTACTTTTTAATCAATGCAGATAACGTGCAAAAAAATGTCAACAGCTCAGATGTGCTTACACTTACTGAATCGTTGTTTTGGATAAACGTGTAAGATACCAGTTTTTAAGAGTGAATATTTGTTGAATTTTTAATCTACTGACTTATTTACTTGGCATATTTCAAGAAATTAAGCCTGTTTACAAGCATTTATTCTGCTTTGAGCATATGAGCATTTTACTACTTGTAAGTGCTCCAGACTTAATCATGTGAAACTAACATGGTTTTTAAAGTGGACTGTAAGAAGAACTGTTGCCAAAACAAATATTTGGCAGTATGTGCAAGCTACTCAGTTGCATTATAGAGCCCGGATAAGCATGCTATATAACTGAGGATGCAACTGAGCACTCATTTGATGTCAACACAACTTCAGTAAACAGGATTAACGGGCTGACATTACCAATGCACAGTGTGCATTATGCAGAAAGCCAGATGTGGATGCTTAGCACTGCATGGGAAGACAGTGCACTTCGCCACAGCGTTTCACAGAGCCAGCTGACACGGGTGTCCCATCTCCAAAGCTCGCCTGCGACAATTCATTTACGAAAGCTGCAGACGCTGCATCGTGTTTTCCCCACACCAGAACCACCACAGCTAATGGGACTTTGTTGCAAGTGTGTGGGCTGGTCTATCGGCTGATCTGCTGAATGGAGCCCTGCCCTGGCAGGAGTAGGTGTTGCCAGGGCACAAGACAGGGATCACTGCAAGCGGGGCAGTTATGCACACAAAAAAAGCTGCAGCAGAGGTGCAGAGGACAGCAGTAGAATTTGGCTGCATTTTTGTTTTGAAGCCCCGAGGCCATTGGCCAATGTCTATGAAAGGCGTGGCATACTTACAGCGGCATCACTGGCCTCTGCCTTGGACAGCTGGGAGATGGGCTTCTTGGGGACGACCAGGAAGTGCGTGGGGGCCTGAGGGGCGACGTCATGGAACACTACGCACTGAAACACACACACACAACACAGATCAATCAGAGCTCATCATTTATAAGCCTTTCCCACTGGCAGAAGCATCACTCATTCAAAACAGCACTGAGGGAACCTGACTGTCAGATAGCTAGCTATTTCAGGCCCAGGTGCTGATGCAAGGGCTAGATTAATGCAACAACACACACGTAGGAAGCCTTTTTTCACCTTACCATCTGACGACTGTACAGGAGCAGAGGTTCAAAGGGTCATGACACCATTTCATTCGTGTTTCATCTTTCAAACGCCAAAAAATCCAAGTAAATATGACACTGACTTGTAACAAGTAATTTTTCCCTACATTACCACACTCAGAAACACTGAGTGTGGTACACAAGAAAGAGGCACCATTCCAAACAAAGATTACAAAATGTTTACTCTCTTCTTTCGTGCAGGCCTAACTCTGCGTTGGATTCGCCTGGAACAGTGCCCGTTTAGTTTGTGTAAGCACGTTTTTATTACAGAATTTGGAATTTTGTAGGTTTTACGAAGGCTTTTGACTTAGAATATATGAGTAATTTGGTCTTTTGGTTGCTTGAAAGCGGTTTTTTATTATTACTATCATTACTGGTGTTATGTCTTCTGGACCTGTACTCTTTAAATGATATGAAGGAATAAACGCACGCAATGAATGATGGGGCAGAAACAGAACGCGACACGCGGTGACGCAGCTGTGCACTAGGAGAAATCTTTTTCTGCTTTCCTTTCTATTCTCAGACCAGGCTGGAACAGTAATTAACGACGTTATGAAGTCATAATTCCCAGTCATTGTGGTTATTCCTGTGCGTCACCGCCCACCCAGAAACGTCCCTCTCTACAGTAATGGTGTATTCATTCCCTGAACTGAAATGAAACAGAACTATCACTAACTCTGCTGAGTAACAAGATAACTAACTAGCTATTGCCACCTGCATATCTGCACCAATTAACAATCCGACTTGCTAACTAGCTCCCAGGCTTTTGCGCAAATCCCTTCCTCTGTAGACTGGGATTATCCGAGTCTGTCACCGCCTTTATGACTGCAGCATTTGGAAATATTTCCAGTACTATATAATATGTAATTTGCCTATCAAGCTATTTGGTTCGCCTATTTCATACAGATGTCTTCGTTTTTTTTTCCCCCCCATGTGCCCATCTATCCTGACAGTTGACGTTGGCAATGTAGTCTAGGCACTGTCTAGCTGTCACTGTCTCGCCGTCTATTACAGTTCAACTTCAACTAGCTACCAGTTGAGTCACCCATGATAGAGATTTCTGCAAACATTTCTAAACAATATTTCCTGACAAGTAAAATCAGGTAGTTAGCCAGCCAAATGCCTCATTGCAGCAGACTGAAAATTTGCTAATTTAACATTATGGCTATAACGTTAGCTGACGTAAGCACAAGAAATGGTTCTCGAGAAGCGGGCCTTAGCTAGCTAGCCATGTACCTACAGCCAAGTCAATGTTCAGATAATGCACAGGTAATAAGTTGTTGTTTTTTCCAAATATTTAACATCTAGCTACATAGCGAGCTGGCTTGTGTTGAGCAAATTCTTTAACATTTGCAATAAAGCACAAAACGTGCACAAGATATGCAGCTAACATTAGCTAGCAATAAATATAGATCATATCAATAACGTGCTAAAACAGCAACGGCTTTGTAACGGAGGAGTACTGAACAAGCAGCTGGTAAATGCACACCTCGTCATCTTCGTGGAATATTTTCGCAGGAATCTCTTTTCGAATAATTTTTCCGAAAATGGTGTCTCCGCCCGGCTGCGCAGCTTGCGCTTTCGCTATCTCGTCAGCCATTGTGCGGCGAGTCTTCCCTCGTGCTCCGGGTTTCTTATGGTATTCTCTGCGCTCGGTGCAATGTCATTGGCTAAGGCGCGCCGAGAGCGTAGACCTGAATTTCTATTGGTTTGTGAACAAGTCGACCGGCCCCTTAATTTACATACCAGTTAGCCTAAAAGGCGGTATGCTACTCAATTTTTTGGTACCCTCTGATATGGCGATTGAAGAAATTGCGTCTCTGATTGCGTGTTTACTCATTTACTCGCTAAACTGACCCCAGATCTTCATCTGTTATCGGTCTGTGTCAAGTAAAATGGAGATCAGTTTGTGGTTATTTTTAACCGATGGCAATCACCGACAAAACTTTGGAAATCTGTACAGTTACTTTATAAATTATATAGTCGTCAGTGTAAATTAATGTCGGCCTACTGTAAATTAGACTTGGCAGACTCTTGAAGGCTTATAATGCATTCACTCGCGATAGTCTTTGGAGTAGGCCTGTGTACAGGTCACTGATAATGTATCATGTAACTATGATAAATATTCTATATTCTAGGCACTTTAATATATATGTATATAGAATATTTAAGTGCCTAAAACAGTAGCCTGTAGGGCAAAGCAGGAGGTCATACTGTAGGCTAAATCATATACATCATAATATGCAGCTCCATTTCTGAAATTTCGAAAAAAGCGACAGCAGATTTTTCCGAATATTACAAATTTCGATTTCACAAATGAAGTGCAATACGGCATTATCACACTAAGTTTTAAGACATTAGCCTATTCTGCAGCATTACGACACAAGTAATGAGATGCGCGCTAATTAGACACATGTCCGATTCGTTTCATCCTTTGGGGAATTTGGATTAACGATATTCAGATTTTGACTTCAGTGACCTTGATTATTATACAGAAAAAACGACGTGATCAGAATTTAAAGCTTTAGAATAGCAATAAAGGGGGCACATTGTTTGATTAATTAGCAAATCGTCTGCTAATTAAAATAGAATCGTTCAGGAGAAAATGGTTTGCCAATTGCCCATAAATGCAGTGTATTGCATCTGTGAATTCTCCATGCCGTTAAGACAAGTGCTCAGCCGAAAGCAATTAAATAGAGCACATCTGAACTAACGAGCAGTTAAAACAACTTTCTCTAACACGTTTTTTTTGTCTCCCAGTTTACCGTTCAACTCTGAAAAGTCGCACATCCTATCTTCCATCCTTTCACTGACTTGTTTTTAAAAACGTTCTCCTTAAACTGAGAATATACTATTTTTGTAAGAAATCACCATCTCTAATTTTTCTTCAGTTTCTAATATAAAATGTGAGGGAAAATGACACCACTTCGTCAGGTGAGGTCGTAGTGAATGATTTTGCTCAATGCACTGATGATGGTTATTTTCACTGTCCAGTCTCATGTGTCTTTCAGCGTGATGTGTGTGTCCTGAAATTTAAAATTTTCTATAATAAAACTGATCTCTTTAACATACTTCACCACTCATCTCATTACATCATACATCATATACAATTTATATGTTAATATATAGACATTCATAGATGCAGACCTACATTGTAAATGCACATATAAACATATACAGTATTTATCTACACACACTATCCTGCCAAAAATGATGGGCCAGCCCATCTAACTACAGGAAAACGTATGTGACTGTGGGTATGACTATGCATGATTTGAAGGTAATAACATCAGAACATTGCAGTGGTGAACAAAGAGTCCCAACCTGTGTCATCGTTGGAATGAAATTTAAAACAGAATTAGGACAAGGCCAAGACGGCCCTGTTCGGTAGGGAAGCTTACCAATACTTGGGAGGAGGGATAGAGCACAATACCACCAGGTTTCTATGAAAAATTAGTAGACAGTCCTCCGCTCTGCATTGAAGCAGTCATTAAGTCAAAAGGCAGACCAACACACTATTATTCTCCTGGAATAAAGACAAGTACTAGTAATAACTACCCATGTATTGTATTCTATATTTAATGTACCTAACAGTAAAGAGGAAAATAAGCTGTGTTTGTTTATTTATTATTTCTCTGCAATAAGAGAAAATCTAAGCAGTATAAAGTGGGAGCAATAGAGGGGAACTGTGAACTGAGAAAAAAAAAGAGCAGCACCACACAGCAAATTTAGAAAAAGGGCACCACAGATAAAAAGGCCATTCAGAGAGAAATAACCTGAGCTATGAAATGGGTTTGGAAAACAAATGAGATCCCAAAGGGCTTTTTGAGAAGCAAATCGTCCATGATGCAAAAAACAATCATGAACTTTTTAAAAAGGGACATTTGGGACCAGTGTAGGGAAAGGGTTATGCTTTATAACGAAAAAGAAATTGCAAATGAATGCAATGATTACTTTCTTTCCCTGACTGCTTCAGCTTCAGCTGAGGGGTTATAGGTTATTGATATGACATAATTTAGAAGTAATATTCAGGAAGTTTAATATATATATATATATATATATATATATATATATATATATATATATATATAATATATAGAGAGAGAGAGAGATGGAATGCTGTGGTATTGGAGTGACTACAGAAACAAGAAACAGAATTGAACAAGTCAGCTGGGTGTGATGGAGTGTATCTGTGTGTGCTTATGGAACCAAGTCATAACATTTAGAAACCATTCATAAAAATCACAGCCTGGATGAATCCCAGAAGACTTGAATCAAGGCAGTATGGTGCGAGTAGAGAAGAAACAGGATCGCTGAAGTCCAGGGAATTATTGCCCACTTCGTTTAACATGCAATTTGTATGTATCAGGAATGAGTTATGGGATAATCCATATGGGTTCAGCAGAGGAAGCTCACGCTGAACATTTCTCCGGAATATTTCTTGAGGAATTTACGGAAGCTGTACTCTTGCATTGAATTTTATAGGCCTTTGATAAAGCACCACATAAGCAACTCATTACCAAACTGTCAGTCTTGGCCGCTATGTAATGGAATGAGCTTCCTGTTGTGGTCAGAACTGTGGAATTGCTAGCCACATTCCGTCACAGACTGAAGATCTTCCTCCTCAGGCTGTACCTCATTTTCCCTATGCTACTGTGACCCCTTGTTTCCCTTATAGGTAATTTTTTTATGTTTGGTAGTTTTGCTATATGGTGTATGGTAGCTCTCTTTTTGGAATGTTGTAGTCAGTGTGTAAAACATGAAGCTATGTGTATAAACGTAATAGTGGGAATAATGGCATTTCATGTATGTGTTGAACTATGTACAAACTCGTGATCTCAGCACTGCGTTTGGCACTGAAATATGTTTGAATATGCCTAACTGTGTCCTTATTTGTACATGTCATGCTGATTTGTTATATGCATTTTGTGCTAGCGCATTGGAAGTTGCTCTAGATAAGAAATGTAAATGTAGACCAAACCTATGGGAAACTGAGCAATCTATGTTCCATTGAACTAGAAACAATTATCTTATATTAGAAGACCTAAGCTCAAAGCTGAGGTATCTTAGTGCAAATTGCAAAACCTTCATAAAGAAGTGGGTAAATATCATCTTAATTCAGTGAATTCATTCATTTCTTCCGTCATTAACATGTCACCATCTCACATAAAGTCCCAGATAGCATCATTACATATAACTTTAGAGTAGCAAGTACAATTTGAATATAATTTCCAGGTTAGCAATAATGGAACAGTGAATTATATTCTCAGATTGCAAGTTGACCACTAGCTTTAATACATTTACATTTGCATTTATTCATTTGGCAGATGCTATTATCCAAAGCGACTTACAAGTATTACAAGTAATACCCAAAAGATATATAATACATCATGTATATATATCAAATCAAATTCACAAAATGTACTTATTCAGAGGTGTAGTCACGATGTGAACCAAAGTACAGTCTAAAAAGGTTAGAGTTAGACTTTCATATGTAATGTAAGGTGGTTTTGTGACTGATCCTCTCTGGTATTAGTTAGTGAATTTGACCACTAGGAGGCAGCAGAGTGGGGTCATGCTGTGGAAGCTTGGATGGGAGGGACAGATGGAGGATGGCAATGAATGAGTGTTCTGCACAGGATGGGCTGTAAGGGAAATGAAGCTAAGGATATGAGGCTGACATGACGTGTAGTAGAAGGCACAGTACGGCACTACCAGAGTCTGAAGCACATGGAAACTGCAGTTGGTGGTCATTGTGGGGAGAGGAGGAGAGGCATCACTCAGGAGGTGGAGGGGAAGCCAGTCCTGGATGAACTGGAGGAGACAGCTGGCATTGGCGTGTATTGACTTTTGAAATTTCACTGACTGAAAAATCTAATACCTAATGCATCCATACTGCTTAGCATTGCAAGCGGTGAACTTCACTGACCATTGACAGTACTTCATCCATTCACAGTGGTCATCATAACATCGCAGATGAGAAGACATTAACTAACTAAGTGAAAATGTAAATGGGTCATTTTAAACTTGGTACACATTCTCACCTCATCCCCAGGGAAATGTGCACTGCCAAAAAATTGAGGATCACATGACGTGGTGGCCTTTTCTCTTTTTTGTATGTTCCTCATGAAACGTTGACTGGGGCATCAAAAAATTGCTTCAAAAGTATGTGTGTGTGTGTGTGTGTGTGTGTGTGTGTGTCTGTGTGTGTGTGTCTGTGTGTGTGTGCGCGTACGTGTGTGTGTGTGTCTGTGTGTGTGTGTGCGTGTGTGTGTGTGTGTGTGTGTGCGTGTGTGCGCGTGTGTGTCTGTGTGTGGTGTGCACACGTGCACATATGTGAGACAGAGATATGTTTGATGCAGTTTTTGCATCAAACGTATCTGTCTCTGTACTGAACATGTAGCGCTTCCAATGATCACAACAACTCTGTGATCACAGGAACTGCTACATCTACATTCATTTTGTCACTAGCCCATCATATTTCAGAGACCTAAACTCAAATGGCGAAAATGTAAGTGATTATCTTAGACAAATTGAAAGGCTGTACCGAGGGTGTCTTATTGTGCGCCAGTGACTGTGAAATCCACTAGGGGGCAGTCAAACATCCCATTTGACCAATGTCACGAAAAAATAACACACAGCAAGGGAGAAACACGTCATGGCCTAAATATACTCCTAAAACAACACAGCTGCAGGCAGTGATGGGCTTATGCAGGTAACCTTTATCGATTTTCTTTAGATCATATATATCTGCATCCAGAACAAAGGGGAGGTAATTTTTTTTTTTAAAAGTGAGCGCCTGTGCTGTGTCCTCAGTACTAAAAGACAACTTCCACAATTACTACATTGCTGTCTGACAGCACTGCATGTCAAAGCATAAACTGAGGATGAGTCAGAGCATAAATCTCCCTCTCCCACAAACATGCAATAATGACATTTATAAGCGTGTTACGATGCTGTCAAATTGCTACGGATTTGACTCGGAAACAGATGCCGAGGTATACATAGTGGTGTAACATTTTTTTAACACAGATCTGTGGTACAACAGCTGTCTTAAAGTGAAGATTGTACATAATGTCACTTAGTGTTGATTCCCATGCATCTGACATGAGAGTTGGTCGTTTTGAAATAATTTGTCTAAAAATCTGAATTCCAAATCTCTAGATTAGCATAAAAGTGACAATAATGAATATATTTTGAAAGAAGTGATGCATTGTAAATTGAAATCGATTACAACAAACCTATTAAAAACAACCTATGCTGAATTTTTGAAAACATTTATTTACATGTGTTGTCTTTTCATAATGGATCCTGGTTGACATCGGAGCTCATTAAAAGCTCATGTTTGTTTGATCAAAAGGACTGGCCGATGCACACAGGGAAGTATGGCTGCCTCCCGCTGTGAGAGAAATGAGACAGGGGGTGTACTCATCAGCTCTGGCAGCGGAGTCCCCCCCCCCCCCCCCCCCCCCTCCATACGTGGATGAACCGTCACACTTCACGTGCACGAGCGTCCAGGATCGTCTGCAGAGCGCTGCAACGGAGCCGAGAAACAAATCCTACCGCTCCCAACACAAACCTGTGGAGGCTTCAGTACATACTAAGGTATCGCCACGATGTATGTCTCTGATAAAAAGAAATACCTGAATCACTCATCTCAGGGGCACAGCCAGAGGGGAGCGTTACTGTACCGGAGGGGCCCTCTGTCAAATCGGCCTTTTGTCTTTCGGTTCGCTACAGCTGGACTCAATATTCCATGCATTCTTTGCAAAAAAATTTCTCGATAAACTCCATATGAGTTGGTCTGTTCTACCTGCTCCAGTGAAAGTTGTTTCACTGCCTGTATTACGTATTTTGTTGAAATGCTTTTTTGGGGTGACGGTAATATACAGGGCATGATACTGGTAGTAATCAAACAGCAAGAAATGAAAATATAATATCCTGTCCTCGATATTATGATCTGCATAGATTGTATCAAATTTGTAGGTCACATTGGCAGGAATAAATGAGAAGATCATGGGCTGAAAACAGCCAGAGTTTATATAGACTGGCATGTGTGATGCACTGTGGGTTAAAAAAAAAGGAATTCAGAGCCTGACTTCCACATTGACACAAAGTCCACGGATATGAAATTTGAAGTGCATATCATTTGCGTTATGGATATGCATTTTGGGGTTACAAATAATTTTTACTGTATTCAAAGTGTACCATCTGTGCAATACTTTCCCTTAAGAAGGCAAGGGGACCTGGGTAGTGCTTCCCTCAGGCACGATAAGAAAATGCTAATGCACATCTGTAGGCCATCACAGTGCCATCCATCCACATAATCTCTTTCCTCCTCTCTGCAATATTCTTTATTATTTAGCCAAGCAGTGACTGCTACGGAAAAAGAAAGTTTGCTAGTATTGTTCGGACGTACAGTATAAAACAGAGGATTAGTCTCAAAGAGAAGGCTTTGGTATGGCACATGGCATGTGTCAGATGTTTAAAGACTATATTTCATCCTTTTATAAAGTAACGCAAAAGGCCTGAGGCCCGAAATGAAAGAAGGGGAAATTAGCGCTTATAGACTCCATATTGTTTTGATCAACCGAACCGTTTGCCCCCTTCCTCGTGCTGACAAGTGATGACATCTCTTTGTCTTCCAAGGTTGTTTTGTGTTCCAACTGATGCATTTCTCTGTTTTGGCGTAGCCTCTAGACGCAGCAAACAAACACTGAGCCGAATGAATTATGCCTCTGGGCCTGCACCGAGTTATGGGAAAGCTGTGGAGTTGCCACATTGCCAGTAATGTATTAGGTGTCTCCAATGCATTTGTTAGTTTTTATCACCCTGGAGGCTGAATCCCCTTTCACATCAAACGACATCCACACATGCTGGCAGTTTGCCTGCTGTAAGCTGGCTTAACCCTCTGGTCACCTTTCACACCAGAGACGGATGACATATCAGCGCAGGTGTGATACCATTCATATTACACTAATTGAAGATGCCTTCTACCCTTGCATGCAGTGTGTACAATAACAAAGTCCTATTTTCAAATTGCCCTAAAGCAGGGTCACTTTCATAGCTTACATTTTATGTCTGTCTATTTGTACAGATAAATATTTACTGAAGCAATTCAGGTGAAGTGCCTTGGTCAAGGGTACCAGAGCACTTCCCACGCGGAGGTAAATGTTCAATGTAAAATGTTAAATCATCATCATCATCATCATAATCATCATAATCATCTCACAATCCAGAGAGGAAAACTACTTTTCTCCTTGTTTTTTTTTTCACAGCAAGAGTAAGAGGGTGGCAGCTACAAATATAAGAAATGTTAACTGTGTTATCTGAATATTGGAAGACTGTGAGTTCTTTCTTCACTCGAAATGGATTGCCAGAGGACTGAATGAAGAATAAATAAGATCAAATAAATAAGCGCAAAATGTACACACGAGATTTAAGTCACATGTTTATTATTAGATGTCACGCCATTAGAGGCCTTTGTGTGAAATTGCCTTCTCTCTTGATCTGGAGGAGGTCAAATAAAACTAATATGAATGAATTATGCTCCATAGCACAACGTTTCTTTCAAACCTCTATTGCATCAATTAACAGTACATCTGGAGTTTATTCCTTGTTTGTTCTTCTCCATCCCGAACAGAGCCCTTCCAACAGCAGTGGCCTGGTGGAGCCACAGAACAACAATGCAACTTTTGTTTATTTGCAGTTGTGTTTGTCCAATAAAAATTCCTGGAATAACGGCGAAATCGGCAGTGGGCCCAGGCAAAATGGCAACAGAGGTAGTCATACCAAACCACATGTTAACAGCTCAGGTGAAACAAAGACTGAAACAGAAACACAGCTGGTCAAAAGCAGTTTTACCACAAACAGGTGCTCATGTGACTGTGGTTTCCATAATTATAATGGCAACAAAACTGTAATCACTATGGTTTTTTGCTTCTCTTCCTACTATAGCTTCTGCTACTGCTACCTCTAAAGCTGCTCTGATTGTTTCATAGCTCTTACCTACTACAAAAATAGCAAAAATTATATATAAATGAGTAGGAAACATGGTTTCTAGGTTTGTAGGTGGCTCGGCAAAACCATGTGATCCCCATCTTAGAGTTCTGTAGCCAGGGCTTTATTTATTTTGATTCTGGTCTATGCCATTAGCAGACCAGGCTGGAACCAAGACCCATCAGCACCAGGGTACAGTGTAACTAAGTCAGCCTGAGTTCCTCTTGTCACCATTGTATCCGCATCCTTGTGACTCACCAGGCAACTATTGTCAGGTTATTAGGTTGGCTTCTATGAGATATGGGCTGCTTCTCCAGATTGCTGCCCATATTGTTGATACCTTTGCATTGGCATTGAAGTTGTCCACAGTAAGAGTCAGAGAGAATTGCACATTTATTTCAATGAGTGACGTGTTGCTTTTGGACGTAATGGTCCTGACAGACACCAGACTGTGTCACCATCTCCACATCATTGCATCTGCGCAATGCCTGTGCATTGCTGGTCCATGTCAACACACATTATAAGATTCCAGTGTTTGCGTAGGGACTGTTATTGTTGAGGAATAACTTCTTCATTCATGAGTTATTGCTTTATTCAGTAAAAGGAGCGTCTTAATATTTCATTGTATTTATGTTTAAATGTGGGACTCTTTTCGGGAATATTGCGTTTAATCTATTTATACTGTTCGAAATGAATAATGTCATGTAATGCTGTTGGAATGCGAAAAAAATAACAAGTAATTATGGACACGTGCATTTTCTTGGCGAGAAAAAGCTTCATTAATTCGACAGGAACACCTCCTGTTCCACCGCCCCCTTTACAGTGACCATCCACGTGTTTGAGTCGGTCGATTTGCGTTCCCTGACCGGCAGCAGCCGCAAAACCTCACAGAGAGCGGATCCCCGCGCAGTCACGGCACCGCGCAGCTCGGGGGTGTTTCTTTTTAACGCAGAAGTTAGCCCGACCCTTGAGAGCGCTGTCAAACCACTTAGCCCCTCCGCAGACCTTCTGCTCCATGAGATGACAGGACAGCCATTTGAATTCTGGGGGGAAGTAAACGCTTTGAGTTTTTGTCTTTAGATATTTTGACCTCCTCCAACTTTCTTCCGCGTGAAGGACTTCTATCAATACCTACGCTAGTACCTGGCTACCTCGCAGAGAATGTGCGGCTTTTAGCCATTCCAGATAGATTTTCCCTAAGGATTATAACAAAATCAACAAGAGGTGAACGGTGAAATTTGTAAATAGGACGGTTTCGTGTGATGGGGACTCAGTGGATTCTGCAGAGCTTGGTTGGATGTTTTGCGGTATTGGCAATTTTAGTTGCGGGACAGACCACTGGAAACCACGGGAGAAGCCCCGTCAAGACAAATGAGGACACGCAAGCCGCATCGACCAGAGTAAGGAGACGGGGACGACAGGATGTTTTAAGAGGGTAAGGGATTAGCCAGATTGCCACTCCAAAAGGACGCTGTAAAAGTCGGTATCATTAATTGTATCCAGTGGGCTACATCTCTATTAGCGGACAGATTGAGGTTACATACTCCCATTATAATAACACTTAGTAAATAGAGATTATCACTTTAACATAAGCAGTAAGCAGCCTGTCGATTCAAAATGCTTTAATTTGACAGATATTTATGTACACACACTACTATATGTTTTGCGTTACACCGCACTTTAACGTTTTACGATAAAAGATACACTTCAAGGACTTCTTATACTTTTGCATGAAATGATAATGACCCCGAGTCGTTTTATCTAGAATGTGGGGGGAAAGGTGGTGGTGTGAAAATTTGAATAGGTTAAACCCGAATATCGCATATGACGATGTGCGACAAGTGGGCGTATCTATACAGAAAGTGTAATCAAATCTCAAACACCGGTCACTATTTGTTGCTTTTTCAAGGTGTGCTGGCAACAAGCGAACTGTAACGTTGAGGCATTTTGACGGCGTTACTTGACTCCGTTAAAACACACCTGATGAGCATAGCCACGCCTCGCCTTTCCGTTCCTTGTGGAAATTAAATTCATGAAATTAAAACGTTACTAAAGCGAACGCCTTTGAGAAAGGAAGCAGCACGGCTCTTTTGATTAGAATCAGACCTTTATATAAGATCTGCAAACCAAATTCCTCGTATTAATACCTCAGATAAAACAGAGGACAAAAATTCTTGCCTACACATGTTATCAATTGTTTATATGAATTGTTCCCTCAAAGGGCAAATATAATAAGTGCTTTACTTAAAAACGACTAAATGGAAGAGGTTTGTTTACAGTAAACATCATTGAAAGTAACTTTTCACATAATATAGGAGACTGTGTCCCTAATATCCTTTCTCTTTTCCACTCACAAAGTAAGTAGACTATATTATGTATATTTTCCTGAATGTACTTTCATGGTAGGATTTTTGAATGTCAGATTGTATGTAAGTGTCAGTATGGATCTGATCATTTTTGGTATCTGAATACAATTAGAGTCATTAGCAGCACTGAGGGTCACAGAAAAACTCATTTTGTATAACCTAATTGCCTGGCGGCAGCTCCTCTGAATCTGTGGTCATTATGCGTGGAGTAGTTCCCCCACATCCTAATTGATTGCTGTCATGTTTGGGTCAAATGCAATTTTCCATTCCAGTGGCGATATTGTGAATAACAATTTTATGCAAAGTAATGTGATGATGTCATTGAATGATCACTGACCAGTGGCATCACTGTCACTGCTTTGATCTAAAATGGATTCAATTTTAAAGTCTGATATCCCACACATAGTTCATTATTATTTAAAAACATTACGGTTTTCATCTGTGGAAATGATTATATTAACTCTTCAGGTCAGTGACTGAACAAAAAAAGCATCTGAAGATGAGTCGTCACGTGCCTTTTGATTTGGGTTAACTGAAAAAAAAAAAGAAAAAAAAAGTGGGTTATTGGGTTTTTCACATCTTGCCTTTCACAAAGAGCTGGATAATTCACTTATGCTTATGCATTTACATTTTACATGCTGCTGTGGATATTCCTTCCTGATGTAAGTGTATTCCATTTAATCGTATTTGTGTGTGTGTGTGTGTGAGTGTGTGTGCCATCAATTGGTGTAGTAGCTAGAGCAGTTAGCATAGCACTCTGCACCTAATGTGACATCACAGCCGAGTCTTTCACATTTGTCCACTGTCACAATGCTGGCAGTCCAAGCTTTTTTACCCTTGTTAAACACATAAGGTGGGAACATATATCCGGAAGGCTCTGCGGCAACAGCTCTTCCCAGTATGTACATACCTCCATATTCTTACATCAGCAATAGTATATTGTTAGCAATTGTAATAACATAGCAGTACATTATAGGGCATACTGTATAGGAATATTATTCATATTTCTCATCATAAATGAGCATCATTGTATGAAATCTGAGAGACATGGTTGCACAATGGGTAGTGTGCTATTGCCTCATTGCTCAAAGCTGTGCGTGCAAGTTTTGTTTTTTTTTTAAATCCATTTAGAATGTCAACTAATGTACAAACACCTCCTATTTGAGTTTCTGCTGTGATGCAAGGTTGCTGGATCTCCAGGTTATGCGATCAAGTCCCGGGTGGATCACAGCGGTTGAACGCTTGACCTGATTTGGTCTACCTCAGTTGCTATAGTAGATAAATGGCATAATAACACGTAACACTGCAAGATCCATAATGCCATCCTGTAGAAAGGTTTCCATGAAAGCTCGGGGGAACATTCTTCATGTAAATTTGCTCAAAAGGGAAAACCTGTGCGGGCTATGATCGTTTATTAACCTCGGGTCCAGCTCCCGACATGTCCTCTGGGTAGATTTGATTTGATTCCCAAACCACCATTCCCATAACTCCTGTGCAGGCCAAACGTGTGCGGATCACGGTTCCACTCCTACTGCTGTCCAGGATGGAAAACTCTGCCCGGGGGTAACCAGTGCATTGTGCGTAAGTACCGCAGCAGATGTTGGCGGCAATAAACCGGCGCTCCAAAACTGCGGTCAGTGGGCCACGTGGAGCTTTGATCTCTATGTATAAATCACCGACAGTGGGCGCTGGTTCTTGGCGCTGACACGTAAAGAGCCCGAATGTAGGTGAACGGCATTTTTAAGTGGTGACCGATATGAAAAATTGAAGAATTTTAGAGAGGGAAAAACGTTTTTCCTTTTTTTCCCCCTCTCTGTAAGCGAAGTGTCCATGTGGCTTTGCAGGAGCCTGGTCTGATTACAAGAGTGCAGCTTCATAAATCAAACCGTGACTCTCATCCAGAACAGCTTGAGCTAATATGGGTTTGAGAAATGAATGAGAGGTAGCCTGGGTCATTTTTGAGTGACTGTTTTGCGATAGACAGATGGTCGTTTTTACAGTCCCTCAAGTGGTGCGGGGCACATAAGCCCTGCAACCATCTTGCTAATCAGTATAAATGAGCACTATGTCATGTCAAGACCAGGCAGTTAGCGTGTAGGTGAGATGATGATATTGACCTATATACTGCATACAATGCAGGCATGTTTAGAATGATGCTTGATACACAGCCTGATTGCTAACTTGTATAACATGTAACTAATGTGTTATAAGAGAATGCAAATTATCATAATGTGGTAACTGGTTTGTAAGAAGAGATAACTAACCAGTAACTACAAAGAATGACTTTGAATGAATCACAGAAATATAAAAGTTCATAAATAAGTTTATAATAAAAGTTCATAATAAGATGGTGGGTCCTATCTCAGCTGAATCATCACAAAACACAAATATTGTGTCATTACCATGGTATTGTGAAGCCTGCTCATATTGAACATTCCCCCAAGCAATCACGCTGTGCTCTGTTTAAGTCAATGGAGTCCCACCAAGGCTTACAAGTATTACTGTGGACTTTGAAGAGGGTTCAGGAGATTTCAGATAGGAAGTGCATTTTAACTCATTTTATGGATATACAGTATCATTGCAGTTATTAAAGCAAAAACAAGGGGATTCATTCTTGATTTGAAAGTTAAAGGCTTTTCCACATTGTGGAGACAGTTCATTCTTTTGCATGCTGTTGTTTAATATAACATAAAGCAATTACATGACTGAATCCTCACTTTGAATTTCCACCATTTTGGAGACTGATGAACTACTACGATAGTTGGGAAGTGTCTTGTTGATCTGAGCTAGAGAGCTGCATAATGCATGCTAATATATGGTTAAATTTGAAATCTAAAGTGAACTAAATTCTTTTCTGCTGGAAGTCCCCATTCTGTGCTAGAAGCTGCTCTAGATGAGAGCATCTGTTAAATGAGTGTTATGTAAAGTAATGTAATATAAACAAACACTTCTCATAAATATGTCAAATTAAATTCACATAACAGTTTTTCATACGGGTGGTTTGTTTTATACCAAGATGTCTTCCTCTCACAGCAATTTGCCGGAACAGCTGTGGGGATGGGTTTTGTTCACGCCCCAACATGTGCACATGCGCCAGCGGCCAGATTGCGTCCACCTGTGGGACCAAGTCCAGTGAGTACCCCACTTTACAGTACACATTACGGTGTAAATTACACCAAGTGAGATCACACATGAACCCATCCAGTGTGTTCTAAATGCTATTACGTGATCTGTTGGCGTTTTATGTGACTTATGGTACTGTATTTATTTGATGACTTCCCCGTAATTTGTAGCTAACCTTAGTTTCTGATTTGCACAAATTCACTTGTGTTGATGATTGAATAGTGTTGTAGCCTTAGAGGTAAAATTATAATATGAATTAAGATCATTATAACTCATTCCCAATAGGGTGGAGGACTCCAGTTTTAATTGTGAACATTAGCAAGCGCTGTATTTGTTTCCTACTCAACTTTTTCGATAAAATTCACTGACCTAGAGACTAGTGTTGTTCCATTTCATATTGTTTCACTTCTATTAGTTGCTGCCTGTTTACTTATTATTGCCATGAGTTTTGGATATTATGTGATTTATTGGCATTTTATATGATATAAGGTACTGTATGTATTTTACTTAGTTTCAGATTAGCAAAAGTTAACTTGTGTTGATGCTTGAATAGTGTTGTGAATGCTCTTGCTGGTCTGGCAGTGTTGTTAACCAGGTCTGACACTGCTGCTCATATCGGATGGATATGCTCCTGTTCTCTTGTGCTGGAAGTAACTCTGATAAGAGTGTCTGCTAGATTAATGTAATAGGGTGAATGCTACACAGGATGCTAAATCTACTACTATTTATCGATGGTGTGCTGTCACTCATCTTGAAATGTTACATACAGGCATTTCAAGATGTACAATCTACATACAGGCAGATTTTATTACAGCAAAATTTGTAATTTTCAGTTTACAATATTCAGGTCTTTCAGGATGAATTAATAAACAGTGATGAATTTGAATACACAGTAAATACTACCCTTAATATAATACTCTAACATCCTTAACACATCCTTAACATTCTAAACTGTTTTTTAACAGTAAAAAGTTCTAATAGTTTCACAGAGCCTAATTCATCCTTATTTCATCCTGAATTATGTATTCAGCCAATCAGCACGGCCGAACAAACAGTGTGACGCGGTCCTACGCTCAGGTTGACCAGTGAGAGATCCCAGTCTTAAAGGCACGCAGCTACTCCCCCTTCGCGCAAGTCGCGTGGTGACTGAGCGCGCTCCGTGTGGTGTGTGTTACAGGCCAGCAGTGCAACATCAGGTGCATGAACGGGGGCGTGTGCGCGGAGGATCACTGCCAGTGTCAGAAGGGCTACACGGGGACCTACTGCGGCCAGCGTGAGTACCCGCCTCTGCAGCGGAGCTGCGACCGGGCTGCTCTGGGATGTTACAGAGACAGTGTTACCAGTAACGGGGTCACTGTTATTAATTGAGATTGACTTAGCTGTTAGCTGAGTACTGTTTTGAAACTGATATTTTGAGCTCTGTAGGAAATCTTTGGAGATGTATATGTGATGTTAGAGATGTGTTTGTGCTTACACAGGAAAGGAAAGGTATCTCTTCAACATTTTTCTGCATTGCCATAATGTCATGATTACGTACGTTCAAGACACACATGTTATTTTATATTTTTATTTGCAGGAACTAAAATTGAATATGTTGTTCCGATGAAATGCTTTCTCATGTTTTCAATCAGCCCTGTTCCCCCTGAACTCACCCACGTCATAAATGTGACAGTGTAAGCCAGGAACAAAGAGCCCTTTAGCTCTCCGTGTCCGCAATGGAAGAATTTGCAATATATTCCTACGAGATTCACTGGCAATTTGTCCATAGAAGATCTAAGATTTCATACCATGCCAGGTTGTCTTCTTTGAAGAGACTCACTCATTACTCACTCACACGTTGAATTGTGGGACAGACATTGGCTGTCGAGGCAAATCATACAGCTGCTTCTATGCTGTGTGAACAGCGGTCATAATTTCACTGTGCTTATCTTTGTGCTAGTAGGTTAATGAGTTAATGAATGATTAATGATTAATGATTAATGATAAATGATAAATGAATTGAGAACATGTTCATGCTGTGGTTTAGTTTGGTTAAAGCATGCAAAACAGCAGGTACACAGTTTTATGAAGAGGACAGAATATAACAGAGTTCAGTTGCTCAAGTTCTCTGTTCGATCCAACAGTGATGTCACATGACTGAGAGACTCCAGAGAAATACAAGCCCTGAATGGCTGCAACATAATCAGTGGTTGTGGGTAATCTTGCGTTAAAGAACAAAATGCAGTAGGGTCAAAGGTCATGAACTCTGCCCACTCAGATGAAGTTTGATGTTTGTAACCAAAAAGGCTGTGACCTGTGAGAAACAATAGACAGAAGGCCAGCAGGTAGTGTGAGCGTTTTATGGTCAGCACTCAAACCGTGACCAGAAGGTTTCGGGTTCAAACCGTTTGAACTCTGCCCTCTCACCGAAGACATTAACCTGGAATGCTCGATAAAAAGAAAAAGAAAAAAATCCCATTTGTAAATCATTTTGGATAAAAGCATTTGCTTGGTTAATGGAAGATATTGATATTAATTTAAGGGAGGAGAGCCACAAATCCTTTTGCCTGTTGATTTAGCTTAGCATTCGGTGAGTGTTAAACCCATGTGCAGTCAAATGTTTTGATTTATGCTTCAAAGTGGAGCCTTTTTGGCACCCTGTGCTCAGTGCTGAAAAAAGAGCTGGAGAGAGCGCCTGCAACTGAAATCTTGACAGCTATCCAGTTGCGCTGTTAAAACAACTCGAGCCGCCACGTTTGAATAAAAGAGACGAAGGAAATGCGCCACAATTACTAAAACGGTCAGAGGACCCTCCTCTGGCTTGGCGGCGCTAGGGGCCCCATATGAAGTGTCGTGCTTTCCAAACCCCGAAACTTAAGAGATGAGAATCCCAGCCTCCTCGTTTGATCGTAATTAGAGTAGGAGACTCTTCCATTCAGCGGAACGCCAAAGCAAACAGCCTGGCGTCCGTGCATACGGGCGCCTCATACAGGGAATCGTGGGCCGGTCTGAATCGACTTCAGTCAGTGACAGGCATGTGACACGGTGAACAAGTGGTGGGGGGGGGGGGGGGTCGTGATGTATGGGGGGGGTGTCTCTTTTTTTCACGGCAACTGAAAGACTGCGCCCTGGTCTTGCGTTTCAGCGGTCTGCGAGAGCGGGTGCCAGAATGGCGGGCGTTGCATCGGCCCCAACCGGTGCGCCTGTGTGTATGGCTTCACGGGACCGCAGTGCGAGCGAGGTAAGGCCAGACTGCTGGAAACTGTTACTCACCGCCGCTTACCCGAATACAAAAGCGGGGCTCTGCTCGGCCGCCTGGCCTGTCTCGCATCCTCTCCGCTCCTCACTGTATCGGCACAGAGGAAGTGACTAACGAGGTGGGGGTGGGGTTTGGTGGGGGGGGGGGGGGGGATCAAGGCCACACGAGAGGGGCCTGTATGCTTTTTTTTTTTTACCAGAAAACATCTGCGCTCTGAGTTTTGAACCTATTCGTTCTTTGAAGAACACCTGTTTGAGTATGTTTTGGGACCAGCAGTGCCGCGGTGGTTGTTCCCAATTCGCAAGGGCAGAAGTTGGACAGCTACATTTAATATCGAAACCACAATGGTGTTTTTCCCTCATACTTTCATGGAACATGGCTGCTGTGGCCGGTCCGTCTTGTGCTTTCAAAATCTTTATTAAAGCAATTCGCCATTAAAATAAACTGGGGAATCTGATTTGCCGTATTCATTTATAGCAACGGCTGATAGAGTAACTTACTCACTAATGGTATATTATTTACGTGCTGGACAGTTTAGTCAAAACATATTTGCAAGGTATCTCTTTAACCAGTGGCTTTTTAAACTTTATTAAGTGTTGCACTTTGGTTGTCAGAGGTAATGTTTACCAGCTGTCTCTTGCTGTGGTGTATCATTAGGGCATTGCTTTCCCTTAAAATAACGTGTATTTTGACCGCCACAAATTTCCAAGAACAGAATGTAAATTCAGTGATGTGGCGTCTGGTGACCCTTTCATTAAAATGGCCTCTGAATGATTGTATTTGCACATGCGGGGAAGCTGGGTGAGCTTAATTGACTCTGCTGGTGATGTTTCTGTGTCTGCATCGGGCGAGACACGATGTTACCGCACTGACCCCGGCGGTTCCCTCCCTAACCCTGGCTTGTGTCACTTTTCTGGCAGCGGTTTTGACATTCCCCTTTTCCGCTGTGGGGAGAGGTCAGGCCCCCGGTGATCCCTGGGAGGGTGCTGTTGTGGGTTCCCCCCACCGCGGCGTCTTGGGGTAATGATTCATTGGGGTCCTCGTTCGTATGCTGGTGGGGGGGGGGGCGTCTCTTCACAAGGCATGATGGGACAGGGCCAGGAGGGACAGGGCTCAGGGAGCCTGCTGGGCGAGACAGGGGTCGGGCAGTACCTGGGCTGGGGACGGGAGGAATGGCGGCCCAGGGGCTTTACAGAGCTCAGTGAAAGACTATGACAGGGGTCAGCTACTGCAGGGGAGGCGGATATGGATCGCTTCCTCTCTGACATGTAGACCTCAAGGAAACACGAGCCTGTAATGGATTAGCTTCTTTATTGCCGGTTCTTCCTCCCACCCTCTCCCTCTCTCCCTCTCTCTTTCTCTCTCACAAGGATTACCAGCTTTATTAGCATGGTGGGAGTGATCCAGTGTTGCCAAAGCATCTAAGACATGAACAAACAAGATCAACTTCCCTCACTCATCTCTTTCCCTATCTCTTTTTCTCTTCCACCCTCCTTTTCTTTATCTGTCTCTCTCTGCTGGTCTCTCTCTCTCTCTCTGTTTCTGTTCATCTCCATCTCACTTCCCCTCTTTCTATTTTCAAAACATATGAAGTGTTAAGGGTTTTGATGGTTCAGCAAAGAGTGTCAAAAGTCAAAATGTCCGTCTGTCTCTCTCTGTCCCCCTCCCTCTTTCGTACGGCACCACCACCTCCCCTGCTCAGCCCACGCGTCCCTTTATGTCACAGTGGATAAAGGGGTTGAGCGCTTCTGTCTGGAGCATTTAACCCCCCAAATAAAGTCTCCTTTGACAGGCTGATTTATTGCACTTGAATAAGCACTTTCAGCATTGGGGAGGATCTTGGAAAAGTAACGCTCTCTCCCGCTCTCTCCCTGCCTGTCATCAGAGCCCCTTTAATCAGATGAGGAGGAATGCTTTTCAAGTTGCTTTGGCCCGAGTTGATTAAAACGCCGGCCTGGACTGTCCGGCTGATTTCACTCACAGCCCAGCTCCCGGTTGGCCTTTTCTCTGTAGAGGCGCGTGTGTCTCTGCTCTCGGTGTGACCTGGCACCCCTTTACTTAAGGACAGGGATGGGTTTTCTCAAGGGAGAAAGTAAGTGACAAGAATAGGGCTATAACCTCTTCCTCAACACCCCTACAAGCTTTCATTGATCAATTCAGTGCCGGAGGTGACCATACACATGGTCTTTATTAACCTTTATTAATGGCTAATATGCTGTATCCACATGGGTAGCCACAAGACTCCCCTCATTCGCAAACCCCCTTGTTTCATTCACAACTGAAATGAAGACGTGCGTTTTCAGTGCTGCTCTTGCAGAACTGAAATGACCAGGGGAACCAGGTTCTGTGAACTCCTGGCTCGCTCAGTGAATTTTGTTGACATTAGTCAGTTCTGAATTTGTCACCTTGGTGATTTGAGACGCCCCCAGTGATATTTCTGGAACACACGTTTTTTTGAAAATATGCTGTATGTTCGCTGCAGTATACATGAAAGGTGCAGTTTTAGCATTTTCAATGCATTTTTACCCCCTTTTTAGTTAAAGACACCAAAGAACCGCTATGGAACGTGAATAGTACAAATTATGTTTTTCCGTTAACGTTGTGTCTGGCCATTAACAGGGTGATATACTGTTGACCCAATGAAACTGACAAAGAAAATATTATACTACTGTTAAATTTCATCTTTTCTTTTGAATAACATAAATCATATCCACCGACAGTTGCTCGAGGAAAGCGAGTTTCCAGTTAATTAGTACATTTTTCGGTTGGAAGCCGTAGAACTGCTCTGTTTAGCTCTGCTCCAGACTCCAGCTGGCAAAAATTTCCTTCCATCCCCTGTCATGTGACAGGGTCGTCTGAGCCAGTGGAGTGTCCTTAAATAAGAATGAAAAATCCAGGTCCTGGAGAGCTGCAATTCAGAGGATTTTATTGGCCGGCACCCTCAGTGGGGAATGGCTCAGGTTTAATTCATTTAAATGCACAGGTGGAACTAAACCAGGTGGCTGCAAGTGGATAATAGTTAATAGTTGTCTGACATAAAGATATGTAGTCCCATAGAAGTCCCACTGACTCTGCATTTAGAAATTTGGTGTCTGATTCATGTAGTAGATTTCACGGCAGCCTGTCCATGTTTTTTATAGTGTTATTTCAGGTGTGTAATGTTTATTGCGTCAGCCCTGAACCCTGAAAGGTTGGGGATTCAATTCAAATGATTTCCTCTACCTCTCCCCTTGACAGTCAGCATTAAAAGGGGTGGATTGTGGGTAATGACTCTACAGCTGGCATTCCGTCTGAGGGTAGTGCCTCATGTCACTGAGCATCGTGGGGAATCGAGGTAGGCGCGGACCCTGAAAACCACTCGGAGCTGATCTGGCTGCTTATTTAACTGTGGTTTTGTGTACGACGCCTCCCCATTTCTGGATAGAGCGGTCACTAGAAAGTCATCAGAAAGAGGTCTAGGGAAATTTGTATGAGGACATGAGAAGCACTGTGAATCACATCCTCTCTGTCTGACTTACGGCTGACTGATGGTTGCCTGCCTTGCGGAAACATTAAGGGAACAGACACCACAGCTAATGTGCTTTTATTAGGGGATTTACTTCAACGTTACTGGGAAAACCTTTTTACTGTACGGCGTTGCGTATCGTTGTGCAATGCACAGACACGGAGGAAAGTTAACGTTTTTAGGAAATGACTGTAATAAGACTCGATTTATAATATGCCATCTAATGTAAGAACTATATTCATTCTTTTCAATAAAGAATTGCTTTATGTGCCAGAGACTGTCAGAGAAAAGCCCTTGACAGAGTTCACAAGACTAAAAACTCCGATCTGAAAGTCATTTTTGCACGATTTTCCTGGTTTTGGTTCTCCGTTTGTGATCCAAAAGACACAATGTATTCAATATTAATCAACAGATACATAGCAATGGAGGGGGAAATGATCAAATCTGTTTCTGTTAAAGCCTATTCTGTTTTATGTTTCAGGGGGGGGGGGGGGGGGGCATGCTTTGTGTTGGCAGAGAGCGTGCATTGTGACTCGAGAGTTTCCCCTAATGAGGAACAGATGCACCGGTGGCTCGGAGGCACTGGGTCGTGGTGCAGGAGTGGGTCCACAGGGCTGGGTGGCACAGCCTCAAACGCACTCATTTCCTCTCCCTGTCATAGGCCGAGAGGGCCCACTCAGGCCCAGCCAGACTGTACTGGATGAGTACAAAAAGCTCCCTCTTTTGTGGGTTTTGGGGTTCTTGAAGCTCACCTTGGGTTACTTCGTAAAAAGAAAATGCCAGTCCTGAATCATAGCACAAGATACCGCATGCACCAATGGGCGAAGTTCACAGGATTTCAAGTAGTCACTTTCCTTTTTCCTCCAACCACCTCCCCCCCCCATTCCAATGCAACTCTTTCCCCTCTGTGTAAATGCCCAATGATGTCATTTCTGTGATGTTACTAGGCTATGATGGTAGAAATGTATGATTGGTCAACCAATGCATAGATCTGTCCTTAAATATTTCTTTCTTTATGTGATTCTGGACTGGAACACAACTTGGATATCATAAATTAACTGACACAGTTGAACTCAGAGACATGGTTTGGGAGACATGTTAGCCTGCATATTCAAGGAACAGTTTTCATTTAAAATAAACAGATACATATTTTACCGGTTTTCATTTAAAATAAACAAGCAGCAAACCAATACTTACATATTGTAAGTATTGGTTTGCTGCTTTAGAGTAATTGTTTAGACAAAATAGGCTGTTTGGTCGGAAAATCATAGGCTATTGTCAGGAACCAAAGCGGCAAATAAAAAGACCTTTCTTTGTACTAATTTAAAAGTGGGGTTGAATTCTCTAAATAGATTTTTCTATGCTGTTAACTTAGCAATCTGAAAGGGGCCTTGTAAGAACCTTCACTTTTAAAGGGGTCCTGAGGACTTCTCTCTGAATCTGATTTTAAGGTCTCCGGAAACAGTCAATAAATATTTGAAAATGAACTCCCGGGAGAATGTGTTTCTAGTTGGACCTGGGAAGTGCACACCAAATCAACAGGCTTAACGAAGTGCCTGATTTATAAGGGCTTGACATGTCCAAACAGACACTTTTCCCGGGTTTCATTTTCTCACCCTCCCAGCAAAGGTGCCTTGAAGGAGCATGACTTCCAGGCAGGAGACTTGTCAGGCAGCCAGGGCTCGCTTTAATTCTCTCTCCTGCGTATTCTCCGGGCAAAGCCAGCCGTAAAAAAAGGTGTGTGGCCAAAAAGGATTAATGCACGTTCCAGTTGGTTTAATCGTCACCTCAGGTTCACTCCCAAGGAAAGGACTAGATTTGTCGTCTGTGGTAGACAATCGTCAAACAAAGGAAGCCCATTGTTGATGAAAGTGCAGATTTCAGTCTTCTGGGGATATATAATCAAGAGGTCCAGACAGAGAATGTGCAGATATGAGGTGCCATTGAGAAGCTAAACAAAGAGGCTTTTGTACCTCCAGCCCCGACAGAAATGCCTGCATAAGAATCTAATTGAGTCTGCAGATGCTGTACTGGCAACAAACTTTAATTTTAGCATAAACCTAACGCTTGACTGTTTTGTTGTCAAGCAGTGGAAGTGACTAGCCAAATAACTGTTTTGCTTATGCGTTGTTTTGCTTATGCTTATGAAGTTGCTACTAGATGATGTCATTTTTTTGTGTCTACAGAAATGTGATGCACTGTGCCACGTCATCGTTACAATAATCTCGGGCGTTTATTTGGAAATGCATTTAAAAAAAAATACATGTATAAAACTACATGTTTGACGCATTCAGCGTAGACGTCAAATGAGATTTTCGTTTTTTTATTGGTAAAATTTACTGTGAGCCAAAGTGAGCGAGGAGGAATGACTCACCTGTTATTGAGTGGAAATGGCCAGTGTCCATGAGGGATGAAGTCTGGTCTGGTCTGGTGGCATGGATTCACGTTTTCCTTAATAGAGAAAAGATGTGCAGCAGGTGTACGCCACTTTCTCTGAGCCTTCAAACGGAATCAGCCACCGGAAGGAATGGAACCGTTCCCAGATTTTTTTTTTTCTCCTTTTTCCAGGAGGGGGAATTTCCACAGGAAGTTTGTGGCTCAGGGCAGAGCTCATTCCCTTTTTCGCATTTGACCCGTTTTGAACGGCTAGAGTCATCGGGAAAAGCTTCCTGTGGAAATGCAATCCCTACAGTTGCTCTTGTTGTCGTCGCCATTGTTCCTGTAGTGCTTGTCGTATTTATTGCTAATGTTGTTGTTGTTGCAGGATGTATGAAATAACTTATTATTTTACTTGTTTTACTTGCCTTCCTAAAATAAAAGAAAAACATTGTCCAATGTGTTTGAATACTAGAAGATAGTTTCCAGAAATAGTGTCAGAGCAACTACATGAATCTAATGATGTCCATCATACCAAATACAGCTTTCTAATAATGATATACCATCCCCTTTATAGTTTATAGGGATAGTCCTGCATATATTTACAGAGTACCTATGTGCTGACTGGAGACAAAGGGATATACAGTGCAAATGTGGTACTGTTTATGCTCATGTTCTCTCCATTTCTTTCCATCAGCTGAGACATCGCCCCCCCCCCCCCACCCCCCCACGTATTTAATTTCATTATAGAGATATAATGGTCCCTCTGTACAGAAACCACATGGACTCAATTAAAGCCATTATAGTGTTCACGGAGAGTCGTCGACGTAACGTGGGGCACTTGGCCTCACATGGCTGACCTGGAGGAGGCCAGGGAGTCTGCCATCAGCTTTTTTACTCAGAGGGAATTGCTTGATACTTTCATTAATGGCCAGACATAAAAGGCAGTGCTGTGCTGTTGTTTACTCTGGAGGGACTCACAGTCACATGGTCTCGGTGCACACGCGGTACGTGGTTCCCCTCTGTATTCCCTCGGCAGGATCAAACCTATGGCTGTGCTCAGCTCATTTTCTTAAATATGATAATGTTCCTCTCTGGATTAGTGTATGTGAAGCTTGGCTTTTGCGTGTTTAGACTGATTTTATTTTTTAGGTATATATTCAATTGCAGATAGCCTCCATCTTATTGTGTTTTTTCAATCAATAGCAATACAAGTGATATTGATTAACAGGATTGTAAGTGCTGTGTGTATGTTTTTCAAACCATGTTCTTATAAAAATTTGTGTGTGTGTGTGTGTGTGTGCGTGCGTGCATGTGTGCGTGCGTGTGTGTTGTATACTGCTAGTGAACTGCAAGGGTTTCTGATTTAAGTGTTAGGTCTGAGCTAATTACACTGATCAGTTTGCATCATTATTGTGAAATTACTCATCTGAGTCTGAGAAAATAGTTCCTTTGAAAGTCTTTAATTACATACAGCATTTGAGTTAAAGTAAGAGTGGAAATTAGTTGTTTATCTTATTCAAAGCTTCCATTAAACAGCATGCTCATGCTTTTTTCATTAAACAGCACAACTGTTAACTATGTCTTTGCATTTTGTGTGTGTGTGTCTGTGTGTGTGCATGTGCATGTGTGTGTGTGCATGTGTGTGTGTGTGAGAGTGCACATGCATGTGTGCATATGTTTGTGTATGTGTGTGTGAGCGCGAGTGTGTGTGCATATGTTTGTGTGTGTTTGCGCGTGTGTGTTTCTGCGTGTGTATGGGTGTACGTGTTTGCATGTTTGTGTGTGAACATGCGTGAGTGTCCTGATGTCGCTGTTCCCAAACTCGATGGAGACTCGGTAGTGGTTTATTTACTCAGCTGGCACAAACACAGCACTATTTCTCTCATCCTCTGCCTGTTTCTCTGCCCACCCTTGCTGTAGAATAGTGGCATGGATCTAACCCATATTAATGCATCACATCTTCCACAAGCCTTCCACCCATACCCATAGCATTAGCTCCTTTTCTCTCCACTGTCTCTAAACGTACCCAGGAAATATCCTTGTCCATTGACCTTTGGCTGATCGTGTGGTCAGTTATTCCGTGCTCAAACTATGGCTGCAGCCAATGATGCACATTGTTCTAGGAGCAGTGAGCTACAGAACCAGAGGGCCATGGAACTAGAGATTTTCCAGATATCTTTAAGCCGCTAATGTCCCAAGAAGCTAACCTGGTTGGGTTAAGACAATGATAATGACAATCACGTTGCTATGTGCCTGACTGGAACAATAGCCTGCAGGCACTGTGACCTACCAGAGTAGAGTAGCCAGCATGTGAACCAGACGCAAGAATAGGTACAGAGAACTGCAGACCAACGGATTTTGCCCACCCTTTCCAAATCACCAAAACTCTCGCAGCTGTGGAGACTTGTGGGGAGATCAGTTATTTTAACTGGGGGGGGGGGGAGATCAGGGCGATGAGGTGGAATAAAAACTTTGCAGAAACACTGTGGAAAATCAGGATACAAAGCACGCACCCCAATATGCGATACAGCAGTCTGCTGTGGTGGAAGGACTCACACACAGGGTGATGGTTTGATTCCCAGATGGGAGATCGTACATTTGAATTTCTTTGTCTCTTTAAATATGTCAGCCACTTATAAGTGTGTTCTGGAGAAGGGTGTCTGCTAAGCATATGATGTAATTGTAAAATGCTGTTTTTTCCTGGGTAACACTGTGTCCTAAAGTTTCCCCTCTGTTTGTTGTGGGTGTGTGAGACCTATCTTGTCCAGACAGGGTAGGATCAGATGGAGTATGACAATTCAGGATATGTTAGAATATGGGATCTGTTTTCTCATAGCGACCAGAGCTGAGGCCAGTCTGAATGTTTACTGTTTGATCTGTGATTCTGCCCGCTTTCCAGGCTGAATCATGCTGTTTGGGCTTCCTCGCGTTCATGTGACACACGGCTCACATCCTGTGCAGACCGTGGCATGCACATGGACTCTCAGGCTTTGGCCGTCGGTCCCCTTTGTAAATGTTTATGAAATAACCCTTCTCAAAAAGGAGTCAGCCAAGATTGAAACAGTTTGATATCGAGACACAGCCAGGCTTGTGAAACTGTAGTAAGTCGACGTTAGGACATGGCCAGGTGAATGAAAGTGGTGTCAGCACTGCTGAATATGCCAGATTTTTATGCTGATTCCTGTTATCTACAACTACATCAGTGCTTGTGTCAGTGCTTTTGCTAAATTACAAATATAGCGTATAGTGTAAAGTACTGTTAATACTCCACGCTTTTCATCAAGAATAATCTTGGCAGGAAGCTTGGCATCAGAGAGTTGTCCCAAGCTGACCCATTTTCCCCTCCTTGTTTGGATCTTAAAAACATTTTTCACATTCAGCAACAAATTGACTTCACACATGTTCGTAAAAATCAGTCTGTGTTCTGTCTCAATTAATAGGTTGTGATTCAAGCAGAAAGTTGTGAGCAGGTCTTCCAGAGTTTGCAATATTATGTGCTTTCTTCTTATATTGGTGTATATATACATATTGAGGTTGGTGTATGTAAAATGTAGGGTGCTTGTACAGACATTTCCATTATCACTGAAGTGATTCAAGTCACAAATTATGTGGAGAGGGGATAAGGAACCAGCTGGAATGATTTCCGTGACTCGTCACAGTTAGGATTTAGAAAATTCTGCTGCTTCTACACTTTCATATCATGTAAACAGGTTACAAGTGGTAGCAGGGTGGTTTCTGTTGCAGCTGGTTCTCATATAAATCTGTGTGTACTCAGCGAAAATGTCTGATAATAAAAACTAAGAGGCAGAATAAAGATGCAGAACAGCAAAGGACCTATTGTAGAACCCTGGGGTACACCCCAGTTAGTCAGGATGGTATTAGATTTGAAGTCCATCTCGTCCAATTCAGAAGACTATGAAAGGCTCATAGGTCTGCAGTTATGAGTAAATCATTAGCTATTCTCACAGGGACAGTTTCAGTGCTATGTCTCATTCAAAGGCCATACTGAAAGGATTGAAGTAGTTTCGTTCCCAGGTATTTCTAAAGTGAGGATGCCACCACACATTGTGAAATATTACATTTTAAAAGAACGATAAAAAAAAGGCTAACAAAAAAAGGATCCAATCCAGATTTTTTTGCAGCAGCAGCAGTCTTGAGCAAAGTCAGAGTGCAGATCATCAAAAGAGAGTCATCAATCACACCAGTAACTGAAGAAGCCAAGGCTGGGAAGCAAGTCTTGACCTGGAAGGTATGCTTTGGGTCAAAGAGACAGCAGGCAGGCTGAGTGACATGATCAATATTAACAGTGGAGAAGTGCGAGAAACTAGCAGCAGGTGGCAAGAAGGGAGAGGGTAGACCAATAGATTCAAGGTTGGGGAAGGAGAAGAGTAAGTTATTCATGTTGTTCATCCTGTTGGTGAAGAAGAACAGAAGATTATGAAGTTGTTATACAGTTGGAGAAATGGCTGCAGTAGCTTATTAATGGTGGCAAACCATACATGTTGGTTTACCACTTGATGGTAAGATGGTAGAATACCTGCAGTGCAGGGTATATCTTGTTGTTTTAAATGCGGTTTTGTGAAGTCCCTGTTGCAGTTTAAACATCTGTGCATGAACATTTTTATTCCACGGTCATTCAAAATGAGGAGCTACCGCCTTCAGTGGGGTTACTCCTTTTGTGTTCCAACAAACTGTAGCTAAAACTACAGCAGTATGTAGTGAAGGAAGATATTTGTTTTTTTTACTTTTTTTGACTTTTTTTGATTCCCTACTGAGGCACTGCCCTGGAAGCCTTGGGCAGGGTACTCAACCCAAAAAATTGCCCCAGTAAATATCCAGCTGTATAAATGGATAATGTGTAAAACTGTAACCTATGTAAATCACTCTGGATAAGACCATCTGCTAAATAACAATGCTATACTACACTCTACTGTACTTACTGTGCCGATGTGACACTGTTCCTGTCTCCCCCCTGCAGATTACAGGACCGGCCCATGCTTCACGCAGGTGAATAACCAGATGTGCCAGGGCCAGGTGAGCGGCATCGTGTGCACCAAAACGCTCTGTTGCGCCACCATCGGCCGGGCCTGGGGGCACCCCTGCGAGATGTGCCCCGCCCAGCCCCACCCCTGCCGCAGGGGCTTCATCCCCAACATCCGCACCGGCGCTTGCCAGGGTGAGTACTGCCACAGAATACAGCGCCCCCCCTGTGGAATTTCTGTGCAACCGCAGCCTTACACACCACATTTCTTTTATCACCACTGTCATGGTTCCCACTGTGCATGTGGAATTTTCATCAGAGCTGTTTGCCAGTAATGTCATTTCCACTGGGTTTAGGGACTTTGGAGGGTCATGGTTTTACCTTAAGCCTGTTTTACTCAGTCACCTGCAGTTCCAGTCCAATCAATTAGTCAAATTGTATTTAAAATACTGGTAATGTGAAAAAGTACATAATAATCAGAGGTATTTGTTGTACCTAGTGTCTAAGTTAATGTTATATTCATTTACATACAGATAATATTCTCAACACTTGTTAAATCGGAATATGTGCATTCAAAATACATACATGTTATATACATACAATATGCACATTCAATAACCTGTGGTGTGCTCCAGCTAATAATCGATTAGGGTGCATGTAACTAACAGCTGACTCAAAGAGGGAAATTATAGAATGACACAAAAAATGTAAAGATAACGGCAATAATATTGACACCACACAAAAAATTTAGACCAGGTAAACCAATTATCAAACAATTACGAAGCAGAACATAAAAAAATGACACAATAGTATGTAACTGACAGAATATCACAGTATTATTGACAGAAAAGGGGGATAATGATGTATATCTGGACTGAAAACACGAAGACAATGAGACTACTTGATCCTATGTAAGGAAAAATATAATTTAAAAAGAAGGAAAAAGCTGATGTTAAACAGAAAGAAATATAAACTTATAATGAAAATATAGACAGTGATAATATGTGGCATTGTGTTGATGGAATTAATTTCATTAAAGAGTATAGGTAGGTACTACAATTAGGAATTAGGAACTAAATTCTTTGAGGAAGAAAACCTCAAATGCCCCCAGTGAGCAGGCCGGAGGCAGCAGTTGTGTGGAACATCCCCCTTCAGGGGAGGAATAAGAGGCCTCCTTCTTCCAGCTCCCTCCCGATAAGGAGAAACCCTCAGGGGGATCCAGACATGGGAGGTGTCTCCTCCGCGCAGCTGAAGCCCTACACATACCTCTCCAATTGCAGTTCCTTTTTCGGAAGTTTTTCTCACCTCTTGGAAAGGAAGCGTGCTGTAGCTATAGAAATTGAGAAAGCAAGACGAGGAGCTAGCGAATCTTGAGCCACTTCAGAGTAAGCGAAAGTTGGTGGTTTGTATCGTTGCCAGCCCTTGTGCTCCCTGCAGCAGATCTCATACGGATCTTGCCCAGTTCACTGAGGGTAATTGCCACAGGCCCTGAGTGGCAGTACCCACTTAGCTGTTAAAAGAAGGACAGACAGTGCCTTCCTCGCAAGATCAGATGAGCTGAAATGTCGGCCGGGCATTCCTCTGAAGTGTGGGACAAATCTGGCATTGTGGTGGCAACCTACTGCCTCCAGTGACAACAGCACCTGATGCAAAACAAAGAGCACTTCTGTCCTGCATAGTAAGACACGACATCAAAGCACCGCACATCTCGAGTTTTAAATGACGGGGGTGTGTTTGTGTGCGTGTTTTGGGCTGCCGAGAAGATATATTTGTCTGTCTTTTACTAAGTTGCTGGCTCTTTAGATTACCAGTTTCAATCACAGGATTGTCTGATTTTCGGTGCTGTAGAAAAGCCCTGCTCCTGGTCAATGGGCACTGTTTCACGGTGCTTTCCGCAGAATCCAGTTCGGTTAAAGCGTAATTGACACAGCATTGGTGAAAACCACGTAAGCTGCAACACACATTACAGTTCATCTGCGCTTATACGTTTTGAAGTTTCGAATTCAAACATGGGACAGGTGTTGCTGGAATTGTAGATTCTGTACCTCTAAGCTCCTTTCAGCACGTTTTAGCAGAGCCTCTAAACAGTCATTATTGCCGTACCCCACAATGTGCGCTAGACCCCGCTGACAAGTGGTGGATTAATACCTGCTCCTCGCTGGGCTTCAACACGTCAGTTCTCCTGTCCTTGGCTCCTTTTGATGTGTCAGTCAGCAGGGGAATGCGCTGGACCCCGTGCTACCCTCCCCCGTGAATGTTCTGGCTGCGTTTTCAAAGGGCTGCGCGGAGCGGCATGGTACCCGGACAGCCTCCATGCTGTTACAATTTACCCAGAGCTCCTCTGCTAGCCTGGCGCCCCTCTCTCCCCCTGCCAGGCCTTATCACTGAGACTGGCACCAGCGTGGCATCTGGAATGGCTTTGTTTAATTTGCACCACATTGGTGGGGGGTGTGGGGGGTGTGGGGGGTGTGAGGGGTGTGGGGAGGGGGGGGGTAATAAACAACACACAAGCGACGTAAAATTAAACTTTTGTTTCTTCCTCCTTTTTTTGTAAGGCGTACTGCATTTGTGGACAATCAGTCATTTGAGTGGGGAATAGAAGAAGAGGAATGTAGCAGAGTAACCAAAATTAGTGGATAAATAAATGTCATTCATTTGCATGAACTGCTGTCAAATTATATCCTAATGACGCAGATAAATGAGTCTGTCCCCCTTTAAAATAAATGACTTTTACTTGGAAAAACAGCAGCTTAGTACACAAACCTGATTACAGCACTCTGAGAGACAGAGGAGCAACTCATAGATCTATGTTCAGCAGCATTTAGTGTAATACTTCTATACTTTGTTCACCGGCTTATTTGCGTTCTCATCCAAACGTTAAATAATTACCAAGCGAAAATAAACAAGGAACGGTTATTTGGCCACTTTTGTAAAAACATTACGCGCACTCTCTGTTTGGAGATTGTATGAGGTTATGGTGGGGGGGGGGGGGGGGGGGTGTGGGTATAATATCGCCCCCTTTTCCAGCGCGGACGGGCTTCCCCTCACTTCTTTTCCAGTGACCTCACCTCTCGACGGGGATGGGGAATGAAGCACGCCCTTGTTGCCACGGCACAGACCCGGGCCTGTGTGCCAGCGCGGGGTCCCTGCAGTTCTGCAGCACTGAGAGAAAGTTAACACCGACCTGCGTGTTCATTTCTCCCCCACCACCCAGGACGAGGGGCTGCGTCATGTCCCTGCAGGTCCCCGCAGGTCCCCGCAGGTCCCCGCAGACCCGCGTTGTGTTTAATGTGCTTTTTAAAAAAACGTGTCAGCGGGACGCTCTCTCCTGCGCCGGACCTAATTCCACACAAGGAGCCCTGTTCACAGGGACGCGCGGGCCGAGGCAGATACTCGGCTGGGCATGAAAGCCAGCTCTGTTACACGCAGACATTGTCCTGGATTCGTAGTGTTCTCCTCTCAGAACGGAAACAGTGGCCTCACTGAACTGGCTCCGCTGAATTCATTGTAGCCCTAAAATAACCCAATCACTAATCTGAGAAATCCATTGACAAATTCATTTGCCCCAAGTTAAACCGCAAGGAGGCTGAGTGCAAAGGCACGATCGAGGCGGGTGATTTGAGAGGATATTAATGAACTGGAAACCAGAAAAAGTACTATGTAGACTCACAAAAACATTTAGACCGTATATTTCATTGCATGTGGTTAATTGAAATGGTAGCATTTAGGTTTTGTTAGGGAATGTTCTGGTGTTTTCCCTATTTAACATATCTATACTTTAAAGTCATGACCTAATTTTGTTTCTTTCAACTTCTATTTTTGTAAATCCAAGGAGAATTAATTTCCAAATTATTGAATTTCACAATGTTTTCTACTAAAAAACCTTTCTCTGAATATAGAGGATCTAATACTCACATAAGTCTCACTTATGTTCCTGAGAATCCAAGTTTTTTTTTGGAGTAAAAGAAAAATAAGATGTAATCAAAGTGATTTTATTTGGAGAGTCCTTCCAGCTTTCCTCTGGATCTCATCCTCCTCAGTATAAAGTCAAAGTGAGATTCCACAATGCTTCACAGCGTATACATTACTTTAATACTTCATGATCTGAAATTAGATCGGTTTTGGGGTTACGTGAAAGTCTCCAGACACTATGAAGCCAGGAAATGGTGGTGGCTTTTTTCTCCCAACAGGACGTTCTTAGCACAAGTTGTAATATGTGATCTGTGGGCGTGTCAGATCTGTTTTATACTGGCCTGAAGGTGCCAATGAAGACCACCCACATAGAAGCAAGACACAAAAGCAGCAAGACTCCTCTCACAGAAGCAAGCAGGTGCTTGCGTTTATCAGGTTAAAAATAACACTGTCAATTTGATTGTAATTTGCAATGGGCACAAATGTAGGATATTAGTCAGGTGTCTGAACAAGTCTCTTAACCCTGCCTTTTCTGGCCTTGCTTGCTTTACCCAGTGCCACCCAAGTAACAGATTACCCACCCAGGACGTTTCACAGCTGTTGTGCAGTGGTCATGACTGGCATGTTGCGTTGCAGCAACATACCTGGATATTGTGTGGATGTAAATTTATTGAGTTGTGTAACTGTTGCCAAGCAACATTGTTGATGAGATCTTCACACCACATAGTAGTTTTACATTCTAGCAATGTTCTAGTCATGTTACATCCTGATGTCATCAGTACAGGAATTTGCAGACTTATCTAGATATTGTCATAACACAAAATAATACTATAGACTTCTAGGAATTAAACTGTAAAAGATGTGGTACTGTGTTTGCATCTTCTGGTCCCATCTACTCCTTTAAAATGATGACCAAACACAGGTACTTTTTCCGTACTTTTTACAGCACGGTGAAATAGTAATACATCATTTCAGTCTATATAAGGCATTTTGTATTGATATTCTGCCATTGTACAAATTTGCTTGTAGGTTAACACCATAAGAACACAGAAAAGTTAGTGCTCCCATATTAGTTTTGAACAACTACTTAAATTTTTCTAAATAATGACTTCATATCAAATGAATGAACATTACCCCTATGAACATGCCCTATGCGTCATTATATAAAATAAAGTCCATATTTTTCAGCTCAAATATAACATCAATAATATTAAATTTTATTGCTTGTTTTTAGACAGATCCAGGGAAAAGAGCTACTTAAATGTGCCAGGAGACTTGTAAAACATTACATTTTATGATTTGTTGAATGTAGCGGAGGTACTTTGTAATAAAATAATAAGCTTTTTATAGCAATGCGTCAGCAAGGGTGTATGTCATTGTTTAATTCACTGAGTCCGTGGAATATTGTCTAGGTTCCTATAAACAGGGGTTTCTTGACAGGTGCTTACAACCGTGGAGTGGTCTGTTTAAGTTCACTTGAATCAGGTTTTCTGTGGTATGTGATGAGTCTACAGGAGGGACAACTGTTAACAGTGTGTCATCCTAACAATAACATTATAATGTAAGCATGTTTAAACTTAGCACTATTAGTACAATGAAATAACATTGAAAATGTAGTGGGAACAATGTATATGTGTGTGTGTGTGTGTGATTGTGTGTGTGTGTGTGTGTGTATGTATGTATATGTATATAAATAAAATGCATAAATAAAAAAGTTTCTTTCCAAGATTATTTGCCAAATTAAGTTCATGGGAAAGTATTTGTATCCTGTACAATTTGAACTACACAATTAACGATCAAGATTCAGTCCGGTGTCATCTACAGTATTTATTTTTAATGGATGCAATTCATTCTAATCCCTGCACACTGAATAACGCTAATCCTAGTTAATTACCATTCAGTCAGCCTGATGAACTACAGTAACACGGTAACACACATCCTGTTCTTTTGCCCAGACGTGGACGAGTGCCAAGCTATTCCAGGCCTCTGCAAGGGGGGAAACTGCATCAACACCGTGGGCTCCTACGAGTGCAAATGCCCAGCTGGCCACCGTCAGAACGAGGGAACCCAGAAGTGTGAGGGTAGGTTACACCACTATGTATATATAGATACATTACATTATATTACATTATTGGCATTTAGCAGATGCTCTTATCCAGAGCGACGTACATAGGTTACAGCTTTTGCGTGTTATCAGTTCTTACAGCTGGATATTTATTGAGGCAATTGTGGGTTAAGGACCTTGCCTAAGGGAACAACAGCGGTGCTCTAGTGGGGAATCGAACCAGCAACCTTTCGGTTATGAGCCCTGCTCCTTACCACTGTGCTACACTACCGGCCCCAAGAGCGCCCAAAGAGATATATATACAGTTATGGGCCAAGTCTCTGTCCTCACCACGCAACGACATGCAAGTAATGTATGCCGTGAAGGTGTGTTTTCCAACCTTGAACCTGGAGGCACACCATATGTGTTGTTTTTGTAGGGACCTGGAAAAGAGATCTGTATTAAATTAACAGCTCAATCAGACATAATTAATTAAGAGCTGCCCTCAGGACTAAGGCTGAGAAACACTGCCATGAAGATGCAATTTGGAACAATTTGGGGCTCCTTAATAATGTAGGTGTATTACAAAAAAAAAAACTTTATGGCCCGTATAATTACTTTTTGTTCTTCACACGAACTTTGTGGGGAGAGAGTCTTACTCATGCGGGCTTTATGACCTACAGTCTCTCAGCTTATAACCCATTTATTGTCCTTTTATTTTCCAATAGCTGCTGTGACTCCTACATGTAAGATGTAGAAGTTTTCTTGAGTGACAGTCTCTAGTCCACCTTCCTCTCTATCTATCCTATCTATCCCTGTTTTCTATTCAAAAAGCACTCTACACCAGTTTAGCACTTAACTCAGTATTTTACTGACCTCTTGTAGTACCTTTCAACAGCTACTCTTTTGTACTCAGCATTATGATGCACTTATTTGGAAGTCTTTCTGGGTAAGACCGTCTGCTAAATGACATACTGTAATATTGTAATGTAAATGACAGTATTTTAGGGAATTACAATTACAAGATTGTGAATAACTGGAAGATAATTCAGAAATGTGCTGGCTTGTAGTGGCACAGGGGCCGTCTCTCCTTCACACCACACCCTGTCATGAAAGTTAAAAAATAATGCAAGTAAGAAGATGTCAGGCCATAAACAGAATGGGCTATCAGGATGTTGCGTAATCAGTAACAGTGACACAAGGGAGTGGCTGACAAAACATTTTCAGAGGATCGCAGTGCAGCCTGCTTAGAGTTTGCTGCCTCTTGATTCTTGATTCCCCTTGCGAACTTGGTGCTCACACTCTCAGCGGTGAGAGGTTTTACCTGAAGTGTCGATGCCTGTTAACACAGGCCTGGGAACAGCAGCTGGGACAGGAAGCGTTCTGCGTACCCAGCTGTCTCTCGTGACATCTCATGACATCACAACACACTCCGCTAGACACACTGCAGCCATCGGGCGTGTGTAGGCCGTCTCGGTAACTTTCAACGCGCTTCATTCCTGCCGTAATTGCACAGAACTCGTGCTGGGAGAGTCGTGGCCTGCAAGGAGCAAATAACACGGTGTGAGAGAAACTGGAACAGAGCTGATAGAATAAGGGACGTTTTCCGGGACTCTGTCATTTAGAGCAACACCGTATAATTAAAAGAGGCTGTTGCCTGAAGGTGTCGGAGGAACTGAAACCATCTCTTGTGCAGCAAAGCTGTTGGCAGCTTCTCTCTCAGGCAGATTTTTATTAATTTTACACTGTGCAGACCTTGTCTGTGTATAACAGATCTAATGCTTTTTTTAAGCATGATGGGTCCATCTCTACAAAGTGATGTCACGGATCACCCTGTGCCTTACCGAGTGAGACGTCTCCATGGTTCCGGACATTCTGAACACAGATTGAATGACCCACATTCCGCCTAAAAGAGACCTTTCATTATTAGGGGACATTCCTCAATAGCACAGGGTTCAAATGAGCAAAAGAGCAATCTGACTCGGGCCTCCCCCGTCTACTTTCCCTCCACAGCTAAGAGACCCCTCTCATTTTACTGGCTGCACTTCACAACAAAAGTCCAATGTTGAGCTCCGCGTCAATAGGACATATCGGGTTGCACAATTCGTAGAAAGGTCCTTGTGCCCATTTAGAAATCCAGGATGTAATCAGAATGAAAAATGCCCCACCTCCTCCAAAACTTTGCTGCAAGATGATACTTTCAAAAATATCCAACAGTTGAAGGCCAAGATGTGATATCCTCTTCCATTATTAATTTCTTCAACTGCATGTACTGCAGATCCTCTGCGAACTGAAATTTATGTATAATCCATATGGGGCGCCAAGTGTAACAGACCTTTTTTCGTAGACAGAATGCCTTCTGTGCTACGAAACGTGTAAATTCAGTACAAAACGCGTTACAGTGTTACATGGTTTCGTAATGAATTTATGCGTTTCGTAGCACAGAAGGCATTCTGTCTGCGAAAAAAAGGTCTGTTACACTTGGCGCCCCGTAAATCCACAGAACATATATGAGTATAGAGGAGAGAAGAGTGAAAGGCTGTTCAACACGATTAACAGCTGAAAAGGTGATGGGCGTCATTATGCCGTAAAAGCACATAAACCCAACTGCTGCTGCGAAACAGGTGTGGCAGGCCACTCCTGGTGAAGAGGTCAGTGAACATGCAGAGACCACTAGCTGCTAATATGATGGGTAGGATCAATGTAGGTAGGAGTCACCATCATAACAATCAAACTGGAAATATCCGTGTCAGTAGTGACATCATGACAAAAACAAGGAAGAAAAAATATTGTAAATCAGTGTGTGAGAGGATGGACCTTTTCGTGATGCAAAAGGCAGGCTTTACCCTTCTTACTTATGGCGTGTTGACACGTCTTTATTTTTCTTCAGCGATTTTTATTTGTGGATGAAAACATGATGATTCATGACTTTTTTTTTTGAAAGTCTATTCAAGTACATTATTTTGTGAATTAAAAACTATCTGTTACCATATGTAATATATTGTGTTTTTTGGCATTGAGGGCATTGAAGCATGCACTAATAATAATAATAATAATAATAATAATAGTGAATTTTGCTCAATTGAATGCAAAGTACTTTCTAGACTATAGTGCGCCAATCGTCATGCTGTAATAGTAATGAATGGTTCTCTTCCAGCAGTCATGAAATGACATTTCAATGAATCCTTTTCCCCTCAAGAATATTCAGCACGGCAGTGCTGCAGAGTTGTAGTTTGCTGAGCTACAGTAACACCCCAACACTGAGTCCGATGTTTAAATGACAAATGTAAATACGAAACTCTGCTTCCTTTTTCAGTATCAAAGATTTTCCCCCACTGAGGAGCTAACATGCCCTCGGTCATCCAAGCAAACCTACGACTGAAACTAACGTCCAGGAGTTTTTCAGAGGAAAGGGCCGATATTCAGTTTTCGCACAGCCCGGGGTCTGAATAGCAGGACATATGTTTTACACATAAACGATTGCTGCCGATCGTGCCAATATCGGACTGGCAGCGCTGTTTGGTAGGAAATTGACATTCCTGGGAAAAGTGCTTGCAGGTTGTTTTTTTTGTCTTTGGAAGTGGAACTGAGAATGAGAATGTTTTCATCATCCTTTATTCAAAATAAAAAATAAATATAAACTGTTTTGTTTGCTTCTGTAAAAGGTTTAACTTCAAGTTAAAAGTTATAGTGTATGCCATAAAACGATGCAGGTATTTTAATTTTCAAACTCATCAACCACCAACCTCATAATGAAAAACACTTAAAATACTTAAAAATAAACATTAAGAGCAAAACATATGGAGGATAAATTTAGAGTCGGGGCCCCAGGAATAAAACCAATTACAGGGGATGTACACTATCAACATTTAACTGATAACGTCATTCATCAAGTTATGTGTTGTATTATGAGTCTCGTGTTTTCCAAAACACAAAAAAGACTGCCATCATCTTTTAATGTCATTACACTGGAGCTGGGAATAGATTCAAATAATTCCTCTACTCATTTTTTATGGAGCGAGAGCATTTGTGTGTTCAGAATAGGTCAAACCACTGGTCAGCAGCTATTTCTGGCCTTCCCGTTATTTGCTGGCTACCTAAGAAAAAGGTTGAGAAGGTTCTGACAGAGCTCTGTCATTGGTTGATTCTGGAAGCTGTCAATAAAAAAGTTGAGAAGGTTCTGACAGAGCTCTCTGTCATTGGTTGATTCAGGCAGACGGGGGTAAAAGGGGTTGAGAAGGCTCTGACACAGCTCTCTGTGATTGGTTGATTCTGGCAGACGTGGATGAGTGCACGACCATTCCGCGGGTGTGTGACGGAGGGCAGTGCTTCAACACGGTGGGCAGCTACACCTGCGCGTGCCCGCCCGGGTTCACCCAGTCCCTGGACCGAACTCGCTGTTTTGGTAAGTACGGCCAAGGCAGGAATGCAGCCCTGCAACTTCTCTTACTTTCTCATGATTTTGACTTTCCTGTCTGCAGAGGACTCATTACACACAGCTAAGCCACACTGGAAAAGCAAATGAATGTAGGTGCACTTAATATACTTTTAATAAATGACAGAGTATAAAACCGTGCTAAATATATTTCTGGCTCAGTATCCCTATCCATCCAGTTAATGTAGCAGCTGTGCTCATAAAACTCTCCAGAGATTTGGTTTGGCACCCCTGCTGTACAGGAGGTTGTATTGCATCATGTGATAAAAAAATGACTGGAGCTGACTTCTCTGGTGAAACCCAGGGGTCCCCAACTGGTGGAGGAAAAAAAACACACATACATCTGAATTGAAACCGATTACAAGCACGGGAGTCAAAGTTATCTCTATGACCTACATAGGAGAGCATCTGTGGTACTCCAATGCCTTCATGCCCAAATAAGCTGTGTACTGTCTGTCAGGCGATAAAGACCACTCCCGCTATCTTTTGCTGTGGCAGCGGTAGAAAACAGATCCCAGCTTGAGTGGATCCAGCTGTTGGATGAGTCCCTCTGTCATGCTTTGTTGTTTCAGGTGCAGCATTCATCTCCATATAATCTACAGTATGCGGCACTGAGCTCGCTGGCTACTGGCTACTTTCCGCTTAAATTACACAGCGTAGACTCCTCGGCTTTGTCCAGAAAAGTGTCTCTCCTCACGGTTTCTCTTTTTTTTCTCCTACGGAAAAGTAATTTACTGTTATTGTGTATGTGCACATGTGTTTTACTCCGCTTAATTTATTACTGTACATATTGCAAGAATTTCCTAGTGGCAAGGAAACAGCCTGTTTGCTGTAAGCATATGTTTATCCCAGTTATGTCTCCAAGGCAGAGTCATTTTTAAAAACTTTCCCAGATATGTTCATTCTGGAAATCATTCAACTGCCATTTCCAAAGTCCAAAAAAGTATTTTATATGTGTATATGAAATATACAGAACTATGCTTGTATGCACGCACACACACACACACACACACACACAAACACACACCTACCTACATACCAAACAGACTCACAGAGAGGCACACGCAAACACACATACACACATTTTGACACCAAACAACAGACACACACCTGCACGTGCACACACAGACACACTCCCAAACATATACATTGCTAACAGGCTTAATTTAAAAAGACGAATAGCACAGGATTTAAAATGATGTATATGTGTTCTCTATTTACCCTGTTTCGCTTCAAGTGTTCCTGTGAAAATGTATTCAAATGCACCTGTAGTGAAGTAAACAAGCGATGATTAGCGGGGCTGCGTTACAGCGTACCAGGTCCGCAGATGTAAACATGGCCGTCGGTGAGTAAGAACGCGCACAAAACCAGGTCCAGCTGTGCAAACAAACAGGGGAATGCTGGGTAAACTCATTAAATATGACACTGACATCTGCTTCCACTCAGAGACCGGTGACTGGGTTCTGCCGGTGGATTGAGATGAAATGAGTCCATGTCGTTCCTTTGTTGATGGCAGCGGTACCTGGATGCTGGGCACCTTGCGCTCTTGTTGATTTTGAAGTCAGCTTGCGGATGCAGGCCGACCTGCCACTCACAGTGGACTTTTTCAGCCAGCAGACTTGATTATTTTAACACTGATCTTAAACCCGTATCAAAGCCTGTTGAAGGACCCCTCAGCCAGCCTGTTGTATTTACCTATTTGGAAACGCCTGTCAGTGGTTCAGAGCAGATTGCAGGCCAATTATAAATAACCAGCGGTAATATATCAAATAAAAGTGTTTGTAGTGGGATTTTACATAACTGACAGCTTTGGCTATGTGGGCAAAAAAACCTAGCATGAAGTGTGACTCTCTAGGTGTTGACTTTGAGACTTTGTGGATGTAGGGACATGGGTAGTTCAATGCGACTGCTCTGAGTTCTCCCACATCTGCTCTCAGAATGTGAAGTACAAGGGATAAGCTGGAGGCCTTTCCTCCTAAGGGTCAAAGGTCAGTCTCCGTCCTTGCTCAGACCTTTGGAATGCTGAGGCGGGGTCCACCGGCCATTGCTCACCGTCGCTGGCAGGGAAGCAAAGGCGTTTTTGATCCCAGCCATGGGCAACCGCGGGGGTCGTGACCCCCATAATGGGCGGAGCTGTCGCCCCACACGCTGTCAATCACTTACTCGAGGTAATCTGGTGCCCTCGCTCTCTGTTGCAGAAACGCTATGATGGCTCGAAAGCTGTGAGCCATCGATAGCATGCGGTAGTTTCGCTCCTGAGGTTTCATGCTCCTCTTTCCAATATCACACTGCACCAACTCCGCTTTGTCATACTGCGCACCATCCCCCACCCCCCCCAGCCACCCCCCCACCAGGCTCCTCCAGGGGGCTGTCTCACTTCCCTCTTTCCGTGTGAACTGGTAGCTGGCGGCCCGTTCTCCCTCCTCTCTCCGCGGCAATTACAGGCCTCCGCTCGGCTTTTTACGACCGACCCAGTGGTTCCGCTGAAAACAGGCGGCCCCCGGTGGGGCGTGTTCAGGCTCGTGCAGAATGCGGGCTGGGTCACCCCGCTCCTGTCCTGAAGGGGGGCCCGTGATTTAGGGCTCTCACGGTGTCAGGGGCCGGGCTCAACCCGCAATTAACGCCCGGTGCCATGCGTGAGAGACGCATTCCTGCCCAGGAGGAAGGGCTCCTTGGGAGAGAGGGCCTGGGAGAGCAGAGAGGCTCTCTGCAACAAATCAGATCCCGATACACAAGAGCATGTACTCGCCAGCACTTGCTGCATTGCCACAGATACTCCATTTATGCCCGGATTTTAATATTACTACTCTGTGTGCTTTGATTTGAAAGTTCTGTCTCTGCTATGGTTGATGCCGAAAGTGTTTGGATTTTCTGGCGAGATATGAACATTGTTGAAAGGGCGTGGTCAAAAAAAGAAAATTTCATAGCTAACACAAGAACGCAGAAAAGCCTGGAACCACCACTTATCAACCAGAAATCCACAGACAGTGTATGGAAAAAATGCAAGAGCTGAATAGAAGATCATTATAAATATTTGTCCTATCATGTCTTCTTACAAGCAGAGAATAAAAAGTATATTCTATTATCATTAGTTGGGCTTCTTTTCCATACAAATAATGTATGGATTATGGGCTTGGTTCAGTCTGTCCACTGTGAGCTTTGACCTTAACTTTGAGTAACAATTTCAAGCAAACTTTCCATTTTTCCATTGTTGCTCAACACTTTCCAGGAATTTCAGCAGCATGATGTGTTCCAAGAAACCCCCTCAAAAAAAAATAACGGTTGCTGTAATGAGTTTGTCTCCCAGGACAACATGCAACGCGGTTAGATTAGATAGAGGCCATAGGATAACAAGGACAGGAGGTAGAGAAGAGAGAAAGAGAGAGAGATTGTGAAATGGAGGAGGCAGAAGCACATAAAGAGAAGAAATCTGGCTAAGAAGAGTCTGGCTGTGTTCCCTAAACCCCTCTGCCCCACCCTCAAGGCTAGACATTAGCGGACCATTATGCATACAACAAGCTCCAGAGATAACTGGCAACAGGCTTCACTCTGGCACAGGAAGCCCAAGAAAGTGATGAGATTGTTCCACGGCACCCCGCCCGTCTTACTTATTAGAAAAATAAGATAACATTTAGCCTGTCAGTTTATTTTGGTGGTAAGCTGCAGTATATTTCGGTGGACTTTGACGCTGGGGTTGGAAAGAGACCTCCAACATGACTTTGTGCTCAGCACATGTGGAGGCCACCTTTTCATATTCTCGGTTTAGTTTTTTCTAAATGGTTCATAGTGACAAAGGTTTTATTAGTTCACTGCACATTTTCAAAATGAATGTATTTTTAGACAGATCATTTTGAGAAGAAATCCCTTGAGGAAAAAAAACAAGCAATGGCTAATGGCTGAAAGAAAAAGCCTCTGAATAATTACAAACCCATTGTTAACTTTTGATTTCTGTTCACGTTTTATGGTATAAAACGTCAAAATGCTGCTGAATCCGCAGGAAGTGTTTTCTAGCTTGGAAACAGAGTGCACATCAAAGATGTTTAATTGTAGCTGCTTTGACTTAGTCTCCACAGTTCATTATAACGATTGTTTCCAACTTGTAAGGAGTTTTGTGTACAGTACACAAAACTCTGATGTGTATGCATGCTTGTATTCTTTTCGATTGGGACTGCATTGTTCCTGCTCTGGCCTATCACAGTGGTAAAGCGCTGCACTTTCTTGAACCCATAGAAGCTCACGTGCAGAGAGATACCGAAGCTATAGATCCCGGAGCTACAGATGTCAGACAAGACCTCGTTTCAGAAGCTTCCTGACCTACATACTGTGGGGGAGCGCAGCGATTTCGAATGAATTTTTTTTCACACCACACTGTCAAAGTTTCACCAAATAAAGGTTCAGGTGTGCAGAAAAAAAAAGAGAAGGACTTGCTGCTCAGCGCCCAGCCCCGACTCATCTCTCAGCTGTCGTGTAAGCAGTTGCAGAGAGGTACGCGGGCCAAGGGGTTATGGAGAGCTTTGTTTTCAGAGCAAGCGCGGCGGGGACCCCCGAACGTTCTTTTTCACGGCTGATTGTATGTTTTGACTTAAGCCGGGCGACCTTTGACCCTCCGCTCCCCTGGCGGATTTCTGTAAGATTTCACAGCTCCCCTACAGCAAGGCCTCCTGGGATAATGATGTCAAAGCAGCGGCCAGTATTTTCACAACAAACCGCAAAGGGCTTCAGCTGAAGGATTATTGACCAAAATGTGGGCACGCGGCATCATGGGGATTAAAACATGAATAATACACTGAACATTTCATTTGAAACCCTAATTGTTTTTCATGTTATCCAATACTTTTGGTTTTATGCATAGATAAAGGACATTTAAGTGAAAGTGGCGTGTTAAATCTCCATATTGCAAGAACCTCTGTAAGCCTTGTACAGCAGTTGTGCCACAAATTATATGTGCAACCACTTTTTAAATGAATGTCTTACGCAGACTTATAAAGTATTTAAGATTCAGTGGTCGATTTGATTTAGATTATTGATTCTTTTAAATGTTAATACCACTGTCTCACAAAGATGAAGTGTATGTGAGGTGTGTGTGAACATGTGGGTGTAACTCATGGTAATATAGCACATCAGAAATAAATCCAGATAGTCTAGGTCTGAACTGGGGGGGGGGGGGCTAATATAGGGAGAAGATCAGAAAGGATTATCTAGAAGCAGAGTTCACACTCTACTCTAATGCTCCAAATTGGTATAGTTTGCACACGGAGATCACAGGGACTAAGTTTCAATCCCTTGGGGTCTTCATCAGGAAACAGAACATTGACATTTCACCTCTATAAATAACTTCCAGGTCACCGATTCTGAATGGCATAATTGCTCTTGGGTGAATGAGTTAAGCGACAGTTAAGTATATACATTAGGCGTGTTAAAATATACAAGGACAAGACAAAATTACACACAAAAGCTGTGCAATAAAATACAAAAGTGATCTTTTAAAATGTATAAAAAGTGAAAAAAAAAGATCACCCACACATCAGCAGCACTTGAAAAGGTGAGCGCTTCCAATTTAGGTGATGTTGCCTCCCGTTTTCCACTGTTCTCAGATCAGCGCGTGGGGTCCTGCTACAGCAGCCTCCTGAACGGCCGCTGCGCCCAGGAGCGAGCGGGGCGTTTCAGCAAGGTCCAGTGCTGCTGCGATTCAGGCCGCTGCTGGGCGCGGGGCGCCGTGCCCGAAATGTGCCCCGTCCGGGGGTCTGGTGAGTACCTATCCCCTCTGTACGATGTTGTTGTTGAGCCTGCATTAGAGTCCCTGTTATTGCTGTGATTATTTATTATCACTACAGCATCGTACAATAGCAGTGTCCCAGCTGGGAGTTGAACCTGCAACCCTGAAGCCTGTGGGTCACTCAATTAGTCCAGGTCCTTAATAACGGCACCATTCTGCCTGCCACCAGAAGTTTTATTTTTAAACTGCTCAGAAATCTCATGGAGGCTTTAATTTTGCAAAGGATATCACTGGGGTAGCAAGATTACAAGATGCTACAGCAATCAGGAGACAAAATTATTGATGAGTAGTTTTACATTTGATCAAGCATTTGAAATGTCTTAAAATTGTCTAAAAATTGATTGAGTTATTGGTACCATAAGCAGCAAATCAAAATAAATGTAACATAACAAATTTCCATAAATTTGAGTGTATTGCCTGTGGGTACCACACCAATTTTAGAGTACAAATGGAAATATAATTACTAGCGCAAGATGTCACTATTATGACTTCTGCACTATTCTTCTTATTATTCTTCATTATTCTTAGTCATCCCCATCTTGGGAGTTCCGTTATGCAAACAAAATGATACTTTTAATAAAAAAAGGACACGGCCAGACGTTATGTCAGAAATGCTGACTCACACCACTGCTCAGAGCAGTGACAGAACTGTAAATGATGGTACCCACGTGCGGAAGCCCCGAGCGGTCTCACGCTGATGATGTCAGAAGCAAAGCTGAACAAGCCGTTGGCACGGGACCCAGTTCCCCTTTGGCTGGCTTCCCAGTGCTCCTGCTCGGAGCTCCCACGATGCCCGTCAATCAAGGTCCGCGGGAGCTCGTGGACTGGCTTTCACCCTCGGCCTGATAAAACCAACCTGCTTTCCCAGCCGTTTGTTACATCAGCTGGAATGTTTTGCGGTCTCGGGCGCTCCTGAGCTGACCCACCCTCTGTCTCATCTGCCTTGCAGAGGAGTTCCGTAGGCTGTGCGTTGTGGCGGGGCCGGGACGCTTTCCTGAGGGCGACCCCGAAATCATAGGGGGTAGAATAACCCCCAACCTGCCAAGTGATTATGACCCCACCCTCAACGGAAGGCGGATTCCTACCGCCAATGGAAATGGTCCAAAACTGACCCAGCCAGACTTCGGTGAGCCAATGTGAACGATTGCTGATCTGGGAACAGCAAGCGATAGACGAGCACACTATTCTCAGACATGTTGTTCTCATTGTACACAGTGAATTACCCAGATTTCCTTGATATGATAACCCTGCACCTGCAGATAAGGCAGTGTACAGATACGTCAGAGTACCTGTTTTTTGCAGCCACTCTCAACCAGACGGTGGACATCTGTCAGCTGCTGACAAACTTGTGCTTGAACGGCCGCTGCATTCCGGTTCCTTCCAGCTACCGCTGCGAGTGCAACATGGGCTTCACTCAGGACGCCCGCGGAGAATGCACGGGTAACACCCCTCCCCGGGTGGTGCAGTAGCACAGGTCATGCACCCTCACAAGAAACATCCCTTCACATTTAAAGCATGTGCACAGGTTAAACCTGCCCACAGGTAACACCTGCGCAGGTAAAGGTTGCAAACATGCAAAGCCCATACACAAACAACACCTCTGCATAGGTAAGGCACAGATACAGGAAATACTAGGGTACCTCTGCACAAAGAGGATACCTGCACAGGTAAAGCATTACATTACATTACTTTACATCACATGCATTTAGCAGACACTCTTATCCAGATCTACTTCCAGCACAATAGAACATAATCGTAGTCATACCCATTCAATTTAAGCCTACGTTTTGGGCATAATTACTTTAAAACTCTTTAAACGGCCAATGTACCAGTACAGGAAAAGCCTGCACACAGCTAATGCCCCCGACCAGAAACAGACGTGCCCACTCTGTATGTGTGTATTACTCCGACAGATGTTGATGAGTGCACTTCAGACCCCTGCACCAACGGGGAATGTGTCAACACACCCGGCTCTTACTACTGCAAGTGTAACCCAGGTTTTCAGAGAACACCCGCCAAACAGACCTGCATCGGTGAGACACCGTGCACTATTTCTTATTATTTATGTATTTATTTACTTATGCTTCCACTGTTGGCTAAACTGTTAACGGCATTAACGATAATGTCCTGACAGAAATATTATTATGAGTCAAGGATACACTTCGGGGTGTGAAATGGGCGGTGTAAGGCAGGGGGGGGTGTAATTAATTGGTTGCCTGTCCTTAAATGGTCTGGACTTTCTCCACCCCCGTACACTGTTATGAAGCAGTGTTGTTGTGGAGAGGTTGGTTGGTTGGATTTTAACACGGCCTACGTGTCGTTTCCTCCCTCAGACATCGACGAGTGCCTGCACAATGGGGTGCTTTGTAAGAACGGCCGCTGCCTCAACACGGACGGAAGCTTCCAGTGCATCTGCAATGCAGGCTTCCAGCTGACCCCCGACGGCAAGAACTGCGTCGGTAAGGCCCCGCCCTCCTCTGGGGACTAAGGCACTTCCTGGAAAACAGCGATTAACCGGCCAATGGCTGATTTCAGCTGTTTCTGCCGTTCTGAGCTTGTATAGTATCTTATAGCAAAGAGGTCAGGACTCTAGAGCTCACAATAAGAGAGGATACAGATGGGTACGTGTGAACAGAGGGAAGAGATGTAGATGAATAAGTGCCATGATGAAGCGGAACTATAGAATTCCTGGTTTAAGGAGACTTCCATAACTTTATTCCCTAACTTACAACTCAAGGAACCTCACCTGGGCTTTGATCTGTCAGTTTCCCCAACCCCTGTGCCTCACTTGTCTGGTTCGGCTTTACTGTGTTTTGTACTGTGGAAGAAACACCTTTATTAGAAGTCTCAGTATATAGTAGGGTTTGATCTACATTTTTTTCTACTGAGTCTGGCAAACCTTTAATAACCCAACTGAAAACATACACCTTGACCAGACAGTCAGGTAGTCAAATGTTAAATGATAAAGTAATTGATGGCAATCTAATAATTGCCACTACCAGCTAAGCAAAGGCCAGCTAAGAATGCTGGATCACTCACTGTCAGGGAGGTGGTTTTCAGACCTAGCCCGTAGTGTCTCCATGACGATCGCATGCTTGTCGACTCTGTGCTCTTAACTCCAGACCACGATGAGTGCGCCACCACCAACATGTGCCTGAACGGCATGTGCATCAACGAGGACGGAAGTTTCAAGTGCATCTGCAAGCCGGGCTTCACCCTGGCCTCTAGTGGGCGCTATTGCACCGGTGAGCAGTGAGACAAACGAGCACTAGACCCACTCCCTCCAACAAACCCCACTGTCTGTAGTTTCATTGCGATTAGAGATTTTCAGTAAGAGGAAAAAACAGCTGTACACCATGTGTTTCGGGTGCAGTGAGTGGCATTTTATGAATTTCCTGTTATTGAATTACCTGTGATGACTGATACAATTCTTTCAAACATACAAAAATTCTCTATTATAAATCATGTTTTGAATCAGAGGTATTGCGTTCTTTATTGATGACCTCACATATGTAAATACATAATGTACTTTTGATGTTCATTATTTTTCTACTCTTTTGTACAGACACAGAAAAAAGGTCAAAATTGTGAATAGTCAAATCATGCATCTACCACTCTTGTACCTCTTTGTACAAAGGTGCCAACCATGAGAAAAGTTTATTACAAGAATGATAAATAGATCACACAATTCATGAACTCCAAATGTGTATGTATTTATTTGGACACAACAAAAAACAATCAGTGTGTACTGGAACTCAGTGTATCTTCACCTATATATACATTCAGGACGAAAGTGTTGATCAATCTTCTTTTTTTAGATCCTATTTCATACCAATTTCACTGTTTTTTTTTTTACAATCAGTGTGTTCTCTTCGTATTGTCCTGCTTTCCAGTCATGAAAAGGACAGCTCACAAATGGCTAATTCCGCATGACTCTGCTCTGCCTTCTTTCTTCTCTCTCTCTGTTGGCCTCTCTCTTTTTCCTCCTCTTGCTCTTTCTCTCTCCATCTCTCCCTGTCTCTCTCTATTTACCCTTCTATCTGAATCACTCTCTGTCTCTCCCTGTCTCTGTCTCTCTCCCTCTCTTTCTCCTTCTTTCTATCTCTATCCCTCTCTCTCTGTTTTTTTCTCTCTGCTGATCTGTCCTTCTCTCCCCCTGTCTCTCTTCCTGTCTCTCCCTCTCTCTGTCCCTCTCTCTCTATTTCTCCTCTCTCTGTCTACCTCCCTCTCTCTCCATTTCTCCTCTCCCTGTCTCTCTCTCTGTCTCTCCCCCTCCCTCTCCCTCACTCTTTCTGGCGCAGACATCGACGAGTGCCAGACCCCAGGGATATGCATGAACGGCCGGTGCGTCAACACAGAGGGGTCTTACAGGTGTGAGTGCCTGGCAGGCCTGGCAGTGGGCGTGGACGGCCGGTTCTGCGCGGGTAAGCACGGATCGCCCCCTCCGTCCAGCGCTGCGGCCTTCCTCCGCGCCGCGCGGCCCCTCCGATGCCCGCAAGCTGTTTCCAATTTGCGTTGAAATGCAAGTCATGAACACAGCCGCCAAGCTGTCTGTGCACTGAAGGCCTGACTCTTCGCTCTGATTCAGAAATGACTGGAAATTGAGGTGCTCGCCTACAGGAATTACAGATCTGATTTTTGGGGGCGCTTCTGGGGAAAGGATGATGCCTGTCAGCTCAGGAAATGGGCAAGCAGAGCACAAGGGAACCTTGGCATGTTGCTTTAGCTTGGCCGAAATTTAATGAAGGGCACCAGGCAGGGATTCCAGCATGTGCCTCTGCGCGTCTCCTCAGCTAGGCTCCCCTAATGCCCCCAGTGAATGCAAAGCTGTAGTTGTGCTCTTCCCATAATGGTCAGTTTTGAGCGTATAGTTCCGGTGAAAGTAGTTCCGGTTAAAGTAGTTCAGTTGAAAGTAGTCCCGGTCTCCGCTCTGCCTTCCAGACACCCACATGCGCAGCACCTGCTACGGGGCGATAAAGAAGGGCGTGTGCGTGCGCCCCTTCCAGGGCGCGGTCACCAAGTCAGAGTGCTGCTGCGCCAACACTGACTACAGCTTCGGCGAGCCCTGCCAGCCTTGTCCCGCCAAGAACTCAGGTACGCCCACGCCCCGCCGTCCACAAATGGTGCTTTGTATGACCTCTTTGTGTTTCACGGTCATTTGACTGTCTACTGATCGCTCAGGCCAAGCAGTGCACCCGTTATAGTCAATGAAATATGAACGCAATTAGTGAAACAAGTTGTTAATTAATTTTTCCTTTCATAAAATACAGATATATTAAAATCTAATTTCTGCATAATCACAGCCCTCGACCGTTAAAAAAAAAACAAGGATACTTGTCATGCGCTGTGTTAGAAAAAAAGCAGATTCAAGCAGAATATAGTGAAGGTAATTTGTGTAGTTTTCAGGTGTTGTAATTAACATTGGCTGTGTTCACTGCCTGACTTTGTTTACAGTGACCCCCTGCGCACACGCACACACACATACTCACACTCACACGCATACTCACGCTGACTCACACCAGGGTTTGCCTGCAAAGCCCTCTTCACATAGATTGCATTGATGAGACAGGAAGCTGCAGAGATTACTGTTGAGCTCAGGGATTCTGCATCATATGTAGCTCAAGATAAAGGAACCAAAATGGCCTCCTTTCGTAACCCATGCGTTTGAGTTTGGGAAAGAATACCTGCTTGTGTTTTATGTGTTCCGCTGGTACTCTGTTCTTGGAGTATTCCATATAGGCATTGTTTCAATTTGTTTAAGAGTTTCCATGTGCACAGCACACATTTAATAATTGCACTGCTGTTTTTTCTGTACACTTTACCTTTTAGACACCATTCCAGGTTAAAGCAAATGTTGTTTGAATTATCTGTGAATGTGACATTTGGTAAGAATCTGAACTGCAGTTTCACAGTCTGAATCAGAGCAGTGTGTCACATACTGCACTGAGTCACAATGTAGCAAGAATAGGCTTGTGAAGCAGGGTCATTTTCCTTATTAGAAGGTTCCTTACTCTACTCGTATGTATGTTCATATGAAATGTACATTTAGGTAGTTTCCAGTAAATTATACATATAAGAGTGAATGAGAAGACTTGCCATTCCTCATATGCCTGCTGGTGCCATTCAGACTCAATAACCTTCATCCACCTGTGCTTTCCCTTTTAACCCAAATAAACTCCCACCCTCCAAAACACACACACTCCTCACCGCCTCTTCCGATGGGAAACCCCCCCCTTAAACCCCCAACTCGAGCAACCTGTCAGGACAGGCCAATCAAACACGTCTTTTATCAAAACCCAGCTCTCACCCGGTTGTATGTCAAAAACGAGTCTTCTGGCTGCTACAAACACGAATGCCCATACAGCACTGCTGTGGCTCATCCCTCACAGTCATACATATCAATTTTAAAATGCTTAACCTTAGCTTTAAAGGGAGCGCAGATTGCAGGTGCTCATTCTCAGACATCATTTGTATAAGGACATTAAAGGACCTGCGAGTCTGCTCAGAGTTATCTGCACTTTGCAGTTGTCTTTCAGAACGTGTATCTAATTGGAGCTTGAAATTGATTTTAGTGTTTTCCGGAAGAGGTCAAGGGGTGCTTGAAAATGAATCCCAAAGGAAAGAATTTATCTGGGAGTACAAAGCACACACCGAATGAATGGCCCTTACAAAGCAGATTTATGAACTTTCAGTAATGTAATGTCCAACCACAGGCTGTCGTTGGGCTCCATTCTCTCATGGGAGCATCCTAAGTGTTTTTAAGCTTCTGTGTACAAAAACGATATTGCGTGTGCAGTTACAATGAAAGCTTTGTGCATGAATGAGGCAGTTGCACATTGACCACATTCATATCTGGTTTCCATTGTGTGCTTGCTCTGCTCTTTCAGCTGAGTTCCAGGCCCTGTGTGGAAGTGGTATAGGCTTCTCTGTGGATGGGACAGGTAAACCCGGGGAGAACTCTTGCAGTCGACCTTGCAGGAAAAGTTCTCAGAGACACACACTGACACACACATGTACATGTGCACGCCAGCTCTCTCTCTCTCTCTCTCTCTCTCTCTCTCTCTCACACACACACATACACACATACACACATACACACACACGTACATGTGCACGCCAGCTCTCTCTCTCTCTCTCTCTCTCTCTCTCTCTCTCTCTCTCTCTCTCTCTGTCTCTGTCTCTCTCTCTCTCTCTCTCTCTCTCTCTCTCTCTCTGTCTCTGTCTCTCTCTGTCTCTGTCTCTCTCTCTCTCTCTCTCTCTCTCACACACACACACACATACACACATACACACATACACACACACACACACACGTACATGTGCACGCCAGCTCTCTCTCTCTCTCTCTCTCTCTCTCTCTCTCTCTCTGTCTCTGTCTCTCTCTCTCACACACACACACGCATACACACACACACACACGTACACACACACGCACACACACACACAGTGCAAACAGCTGTTTCCATCCACCTCTGCACTGCCTGTTATACTGTTATATTTCTATACGTTACTACAGAACCTCATTAGTCTCATGTAGCAGCTTCTGGCATGTCAGCAATATATCAAGCCGTCAGTTAACCATACTGGGCTGTCCCCCCCATTTTCTTTTTCGAGCAGACATCAACGAGTGCGCCCTGGACCCCGACATCTGCGCTAACGGGGTGTGCGAGAACCTGCGGGGCGGGTACCGCTGCATCTGCAACGTGGGCTACGAGTCGGACCAAACGGGCCGGCGCTGCGTAGGTGAGTGGGCCGCCCGCGCGACGCCACGCCGCGGGGGGAACGGGGGAGAGCGAGAGCGCCTGGATCCCCGCCCGCCGATCAGTCCCCGGGCCTGAACTGTTTAATCAGGAAGCGTTCCAGGCTCCAGGCCGGCTGTAAGGAGGTCTGCCATGCACTGCACTGCGCTGTGCTGTGCTGCTCCCCCCCCGGCTTGCGGATGACGGCACAGACCCCTCCATTGTTTGAGGCGGAGATCATGGTGTCGTGGTGTGATTACGGTCATGTTGGGCGAAACGGGCCGGTCGGACGGGATAGGGTATTAGCTCAGCTGAGTCCCACAGGGGTGAATATTTATTGGTCAGGATCAGGGTGACCGTTCTTCCCTGTGTCGAATACAAGATGCCAGGGAAGTTTCCACCATTCCTCATAATAGCTCTCTGAAATTATAGCTCTAATACAGATTGACATTGATTAGTTATGTGCGCTGGAGATGTGTCTACGACTTTAATCACTGTTCTTCATCACCTTTCTTCATCAATGTCAATGAAATCCAGGTTCCATAATATATCTCAGCAACAGACGTGGCTTTGTTCAGGTTGGGTGGGTTGGCAGGTAGATATATTTTAGGGCTTGGATTTTTTTAGGGTCTCACACATAGCAGGGACTCTCAAAATGGACAGACACACCCTCCCCACTTTCTCCCAAAGTCAAAAATTGCAAAGATTCTAACTTGAAAATTCCCAATAGTACTTAAAAACAGTAATAAGGGTAAAATTACTGTAGCACTCATAACTGTCAGTATGTTTACATGGCTCTGAATATACTGATATAAATCATGCACCGTTTCAGGACCTACAAACATGATCTGTTCCGTACTCATGTCATAATACAGTCCTGTAGGTCAAGAGAGCAGAAGGGCAACTCCGTGAAGCAGGCTCTTGCACCCTGGTGTCTTAATTATGCTATGAACCTGTGAAATCGAGAAGTACTGTTGCACTCTCCGTGCTCCAAAACCAGAATTTCACTCAGCGTGCGATTGTAATTAGAGTCGCGATGTCTTTGCCAGATGAGGTGAGTCACACATTACCGTTAGTTTTTCTCTCTCTGCCTTTCTGGAGGACCATTACAGGGTCGGGGCTTTCTGGATCAGAGGTTAGCCGTATGAAGAAAAACAAGAGGGGCTTGCTGTCAGCTGCTCTCGGTGTTTCATATTCCTGTAGTCTAAACATTTCCCGGAGTACAGACTTTACATGCTGTACCACCACCGCCACCTCTCAGATCAACAGACAATGCATGCCTCTTTTATTTTTCTGTTCATACATGTTTCATACATTTCGCCAGCAAGACAAATTAGCGGTTTCATGCATATTGAAATGACATCATGCCTGTTTGCTGGAAGAGACAGACAGACAGGAAGAAAAATTGCCGAAATGTAGACATAGGTGCGACTGCCAAGGCAAGTGTGGCGGACAGAAGGAGTGAAAGAACAGGCCAGACAGTCAACTTTTGTTCCCATAATGACTCTGTCAGCCATCACAAAGTCAGTGACCTTGGCCAGAGAAAGAAGCCTCCCTGTATTTGGCACACCTATATAAACAGTTGCTTTTCAGCTCCTCTTCATCTCAGCGCTTGGTTTATTCCGGCTACTTCTGCCAAGTGAACGAGCATTTCTTAAAACTGTTTTGCAGGAGCCATAACGATGGATCCTATATTCCGTGGAGATTTTTGTGATTTCTAGGAATCGCTAATCTCAGCCTGGTAGGCTGTAGCCGAGGCCCAGCTTCTCCATATGTCCTATGAAAGAGTTTATGAGCCATTATTCCCGTAATGCAATAGTATCCAGGTTTATGAGCTATTCAGACTCCCTCTCTGACAGAGTCACAGTGTTGCCAAACCAGTCATCTGGGAATAGAACGTCTGCAGCCAGAAAGCCATGGTGAGGAATGCAGTATGGGTACAAATGACCTGTGGTCACTTTCGTTTCTGCACTTTTGGAATACACATAAATTGTTGGGGGGGGGGGGGGGGGTTTGTGTGTATTTCAGACTAATGTGTGATGGACAGATTGTAAAGTCTGTGGTACACATATTGAAATGTGCCTGTTGTCGTGATGAGCAGATGTGATATTTACACCTGGGTGTCAGGTATTAACCAAGAGGGCAAGAATGCAGTAAACACATTCTTACTTACTGTGTAGTGGACAGAGCGTTTCCTTCACCAAGGTGTGCAGTGGGCGTATTCCTGCAGTTGTGTTGTAGATGACTGGGGCGGAAAATAGGCAGTTTGTTAGGCAGATGGACACGGGCGTGCCGTGATCACATTGTCATATTTGCTTTGCAGACATTTTTTTGAGTTTGTGGTGACAGCTTGTTGCTTTTCTGCGTTTATTAGCTATTAAGACATGGATAAACACATTTTAAATGTTTATTTCAGATAATTATGAATGTTCTGTGAAGGATAGATTTTATTTATGTTTGTGTGTTAGACATTCCTGATTAACATTCCTGATCTGTTGTTTCCCGTGTGTGGCTCGGGCGTCGATGAAGGCCTGATAAACAGTCTGTGTTTGTATTTCAGACATGGATCAACACTCAATAAACAATGTGTCATTTCACGTTTGTGTTTCGGTCATCGACACGTGCCGGAGTAAACAATCTGCCATGTCACGGTTGTGTTTCAGACATCGACGAATGCATGGTGAACAGGCTCCTCTGTGATAACGGCCTGTGCCGGAACATTCCGGGAAGTTACAGCTGCACCTGCCCCAAGGGCTTCCTCTTCAGGCAAGACTCAGAGACCTGTGAAGGTGAGAGCAGCGTTTTCTAAATCACAACTGAAACACCTGATGGGAAATATATGTGGGGTGGGGGTGGGGGTGTGTTGGGGGGCGGGGGGGAGGCTGGTGGCTGGACAAATGCAGTGGACTTGCTAGAGCAGTATGGAGGTGTGAGGTCGGTGACTTAGAGGCATCTGCTGATGTCTTTAGTTTTCTTCTTGTAAGCACTCATTCGCATCAGTTTGGTTAATTTCAAAACTCTTAAGCATTCTGAAGATTTCAGTTTAAGTTGTTGTGAGGTGAGCTCGGAGCACAGAACAGCCTTTTCACAGAAACGCTCTCTCAGCAGCAGGATTCTTGTGTGGGAACACCTGTGTCCCATTTCTGAAGGGGCGAGAAGCCTCAAAGAGAGATGAGCGGAATGGTGTTTGTGTTTCAGCGCTGGCCGTTGCCTCCAAGTCTTCCTTGGGCTGCGCAGCCATGGCCTTATTGCACTTTTGAGCGGTGCCATGAGCTCCTATCTGAACCAGATGTGTTTTGAAGTTTTCCTCCAGCGAAACGCTGTTTGTGATTGACCCACATCTGAAAGCGCATACGTCGCATTGCAATGCATGCAAATGGTTTTCACCCCGTCGCAACTACGTCTGGAACTAAAGATGGCCCGAATTCAGCAGTTTTTGTTTATGTGTAGATATTGAGCACCAGTGTGTGCAATAATTGTTTGATTAAAAGAACAGAGGTCCTGTTCTTCTGCAAGTTCAGAAACATTCCTCTTCTCCCTCTGCTTCTTTTTTTTTTTTCAAAAAAAGAGCATGCTGGATGACACGCTAATCCACTTTGAAATTTTCTCATTTCCTCATACACTTATATTTTAGGCCAACATAGCTAAGAAATCTTGGAAATCTTGCACTGAATCCTGTTCCAGATCAAGAGCCCCTTACAACAAAGCAGCCGTTGCTTACCCCTGTACTTCAGTACCGTGTCACACCCTCTGCTACTAATCACAAGAGTGAAAATATCATAGCTACCGCAAAGGACATAACTGTCCGAAATAATCACACAACACTCTGCTTTAATCCTCCAATTACAAAGCAATAAATGCGCAGGTTCAAAGCCTTCGCCGGCCACCGCGTCGTATATCTTGGCCCGGTCCAGGCTCTCAAATAATGGGGTCCTGCATGCCCCGGGTCTGACCTCAGAGCTGCCCGTTTGTGACGACAAGCCGCTGCCTGTACGCCTTCCCCCGAAACCTCCTGTGGAACGCCCTGCCAGTCGGTGAGGGGGAATTAGATAATGCGTCTAATTGAGTGTGAAAAAGCCCTCCCGTCCATCCTGCTGGGTTCTCCACATGGGGCTGTTGCCTCTTTCCGTTTCACAGTTTATACGAAAAGACGTCCGACGGCGGGATTTCAACACCCAGGTTTTTTTGTTTTGTTTTGCGAAAACGGCATTGTTAGAGGTAGTTGGGAGAGATCTGCCATGACAGTGGTGGGGGTTGCGATGGGGGGGGGGGCAGTGGGAAGGCATGGCTCCCTTGCAGCGTGGCCCCCGTGATTTTATTGCACCATAAATTAGAGAAATTAGAGGCACGGCCTCCTGCGGCCCCAGATCCCGGAGAGGGGGGGAGCCCCCCCGAGGGATGGCTGCCATCCTTCGCCGGTTCGCGTGCCGAAAAAACGCGACAGGATGTTTGTTGCGCTGGAACACAAGCGCTGGGAGGTGGAGGCATAACGGGAACATCTGTCGAACTCTGGGAGGCCTGGGCCCCCGGGACGCCTCAGTGATCAGGGCCGCAGCGCAGCTCTGAGGCAGTAGCGTTCCCCACCCCCCGTTGAGGAGAATGTTCCTCGCACCTCCAGCAGCCGTCAGGAGTCCCATCTCTCCTGTGAGGGGGTAATTACCGTCAGCCCCAGCAACCGCATTCCTTTCGGTCCATCTCGTAACAGGTCAGGCACCTTTTCAGACCGCACCGATACCTCAAGAGCTGACAGCACCCGTGTCTGTTCTGTTTGTGTGGGCCCCACCTAAGTAATATTCATGCTGTTATTGTTCAATAACAGTATGATGATAATAGCAGTATATTTCAAATATGTGCTTAGATATGTAACAAATATTTCAAAATATATGAGCAGTGGGCACTATCACATATGAAAATGTGTGTTTCTGTTGTGGAATATATGTGCCAATAAATGTACATCTAAAGTATATTCCTCTGTATGTGAGGAAGATATTGTATATGGATGGGGGAATAATTGATATGGTACATTTTGACATGTTTTAAGAATAATTTTTTTGGGAAATCATTTGGATTATATACACAGCAGTACATGGTTAAGCGACAAGAATTAGGCTGTGGTTAGACCACAGAAATGATTCAGTTTATTCCTATAGTCCATGCCTGTTTCGGCACGCGCCCTGCTTAATCTGTCACTGCAGCCGTGGCCTCTGAACGGCAGCATGGTTTCGGAGTGTTTTATTGGTTTCTTTAGCTATAGCCTGAGATTACAGCGTTACAACTGCTTCTCAACAGTGCTGCCGATTGCCCCTGTCGTCACAGGTTCCAGAGCCAAAAACAGTGTAGACCATATTAGTCATTACTCATGTTCACAAAGAACAGCAGTAAATCAAGTTAGCACCTTTTGCGCCGGACACTTGATTTTGTAAAGCTGGAATTAGAGGAGCGGAATGAGGAGACCTTAACAGCGCTGCTTTGTTGCAATATGTTGATTTGTTGCTGTTCCTGAGAAACGCGTGTAAAAAAAAAAAAATGCCTAAAGCGTACATTAGGGACGAGCCATTAAAGTGATTCATTGGCTGGCTAAAGGCCACGCGGTCACGATCTCCCGGGATTTCCTTCGGCCTGCTTGTGTGTAAATTCAGGAACTCAAAATGGTAATTATGAGCTCTGCGGTTGCTGAACCCATGAGTAGAGGCCTAACCCGGATTTCAGTGCTGAACACGATTTCGGGGGAGTAAGGTGTCTTTGTGGTTTGCAGAACAAATTGGACAAGATTTTGTATGCTTCGGCCTGCCCATGACAGAGCTTATTTGTTAAATCTATGACGTAGTATTTGCTATAGACAGATTTATAAGATATTATATACAGGAGATTTAGGGTTTTTTGTTTTTTACCGAGCCTGCAGCTTATTTTGGGTTAACCAAAATATTAATATTATTTTGGGTGTTTTATTTCCTGATGATGGAAGGATTTATCATTTGAACAAATATATGATGGTATTTCATTTTTCATTGGTTACATGCAGATGTAGTTTTTAGGTTATTGCTATGCATGAGTAGTATGCAAACCAAAGTTACTATAATTTGGAAAAATTACAGGTTTTTGGTCTCCTCTGTGCATTTGTCCTACACTGTATTCTGAAACCGTCTGTTGCATTAATTTGATTTACCATACATTCCTTTTGGTCTGCTTTCTTTGAATAAAGTCACATTTCATTTAATAAAGGAGTTTTTCGTAAGTAAGACTGCTTGGATATGGTATAATAGTTTGAGCATCACAGTTCATTGTATTAAGTCACACAATGTGTGTCACGCTCTGTTCCTTCCCCCTTGTTTCTAACATGAATCAGTGCAAATGGTTTGCTTTCATTACATTGTGTTTCACACTCTGTATCTTCTTGTAAGTTCCAAATATGCATATGTTTACAGAAATTCACTATTGTGTTGGTGTGTGTTATTCTATCGGTTTCAGATATAAGCATAAAATCTTGCTTTTAAAAATATGTGTGTCAGACACTCTCTCTTCCCCATGTTTTTTGATATGAGTAAGTGTATAGCGTTGTCTGTCATAATGGCGTGTGTAACACTATTTCTCTTCCCCCTTGTTTCAGATGTGAATGAATGTGAGAGCAGTCCCTGTGCTAATGGACTGTGTAAGAACAATGTTGGCTCCTTTGTCTGTGAATGCTCCCCTGGAAGCAAGCTGGACACCACGGGTCTCATCTGCATCGGTAACAACAAATGCAGTACACTCATCAACTTTATTTATTTATAATTAATCAAAACTGGGTCTTACATAACGTAAATTTCAGGCTCCATTCTGCAAAAAAAAGTTATTTTAATTAAAACAAAGCACAACTAGCAGGCCATGACAGAGCACCCATTTACTTAAGCTACCATGGAGTTCATAAGGTCACATTACTCACAACAGACAGGTCACCACGTCTGGGGCAAATTTTTGGTTAGATCTGGCGTAAATATAAACTTGAAAACACAGTGTTCAGACCAGGACTGACCTGCCGGGTGGTATTTGACCCCTTCCATAAATTGTGGAGAGTCTGTATAGAAATAGCATCAGTTATAGTTTCCTTGGGAAAACCAATTCAGCATATTAAATACAGCATATATAGCTATATTATCATCAGTAGTGGCCTAGGTTTTGTTAGATCTCCTGCATTTTGTGTGTAGCCTACCAACACCATATCAAATGAACTGTTTATCCAGGCTCTGATGCATGATCAGGTCACTCTGGATAAGAGCATCTGCCAAATGACTAAATGTAAATGTCATTATCATGCAGTTATCTTCTGAACACACAATACAGGCTCTGATGCGTAGTCAGCGATTATTTACTGAACAATGTCTACGGGGGTCTGATGCATAATCAAACAATTATTTGGTGAACCCACAGTGTAAGCCCCTGTCTGACATCTTATCTTAAGAGCTTACGCGCCGCCTGTTGACTGAGCGCCCACAGCAGGCTTTGGTGTCGTGTCTCTCCACAGACAGCTTGAAGGGGACCTGCTGGCTGAACCTGCAGGATGGCCGCTGCGAGGTGAACATCAACGGGGGCACCCTGAAGTCGGAGTGCTGTGCCACGCTGGGGGCTGCCTGGGGGAGCCCCTGTGAACAGTGCGAGATCGGTAGGGGGCCCCTACACCCCAAATTACCGCCTTTCCCCGCCCCCGCCAGCTGCAGGCTGAGGCAGGGATGAAAATGGCAGCTACCAGCGCAGTTCATCCAAATCGTTGCCATCAGCTACCAGTGTGCTTCAGCCAAATCATTACCATCAGCTACCAGTGTGCTACAAGCAAATCATTACCATCAGCTACTAGTGCAGTTCAACCAAATCATCACCATCAGCTACCACTGTGCTTTATCTAAATTATTACCATCAGCTACCAGTGCTCTGCATTCAGTTCAGCACCATCAGCTGCCAATGCACTGTCCAAATCAATACCATCAGTTACCAGTGTGCTTCAGCCAAATCATTACCATCAGCTACCAGTGTGCTTCAGCCAAATCATTACCATCAGTTACCAGTGTGCTTTAGCCAAATCAATACCATCAGCTACCAGTGCATTGCATCCAAAGTTATTGTCATCAGCTACCAAGGTTCTGCATCAAAATAATTACCAGCACACAACGTTACTGGAGACTGTTCCGTTCACCGGAACTATTCACCGTTCACTTCCATTTTAATGGCTCCTTAGAGAGGCATTGCAAGGCTTTTTAAAAATCTTGAAACTCACTGACTTAGGACTCTGAGATGTGAACTGTGCGTGACCTTCGAAAGTGGCAGTATTCAAATATAGAGTCGAGTTATCTTGAGAGCTTCATTTTTTGTGGGTAAAATCCAAAGGGCAGGATCGTATTCATGTCACAAAGTTAAAAAGCTGGGGGGTAATAAGGTGATGGTGCACCGATTCCCCGGCCCTGTGGAAAATGAGCAAAGTGTCTGAAGTATTCTGGATATGTACCGTTAGATGCCAGTGCTGGCTGCAATCAGCTGTTGTATTCCTACAGAAATACAGACCTGTCCTAGCATGCCCTAGTGTTGGTGTTCGAAATGTGGCTACATGTGTGACATGGACTTACCCCCCACCCCCCCCACCCCCACGGTTGTGTGTGCGAAGTAAACCGAGGTCGGAAAATGGCACGCCATTAATTGAAACACATCTCTTGGACAGAGGTGCTGAGCGAACCTCAAGACCTCCGCCGCTCTTTCATGCGGTTTGCCCGGCGCTATAAACGTCCGACCGCTTTGCTCTCTGGTCCTGGCCCCCCCCCCTCCGCTTGGAATAACGCGATGGTATTGCTTTCACGCGGTGTTTTCTTAGCGATTTCGCGGTCGCATGTGTTCTCGCCGTAATGTCTTTGCCAGCAGTGGTTAATAGCAATCCAAGCCACTATGGCTTTATTTAATCTCTGACAACCCCTCAGTAGTGCAAGGGAAAAGCACAACAAATGAAATGTTATCTTAGGCCAGCCAGCTGGTGCTGTAACCAGTTTCTTGACTACTGCCATGTGAAATCTTTTTGTTTTATGCATTCAGCCTGATTTTATCACCATATTTATCCTCACTTGCACTAGAGTTTTGCAGAGCCCAGCTTCAGTAATTTCTCTTACATGACTGTCTCATTCTGTAAATTATGTATGGTATTTCTTCTGGTGTGCAGTGTTGCTGGACTCATTGTAATATTAATCTGCACCATATTGCAATAATTTTCTTGTGTTATGTCTGGCCTGGTCTCCGAATCTCTGCCATGGGTGTTTTATTTGCCATTATAAAGCGAATGGCATTTGATATGTTTCTAATCAATGTATAAAGACATACATAATTGTATATTTCCTTTTTTCTTGTAGATCCTGTCTGCTCGAGGGGGTTTGCACGGCCGAGAGGAATTGTGTGTGAAGGTAACTGGCTGCAGGGCAGATAATGTACAAACATGATGGATTCTGCAACCGAACCCTCTTCCGCCATTGGCTGTTGTCTCACAGTTGACCTAAGCACTCGAGGATGTGCTCATCAGATGCCTCCTTTTTCTTTGAGCTTGTGAAGACCTGCCATATGTGGTAGTTTTTCAGTATTTGTCCTTCTTGTGAAGATATTGACCAAGCGTGTCACTCTGAGGCAATTAACCACTTTGAATCATTGCTGAAGTGGATTGTGTGTCACATTTTTCCATTGGTTGGGGGGAGAGGTAAGATGAATACTTGGAGGATGAATTGCTCAAAGGTCTCCACACGCTGCACTCAAACATGAATGTCACAGTCAGTCCGCTGGTATCTCAAATCAGATCTACTCAGCCAATTTGCTGAACAAGCCAGTTCTTCACTTGTAAATGTACAGCACAGGATTCATTTATTTGAAAGGTCAGGGGAATAGAAAGCATTCCTGCAAGTGATGGATGGAGTGGGGTTTTTCCCAAATCAGGTGTCTTGCACAGTGATTTAAAGAGGGAGCGCATGGCTGTGTTTATGTGGTCAAAAATAACTCAGTGGAATGTGGTCATACACAATCCCAGCCTAAGATGAGTGCATGCAAGATTTAGCCATGCAGGGCAGCTTATCTTTTCCTTTGAGCTGAAAATAACATTTGAAAATTTGATCAATTGGGTGAGTGAAATTTTTATGGTGATTTAAATATTTTCATGATTACCTATAACCAACATGGAGTACCATAGCTCCCATACTGTACAATGAAATTTATTCAAAGGCTCATCTGGTAACTCTCAAGAAATAAAAATAAATTCAGGGAAGGATTGGATTTCTTGAGCATTTGTCATTGCCATTGATATATAATTACTAGATCCAGTTACAAACACTTGGTGCAAATCCAAGTTCAATATAGGCAACCTGAGCTTATATCTGTCAGCGCCTTTTTTGAATTTGCATAACCTAGCTATAAAACTATTGAACTCAGTTTCTACGGTTCACCAATTTGGTTTGTGAGGTGTAATCATGCAGTGCCTGTTGACATTCTGCAGATAACATTTTTAGTTGATTGACAATAAAATATTCATATTTGTTCAAAGAACAGCCCCCCCTCACCACTTGGAGCTAAAACACATTTTTGTAGGCGTGTAAACATATGACTGTGAGTCTGTGGAGACATGAGGCATGTGGATTGCTCTCTGTGTTTACACAGACGTGAATGAGTGTGAAGTCTTCCCTGGCGTTTGCCCCAATGGCCGCTGCGTGAACACCAAGGGCTCCTTCAAGTGCCAGTGCCCCGAAGGACTCACGCTGGATGGGTCGGGCCGTGTGTGTGTCGGTGAGTGTGATGAAGAAGTGAGGAAGATGATGGTTTAGTGGTCAGTTCAGGCGACAAAGTCCCCTATTGCTGTATGGAATTCTCTGAAGCGGTGTGTACATGTTAGTGGTCCAAATGTGTAAAATTCATAGTCATAGTGATATGAATGAGCTTCAGTTAAACATAGATACTTTACAAAGGTCAGCAGTCTAAATGTTTAAAGTCATAGCAATATAAATGAGTTCCAATAAAAAAAAACTATTTTACAAAGGATAGTACTGGGTTTAATTAATTTAATTTAACCGTGTGACGTATCAATAGATAACGATATTCAAAACTGAAGTATTGACATTGGGTAATAACATATGGCATGCTTGTCTTATCTTTAGAAGTTTAAATGAAAAAGTTTAAATTAAATGCAGAAGTGGCACCAAGCGTCAATACTGTATATCTGTATGCTCTGTGAGCTACTCTAAGTAAATTCCATATATACAGTCAGTAAGCTCTCAGCAGTGGTGAGACCGGGGTGCAGGGCTTGGCGGTTGCCTGCGGTAGTGACATCACCGCGTCCTCTCCTCCAGACGCAGTGTTTGGGAAGCATAGCTTTGCAAGCAACCAATTACTTCACACTGGAAGACGTTGAACTACAGCAAAGCTACCCTGTGGAGAGATCTAGTTTGGTTAACTAATGCTACTTAGAAAAAGCAGTTCAAACTACTTGGTGAAAAAATTATCAAATTGACAATGTACATGTGATACGAAATTATAACAAAATATAATATAAAAAAGTCACATGCCAGCCAAAAAATGCCACTCAATTGAGTTTATTGCAAAAACTGCCCACTTGTTCACAGTTTATACATAAACCAAAAAAAAAAAAAAAATACCCCACTATTCATGGGAAAGTGCAAGGAATGTCAGCTTTTTGTGGCCTAAAATTGTCTGTAGTTTCAGTAGTTAACTACACAAAAAATGCCAAAAAAAAATAAAAATAATTTAACTACTTGAATCACTATGCAAATATGAATGTAATTGAACTACCAGGAAGCTACTGCAAAATGTAGTTAAACTACTAGTTTAATTACATGTAGTTCACTACTCCCCAACACTGTCCAGACGTGCGCTCGGAGCACTGCTACCTGACGTGGGACGAGGACGTGTGCGCCCAGCCCGTGCCGGGACGCTTCCGCATGGACGCCTGCTGCTGCACGGTGGGCGCGGCCTGGGGCAGGGAGTGCGAGGCATGCCCCGAGCCCGGCAGCCGTGACTACGAGGCGCTCTGCCCGCGGGGACCCGGCTTCGCCAACAGGGGGGACATGCTCACCGGGAGACCCTTCTACAAAGGTGACACCACGGCCTCAGACTTTAACTCCTACCTGCTGTTCAGGATCACGTGCTTCAGAGCTCAGAGTTTCTCACGGATTATGAGAGAATGTGTCAGATAGAGACACTGAGGCATAAATTAGCATGGTCTGGTACTTTGCATTATTCATTTATTTACTCATTTGTTTACTTATTTAACAGATCTTATCTATGGCAACTCACATGGCTCATTTTCGAGATATTTCATATTAATACAGCTAGATAGTTACTGAAGCAATTCAGGTATATACTGCTTGCTCAAGGGGTGCTGTGCCCCTACCTGGGAGTCAAACCTTTTATAGGCTTATGGGTTTACAGGGTCAGCTCCTTAACCTCTGTAATAAGATGACATTTTATATTGTTTAGGGGTTTCTGCGTAGTAGTTCCTTCCGTTAAAATGTTTTATGCTGGAATGGCGGTGTCTAAACTTCCTTCACCTGTGTGGTTCCCTTGTTAACGTGTTTGTTGTGTTTCAACTGAGCGCTTGATGTGCTGAATCTGTTTATCCGCGGGACTTGTGTCTGTCTGAGGCAGATGTGAACGAGTGCAAGGTGTTCCCCACCATCTGCACCCACGGAAAGTGTCGCAACACCATCGGCAGCTTCAGGTGTCGCTGCGACGGCGGCTTTGCCCTGGACATGGAGGAGCGCAACTGCACAGGTGAGACAGTGACGCAGGGTCACATGACACACGATTCATCGACACACTCACAGGTGACTTAGAAATGTAGATGTTGGTACAGATAGCATGCAGACACAGGTATGATCATGTAAGCTGGCATAAGTGAGAAACTGAAGCAAGTGAAGGTGATATCTGTAGGGTGCTGAAATGAAAGATTTAGTGCATGTTTGAGTTGATGTGCTACATGTTGCTCTAAAATGGTGTTTTAAGAGTTAAACAAACAAAACCTGTAACTTAAGTCATCAGGATTGCTGTTTTGATTATTAAAACAGAGTTAAAACAGAAAAATACACACCCTGTCTATAGTAATAAATGTAAAGGTGCAATTGTTAAAAAGTTGAACAATTAGCTTTAGCTTTTAGTGTAAAAACACTGAATCTGATGGTGCAGCTCCTTTGTAACAGCCTGGTGGTAGTCTGCACAGGCAGTGCAGTGGCCCACGCTGTTGTCCACAGATTGGTGATGCCTGTCTGTGTCTTTGCATACAGATATCGATGAGTGCCGCATCTCGCCTGACCTGTGTGGCCAGGGCGCCTGTGTGAACACTCCCGGGAGCTTCGAGTGCCAGTGTTTCAAGGGCTACGAGAGCGGCTTCATGATGATGAAGAACTGCATGGGTGAGTGCCTTCCTTTCCACTCCCACTCACCTCTCCCTCCCTCTTTAAACATCGCCCCCTAGTGTTCAGGGGGCTGAGCGGCACAACTGTTAGTTATGATCACATGACCATTACATGGACCATGTAAAATGGGTGCCACTTTTGTAATATCATGGTCTAGATAAGTGCTAATAATATCGTCCTCATTTTTTATGGACCAAAAAAGAATTTTCTGACAACTGGGCGTTCACATAGAGCTAAAATCTTGGATTAACCAACAGTGGTTACGTACTGTAACAGTGTTTATTTTTATAAACGGTGGTAGAGTCCCATAATAGCTCCATACAGCGCAGCCCAATGTCTGTCAATGTTGCTGCCCATTGAAGAGTCACCATCCTTGTGGTCGTTATCGTTGATTGATGGCTTTACGTGTCTGATTGACAGACATTGATGAATGTGAGAGAAACCCAGCGCTCTGTCATGGTGGCGAATGTGAGAACACAGAGGGCAGCTATCAGTGCATCTGCCCTCCCGGCCACCAGCTCTCTGAGGACGGAAACTCCTGTATCGGTGAGTGAGCCCGTGGTGGTAACACCGCCCCCTGCTGGAACATCAACTCACCAAGTCTACAGTGAAGTGCAAGACGGCACTCTCTGTCAGGCTGCAGTGATCAGGCGTATTCCCTGCACTACAAGGTTTTTCCTTACCATCTTAGAGAAGGGTCTGTGACTTGCAGAGCATGCAGGCTTTTGTAGGGAAAATTCCTATTTTGTCTGTGTATAGCCTCTACATTTAAGTATGGGTCATGCAATATAACTGTATACCAATGCTAGAGATCACTGACTTTTCTTGTGGCTCCTGTTTAGCTAAATTAGCAGGTCAAATTACACATGCACATACAGTACAGCGCTGGAGGACAAACAGCACAGGGAATGACCTTGCCGTCCAGTGATATCTCTCAGAAATGGAGTCGTGGTGTTTTCCTCTAACAACGATCTCGCACAGACGTCAACGAGTGCGAGCTGAGCTCCAGCCTGTGTCCGCATGGGAAGTGCGTGAACGTGGTGGGCACCTACCACTGCTCCTGCGACTCCGGGTACCAGGCCACCCCGGACCGGCAGGGCTGCGTGGGTACGAGTCTCACCCCCCCAGTGGGCGGGGGCTCCTTTATGCAAACACAGTTAATGTTATAGCGCAATTATGCCTGTGGTTGAATCATTCCCACTGTTTTTGCAGACATTGATGAGTGCACCATAGAGAACGGCGGGTGTGACCTCCACTGCACCAACTCGGAGGGGAGCTACACCTGCAGCTGCAGCGAAGGCTATGCCCTGATGCCCGACCAGAGGAGCTGCACAGGTAAACCAGCTACACCTTTATCTGCTACATTAAAAAAAAAAATTAATGTTGCATATTTCATGTATTTCAATATGTGGGATTCCAAAATGTAAGGAAGATCTTGTTAAATACATGTAAAAATGTAGTACTTTCATTTCAGATCAATTACTGACAATTATCATCTTGTACAAGATTCTGCATGAATTATGCACAGTATCTTACACTGTATGATTTTGCATGATTTTACAGTATGTTTGATTTTACACCATAGGCATAGAATTACATATGGTATATGAACATGGCAATCAGTCATTATACTGTTTAAAATGTAAAATAATTTTTGGTGTGGAATTGACCCCTTTCGGTGTGTGATTCAGCACAGGTAAACAGTCTACAGGTAGGAGGTTCTAAACAGCCGTCCAAAGACGTGTCTTGTTTTCCTCCCTTAGCAGCCCGGAGAACCTGCTCAGCATCTGTTCTCCCTGTTGCCCGTTTTCTCCCCGCTCTCTTTCCTGTTGTTCCCGGGCAGATGTGGACGAGTGCGAGGAGGAGCCTGATATATGCGATGGCGGCCAGTGCAGCAACGTCCCCGGAGAGTACCGCTGCCTCTGCTACGACGGATTTATGGCCTCCCTGGACATGAGGATCTGCATAGGTAGAGCGGTTTTTACACAGGCCCCCGTGTGACGATGCGTCCTTTTTATAGACGGGGAGGGGCGTCGTGCTCCGCACGTGTTTTTATTTTAAGGCCTTTATCTGTGGGTTTGCCTATCAGGTTCAGATTCTGACCCATATTATCGCACTCTGCCACAAGTCAGCTTCGTAGAATGTGGAAACTAGGAAAGGACTCCTTTGGTGTTGTAGCATACAGGTAAATTTAATAGAGGTGAGTAGTCCCAGTTGAGAGAGGAATGGGGCCTCTGTGTAGCAACAAGTAATGAAGAAAAACCTGGAACCAAACCCTTCCACTCTCAACCAGGTAACCAAGGGTTTTGTGAGAGATATCTTGTGATGCACTCCTCACTCTTGCACTTGTGCTTCAGAGCTTTCCCTATAATGTACATTTTGAATCTTTGAAGGAGGCATGCCTTCAGGCTACAGGGCCACGGAGGCAGAATCTGTCCTGTATGTAGACTGGGAGCACTGAGCTGTTGTTTTGGCCCTCTGAACGATGCTGCAAGACAGCAGAGGGAAAGAGAATCCAATGACCCTACCTAAATATGAGTTTAAATAGACAAAAAGAGACAAGGTTGAGGAAGGACGTAGATCTGCTCACACAATATGATGTGCACTCAGTGGGTATATACCGCATTTCATGCAGTTATAGTAAATGTTATTTATACTGCTAGGAATGAAGAAACTGGTTGAGTCAAGGTGTGGTCCTTAATCCCGAGCCTTAGGTGTAACTTACTTCAATAGCACAGTAGGCAGCACTGAGGGCCTAATCTGAGACTGGCGTCTGTGCAGTGGGTTCAGTGTGTACTCGCTTTTTTTCCAAGTTTGAATCCAAAAAGTGGACTGGCGCGTTGAGATTTCCTTCCCTCTCTTCCAGATGTGAACGAGTGTGATCTCAACCCCAACATCTGCATGTTTGGGGACTGTGAGAACACCAAAGGCTCCTTCATTTGTCACTGCCAGAGGGGTTACTCTGTCAAGAAGGGCATGACGGGTTGCACAGGTAAACATGGGCCACAAATCGAAATCTACTACATACAAACACGTAACACATACATATCAATGTATCTCACATACACAGTATCGGTACATTCTCTTAACTGCTTACCAGATGTGCTCATACAGGGCAGATAACTTAAATCCTGAAGCAGTTTAGGTTAAATCTCTCATTCAGGGGTCCTCTCCAGGGACTACGGATGCAAGTTAGGTACATAGTTAAATCTGGTGCAACTGCTGTGTTGTGCAAGGTCACTGCATAGTAAACTAAACTAAACAACAGAAGTGTCCCACATGGGAATCGAACCTGCAGCCTTTGTCATATAGGCTCATCTGCTTAACCACTGCAATTGGAGGTGAATGGTGTGTGAATATAGTTGAAAATCTCCTCTGTGCAGATGTGGATGAGTGTGAGGTCGGGGCGCACAACTGCGACGTCCACGCCACCTGCATCAACACCCCGGGGGGTTTCCGCTGTTCCTGCCGAGAGGGCTGGGTGGGGAACGGCGTCAAGTGCATCGGTGAGCGCGTAGCTCCTTCCACCAGGCACCCCTAAATTACTTGGATCATCCCCGCTCATTTTCACGCGCAGTTCTGGTTAACAGGCCCTTGTCGGTCTGTGAACAGATTTGGATATATCTGTTATCTCTGCTTTTAGTGATACAATGTCTTATTTGTAATTGTTTGCTGTAAAACAGTGTTTGTTTTGCGGTGATGCCATTTTTTGAGGTGGTGCTTTTTTCTGTATTTTCACTTTGTCCTCAGTGTGACATGTAAACCAAGGTAAAGAAATGAACATGTGTGGCGCATATGCACGGCTGCACTTCAGCAATTCCAGGAATCTTTGGTCACCCCAGGGCTACCCTATTATAAACCTGCTGTGCTTTTTTATGCCCAAGTCCCCTGGCTGGTCCTGTCAGGTTCTAGGTCATGTATGTAAGCCCCTGATAATATCACTCAGGTCAGAATAAAAAAGCGAGATAGGTTGGCTTCCTGTTGAAACTGTAGTGAAACACGGTCTGCTTTGTGCTGTCTTTCTCTCTGCCAAAGTTCAGCCACTGTTCTGTACTACACAAAAAGCACTGTGCTCTCTCTCTGTCTCTTCCTCTTCCTCTCTGTGTCTGTTCCATCAGTGACTCTCTCTCCTCTCTCTCTCTCTCCAGCTACCTCTTGCTCCTTCCCTTTCTTTCTCCATCTCTCTCCAACTCTCTCTCTCCCTCCTTCTCCCTCCCCTACACTGTCTTTCTCTCTGTTTCAATTCATTTCAGTACAATTGGCTTTAATTTGCATGACAAGGGTACTGTTTTGTGGCCAAAGCATGTGTTGAAATAACAGATACCAAATGGATTAATATTATATAAACTATGGACTATAAATAGTCTCTTATTTTCTTTTCTGTCTCTCTCTCTCTCTCTTTCCTTCTCTTGCTCTTTCTCACTCACTCACTCACTCTTAACATCAACAGGGTCGTGTCTGATGTGTTTCTATCAGCACTATCAGGCCGGTGTGAGTTACAGACTCCTCCACTCTTAGTATGGAGTACAGAGACACTGAGGCAAGCAGGCGGTGGATCGGGGGGGGGGGTTCAAAAACACCAGCCAACCATGCAGTGAAGGCGGGGGTGTGGAGTCGGGGGGAGCGGAGCAAGATGGGAGGAAAGACGTTAATGCAGGCCGGAGACAGGGGGGTGCAGACAGAATACGCCAGAAAAAAAAAAGAAAGAGGCCCAGCTGCTCCTGGAGTCTGAAATCAAAGGAGAATGAAAGGGATGCTGGGAGTATTACTTTAATCCAGTTCTCATTCCTCCTGGGATCAGATAGGAGTGCAATGAGTCACATCACTGAAAGGCTCGCAGAAACAACACCAACCTCTGGCGCAAATGTGTCCCGAAAAAGAGATCAGCCATCAGCCTCTTTAAACCTGTCCTTCATCTGCTGTAGAAACAGTGCTCTTGCAGGAATTGTGGGACGGTGTTTTGTAATGCGATACAACTTGTAACGTCCAAACTCATCCCCACTGAAATACTGAAACGACTTCAAGGATGGAATATGAGTTGTTTTTTTTTTTTTTTAACATATCTGGCAACCGCAAGTCGTCAGAGAGAGACATCTTATCTGACTGTGGAGCAAAGTGGCTCTGTGTGTGTATTGTAATCAGCGGCGCTGCGTTATGCTCCACACAGACCTGGACGAGTGCGCTAACGGGACACACCGCTGCAGCACCAGCTCCAAGTGCCTGAACACACCCGGCTCCTACCGCTGCTCCTGCATGGAGGGCTTCACTGGAGACGGATACACCTGCTCAGGTGACGCGGCTCTGAACCTGCTCACCTGGGAGAGAGTAACACACACACTCACCTGGGAGACAGTCATACGCGCACTCACCTGGGAGAGGGTCATCTATGTCACTATACAGTAAAATTTAACATGAAATACAAATATTTTCAAATAATCTCTTATTTTAATATGACTAGTATAATAAATTTGCAAAATTGTCAGAATGCTACAATTCTACACTCTTGAACAGATATAGTGGTACATGTATTTAAATGTCAGTAATTCATATCTTTTGTGTATTTGCAGTTTATTTTATTAAACGTTCCTCACATTTTCCAGTTAGATTTGAGGAAGTTTTTTTTTAAAGCTTTTTGGTCTTCATTCACTGGGATTCCAGATGTCAGTGTTTGGGGTGTTATATTGAAGTAGGAGAAATGGAGTGGAGTGGTGAGGTGAGCATCATGATCTTTTCTCCGCTGTCACCTGGTTGTGACGTGCAGACATGGACGAGTGTGCGGAGAACGTGAACCTGTGTGAGAACGGCCAGTGCCTGAACATTCCGGGAGGCTACCGCTGCGAGTGCGAGATGGGCTTCACCCCAGCCCCTGACAGCAGGACCTGCCAAGGTAGGCCAGAGTAATTATACCGGTAATCTGCTACGACACTGAAAGGGAAATTGGAGTGGAGAGAATCTTGTGTACAGCCATCACCACATCTGGAGAAGAGAAGTGGGGGGGTTGACTACAGCTGTCTTCCTCTGAGCTCAGACCACAGTATAACACAGAAGCACATTGTGGCTGCCGTAAACATCGGGCCCCTGGTCACATGAAACTGATAACAGCACATTATTTCACATGAGTCTCGCAAAGAGAACATGAAGGTTTACTCATGAAGTCAGCGCACATTTTGCATGTCGTTGTGTGTGTGTGTGTGTGTGTCCCTATGTCTGTGTGTGTGAATTCATGCACATCATCATAGACAAGGACACACACACTTTAATTCAGTAAAGGTCAAAGGAGGACCCTATCCCCATAAATTCTATCTCTGTAAAGTAAAGACTTTGATTTTGTTCCAACTGGTGTAACTGTATTTGCCTTGCCATTGCTGTCCCCTTCCCTACTGGGCCAGGAAGCTTTGACCTCAGGAGAAACTGTGCCAGTAATGAACCCACTCATCTAGAGATATGGCAAAGATGACTCAGCCCAAAATGACATAATAACAGTCATCCCTCAGACCTGATCCTGAGCAAACAACTGGTTTGCATTTCAGCTGTGCCTTTTAATTAATTACCTTTGATTGAGCTGTTAATTATGTACTGATCTACAAAGGGCATTTCCTGACAGTTGACTGCTGTCAGAAACCAAACGAGTGATACATGTGGAACAAACCCAACCTACAGTGGGTCTGCATTGGGTATTGGTCTTCTATCAATGGACATTGTCCACAAACCCTTCAAGTTCATTTGTTTCAAAGAATATCTTTTTCACAGCATTTTTACTAACCACAGCATGCACCTAACTGAACTAAATTATGTGTAAAAAGTGTTTACATTTAAAATTAGGAAAAAAAAAATTGCAGCGGTTAGATTGAACCCCCCATATTTTCCCCAAGTATCAGGAATTATTATTATATGTAATTTGCTCATAAATTTGTCAATAAAACTCTTCTGAGAGTTTACGGGGAAAAAAAATCCACTTTGTATTAAGCTCTCACACACACTTGCAGACATCGACGAGTGCTCCTTCCAGAATATTTGTGTCTTCGGCACCTGCAAGAACCTCCCGGGAATGTTCCGGTGCATCTGTGACGACGGGTACGAGCTGGACAGGTCTGGGGGCAACTGCACAGGTATGACCTTCACCTTGGCAGCCTGCATCTGTGGTGTGCTCTGCTGCACTGTAGACTCATTACCTGTACCTCTGTCAGCTTCCTGTTTTTACCGCTCCACTTACTTAACTGACTGGACCGTGTTAAACGGAGTGTAAGGTTTCCCCTGACGAGGAAATGACTCCATGCTTCACAAGCTCGGTTTGTAGGTTTGAAGGCGAAAGACAATCTGGTTAGCGTTCGACACGCGTTATTCTGCGGTCGAATGCTTTACGGTAGCCAGCCTCCCAGTAACGTTGCTGTCATTCGAGTCCACTTTAAAGCGGAGAGCTCAAATGTCCCTTCATTCACTTCTTCCTGTGCTGAATGAGCCAGAAATTGAGAAATTAAATCTCCTGCTCAGGGCTGTTTTAACTGTAACAACAGTGTTTTCTTCATGTCCATGACAGAAAGTTGAATTATTACCTGAATTATTTTGAATGTCTACGAAGTAACCAAAAAGATACCTACACACAATGCAAAATACATATATAAAGCTTGTAGATGCATCTCATGACAATATGAATTGTGGTCAAAAAGACTTATAAGAGAGCAGTTTTTTAAGTGTATCTATGCAGTTGAAAATGGCAAAGCTACATTTAACAGCAGAAACATAGGGGGGGAATGTAACTCTGAGGTGTTTGTTTTTTCTTGCTATCCTGTAGATATGGACGAGTGCCTGGACCCCATTAACTGTGTGAATGGTGTGTGCGTGAACACGCCCGGGTCGTATGAGTGCAACTGCCCGCCCGACTTTGAGCTCAACCCGACTGGGGTCGGCTGTGTCGGTAAGCCGAGCCGTTTCACTCCGCCCTCGGCGGCCCCTTGTTTGAACTCCCCTTTGGCAGGAGCTCAGGATCCCTTAAAAAATGTGTGTGATGTGGTGAGCTGTGGTGAGCAAAATCCTATTTGCTCGACAAATTTGGATTTTGGTGGAAGTATCAGCTTGGCGCTCATCGGTCACATACAAAAGTAGGAGAGGACTATAGATCCAATTGCTTCCCAATGTCTCAGCTTCCACAGGACTGTAAGTAGATGGTCGAAATTTGTAGTGTTCTATAAATACAACACACTATATAATCCTTCACAGTGCAATAACTTAACTGCAGTTAACTGTGAAACCTCTCACTTGCAATAACCGCATATAAATACAATAAGCTCACTTAATGCAATTTTGCGTTATGTTATTTTACCAGTGCAATTGCATTTTTTTATTGTCCTATTGTTTTATGTTGTGTGGCTCTGTTTTCCCACATGCTTGACTGTTGGCAAAGCGATTTCTTTTTTGGAATAATAAAATACTATCTTATCTTATCTTATCTTATCTTATCTTAAATCAACTGGCGATCATGTATGCTTTCAGTCCATAATTCACGCATCATGTGGAATTCGCCCCTTCCCTTGCTTTAGACACCCGTGTGGGGAACTGCTTCTTGGAATACGGTTACCGTGGCGCTGGGAGGCTGGCGTGCAGCGTGGAGGTGGGCGTGTCCGTCAGCCGCTCTTCCTGCTGCTGTTCCTTGGGGCGGGCCTGGGGAAACCCCTGTGAACTCTGCCCTGCCGTCAACACCTGTAAGACTCACCTGTTCACTGCTGCCCTTCACTTGTGTGGAGAAAGCAGGTCTTCACACTGCAGAGACATTAATGAGTTTTTATATAGTATTTGTAATTGTTTCATTACTGATTTGCATAGCTGATTATTGTTAGTCATAATAATTGTGATGATAATACTGATAAAACCTATAATGTTAATTTAATGTGAACTTAAATTTGTGGATTAGTTTATGTAGTATTTTAACATCTGTAACAGAAATGTGAAAATTAAATGACAAATGATGTAAAACCACAAAACGGTATCAATCACAATTAACAATACAATTGACACCCAATACGACTGCCTGGGATTGTCACTGTGTCTGCTCAAGGTGGCCATGACCTTTATTTTACAAGCAACACCTTTTGTCTCCTTTCAGCGGAATATAACACACTTTGTCCTGGAGGGGAGGGCTTCAGACTCAACCCTATCACGATCATATTAGAAGGTAATCTACCTCCCCAAACTGCACCACCTCCCGTTTACATGAACAGAAGATGCGCATCAAAGTCTTCCACATATGGGCCACATATGGCTACATGCATAAAGTATGTAGTCATTTGGAATATGAAATCTCTCTGTTTTTTTTTTTCAGACATTGATGAATGCCAGGACCTGCCAGGGCTGTGTCAGGGTGGGAACTGTGTTAACACGTTTGGCAGCTTCCAGTGCGACTGCCCACACGGCTACTATCTGAACGAGGAGACCCGCATCTGCGAGGGTGAGAGGCGGGATGTTTCCATTGCATGAAGAAACACGTGGGAGTAATGACTGGAATGCTGATAGTCCTCTAAGAGCATAATTTGATTACTACTACTACTAGAATTATTTTTTCTTAAAGATTAAGCCTATTAAGCCTTGTTACAGTGTAGTTAAGGCAGTTTATTTTTGCTTATGATGTCAGTGGTTTGCTCCTATGTCTATGTCATTTATTTGTTTACTTTACCTGTTAACCTAACATATAGTACAACAATCAAAATGTCATTGAACATAATTATATTAAACGCTATGAAAGTATAATATCATTAAACAACATGATTAAATATGATGTTACAGTGCATTAAATTACAAACGACTCTGGGACAGAACTGTTATAAAATATGAAATGAGTGCTCTTAGCAGTTTTGAAGGTGATGATCACCAGGAAGGCACAATTCTGGTGCCGACATCACACGTTAAACTCTTCTGCGATGCCCTCCAGACATCGATGAATGTGTGACAAACCCTGGCATCTGTGGACCGGGCACCTGCTACAACACACTGGGGAACTACACCTGTGTGTGCCCCCAAGAGTACATGCAGGTCAATGGGGGTAACAACTGCATGGGTGAGTCACCACAAGCCCTTCCCACCCACTCTTCATCTAATTTTCAGTGTTGTTAGTTATAAAGAAATATAGTGTGGAAGGCCAGTGACTGACCCCTGATGTACGCCGATTTTAAACTCCCAGATATGAGGAAAAGTCTGTGCTACCGCAACTACAATGGCACGGCGTGTGAGAATGAGCTGGCCATCAACATCACCAGGAGACTCTGCTGCTGTTCCTACAATGTGGGCAAGGCCTGGAACAAGCCCTGTGAGGCCTGCCCAGCACCTGGCACAAGTGAGCATCTGGAAACCAGAGATTGAGTAAAATAAATATATGTGTATCATGACACAACTGTATATCCAATAATGTAATCACTCCTCAGTACAGGTAGTGTGAGATCATGCTCAAGCTTGCTAAATACTGATGATTATTGTACACTTGTATTCAGATTAGTATTTTGAATTTTGTGATAACTATCACAATTAACTAATTGCTGGTTTAGAGGCGCTCAGATGAACTTGTTAGAAGAACTATATTATTCAATATAATATTTTAATGCACTTAAGTATGCAATAACCATGTGTTCTAGAGTGATTTTAGAGTAACTTTAATCAGCTGCCATTGGAATTGGTTAGTACCTAATTGAATAAACGGGACTGCTTAAGAAACCGCCATTTTAAATTGGGGTTCAGGAACGGTGACTTTTTTTCGGTGGCTTTTGCTTTACAGGTGGCTATCACACACTTTGCGGAAACATCATTCCTGGGTTCAAGTTTGACATTGAAACTGGAAAAGCAGTAGGTAAGTGAGACTTGTGCCACTCTTACACGGCCGTCATTGTCAGCTCACTCTCTTGTAGTAAGTGTTTTACTTCCTTGCATTTGGTCATTGTGGGAGGCATATTGTGGGAAAGTGCTTTTTTCATTGACTCGGTTGTCAATGGGGGCATGGCAGGGCTTAATTCAGGGTCTTTTGCTGCTGTCTGCAGATATCGATGAGTGTCGGGAGATACCGGGAATCTGTGCCAACGGGGTCTGCATCAATCAGATCGGGAGCTTCCGATGTGAGTGTCCCACAGGATTCAGCTACAATGACCTGCTGCTGGTTTGTGAAGGTGAGTGAAAGAGTCCAGCACTGATATTCTTATTTCAATAGCTGGTTAGTGAGATGGCTTTGCTTGCCGGGACAGCAGTAAGAAATTATATATAAAAAAAGAAATCCACTAGATTTATCCTTTTTTGTCCTCATCCTTATTTCCTTATGTAATAATACAGCCTCAAAGTATTTTCACATGGCAGAAAAAAAGTCAACAAAAAAAAGCCAAGCACGCCACGGGTCTGGGAGCGTTACAGCTCTGGGAAGCCTGTAACTTAAATGCCGGCCATCACCGGAAACCAGGGTTTCATCCAGGGCCAAACCCAGTTTTAGCTGGTCAGAGGTGCAGGCGTTCCAACTAACAGTCCCGCTGGGACACCGCAGTATCTGTTTAACATTCTTTTCCTCTAAAATCAAGTGGAAGGTATTAGGTGACTCTTTTTGATGTGCTGTTGCACGCGAGACGTCCTCTACATAGCGTGCGGGTGTCGCGGCCCTTTGGTATGGTCTGCGTCAGCCAGCTTAGTCGAACCTGAAGCACTAGGGCCCCTGAAGGACGTTCTTTTTTCATTACGGCACTGCTCAAGAGCACAGGAAGACATGCAGACCAGAGACAGTGTGAGTGTTGGGTTTCGCCCCGCGTGTCTCGCTTGGCAGTCACCCTCCTTTCACTTTTTTTCCTCCCCCTCCTTCTCAAAATATTAGCCCTCCGTCTGTCTCGATTCTGTCTGGTCTCCACAAAGCGCCCGCAGCGGCGCACGCGGCGTTGGCCTCCAGTAGGCTCCCTTTGCGGGTTAGCGGGAGAATCTCCCCTTTGGCCCAGTAGTGGTCCAGCTGTGGTCAACCCCCCCTGAACTGTGCTATCGGGGCAATGAGACCCGTTCGCTTTCAACCCAGTCCAGTTTGCATGTTGGAGCTCTTGAGCTCACCCCAGCGGTAAGGCCCTGTGCCTGGTAAACCCTGTCAGTGGTGTTGCTCATGCAGAGGGCAAACACAGAGTCAACCAGCCGTGGGTCTTCAGTGGTACAGACTTGGCCCTGACTTCCTATGAGAAAATATGACTAAAAAAGAGAATCAGACTAGGTAAATGGTAATAAGAACAAGTTCATCTTTGCTGATTGTGTCCCTTTGCTGAGGTTTGGCCTCTGTGATGACATAGGCATCACTGTGTGGAATGTAATGAGACATCTCATACTTCCACTGTTGCACTTAATATATTTAGTTAATATTTAATTTAAATGCTTGCATCTGTAACATAACTGATAGATTCATTAACAGAAAATCTTACAGTCTATTTATTTTATCATCCTAGATTTATTTTAGTTTGATACTCATTGTACTCATTATAAATGTACTCGGCAGACATCTGTCCTTTAGAATAGTTGCAATTTGTGGTAAAACAGTTAAAACCTAAATGACACCAGTAGAACCAGTTCCTGAAATAAACCAGCTTTTAAGTTTTTCATCTGACCATTTGTATGGTATTTCTTAATGTAAAATAATGGCTTCCCAGAATAAAATGCCCAGAAAGAATGTTACTGAAGTCATTTGTATCCAGAAGAATTAGTGGATTTATTGGTTACATGCACATTATAGTTCAACTTTACTGCACTGAAGGTTTGAATGCTTTTCCCATTGCATATTGCTTTCTGGGTGACCCTGATATTCTACTCGATCACCGCTTCCCGGCCCAGTTCTTGGGGGTGCACCATGTGTTGGTTTTGATTAAAGCATAAGAACCCCTCTAGGGGCAAATATTAACACAAATACGTTGAATAAACAGCTGTCTTTCGTATTAGAACATACATTCCTCCAACAGTGCAGTTCAAAGAATACAGCAGATTAAATGTGGAGGTGTCAAATAAGGATCAGTATCTTGCTGTCTGAGGTCTAGAACAAACCCGGCACGCATTGTGTGACTTCAGGACAAAGGTTGGGAAACACTGGGCCAGATACGGTACCAGTCAAAAATTTGGACACACCTACTTTATTTTTACTATTTTCTACATTTTGCAAAAATATTAAAGCCATCAGGACTATGAAACAGCGCAAATCTTATATTTTAGATTCTTCAAAGTAGCCAAAAATATTTTTTTTAATTAATTTTTTTTGAAAGATATTCATTCATAGGCATCAACTATTAATATTTGTCTAAGAAACAAATTTCAAACATTTAAGCATAAGTCTTTAGTTCAAAATGTCTTTGTTTCCCGTTATCTTAATCAGGTGCGTCCAAACTTTTGACTGGTACCGTACATTACATTGCGGTACGTTACATTCATTTAGCAGACGCTCTTATCCAGAGCGACTTCAGGTAGCAAGGACTGTCCACATAAAGCACTTCTCCTGGCTTCTTTGTGTCGTCGTGTCTTAAGATGGAGAATAACGAGGTGTGTCCGTGTGCGTCTGTTGGTGTGCCTGTCCGTGTGTCCATCCATGTGCCCCCTCTGTTCCAGACATCGACGAGTGTAGCAGTGCGGACAGCCTGTGCCAGCGCAATGCTGACTGCATCAACAGCCCAGGGAGCTACCGCTGCGAGTGCTCCCAAGGCTTCAGCCTGTCCCCCAACGGAGCCTGCGTCGGTGAGACCCTTGGCATGCTGGGAGTCCCGCCAAACCCCGCCCTGTTTCCTCAAGCGCCTTTGGCATCTAATGAAATTAAGAGAGCGGCCCACACTAAAATGGCCGTGCAGTTATCTGATGCCGTTCGTAATGCTTTCAGTATAATCGCAAAGTGATATGCAGGTGAGCTGTCTTGCGTGGTCATGGGCGCAAATTGAACCAGATTCTGTGCCTTTCTTTGCTTTTCCATGAAAGCATTACAGTGTGGGACATATGCTTTGATTCAGATGTTTTTTATAGTACTTTTCATGAATGTTCTCCCAGGGCTCTCACCACTGTTCTACATCACGCAAAAAAACAGTGTGTGCTGCCTCCCTCCCTCTCTCTTTCTGTTCTGTCACCCACTCTCTTTCCCTCTCTTTCCCTCTTCAGCTCTTTCTCTCTCTTTCTTTCTCTCTCTCTCTCCCCGTGTCCCTGTTTGACCCCCAGACCTGCCATGACTGCAGTCTCGCAATCCAGCGATGCTGTCACCACGGGGAGGCGGCAGAGCCAACCACATATTTGCTCTCCATCTCTCTCTCTCTCGCCCGCTGTGTTCCTTGGCAACGCTGTGCATGTTTAAAACTGGGCCTAGGACGTGTGGTTCGATGGCCAGCGTGTACCCGGAGACTGTGACCCACTGTTGCATCTTTTCTCTTCCCCCTCTTTTGTGACTGAAAGACCGGAACGAGTGTCTGGAGATCCCCAACGTCTGCAGCCACGGCGAGTGTGTGGACATCCAGGGCGGCTACCGCTGCATCTGCCACAACGGCTTCAAGGCCACGCCCAACCTCCGGATGTGCATGGGTGAGGTGACACATTCCACCCCCTCGTATCAGCCAACATCCAGTCACACATTGTGTTGGGCAAACTGTTTAAGGATGTTTAATAAGGACATAAGCATACATTTACATTTACATTTATTCATTTGGCAGATGCTTGTATCCAAAGCCACTCAAGTGAGGCAGAGTGTAACACAGGCAAATAGCCACATAAGGAGTCAACAATATTAGAGGCGATGCATTACAAAGTTTCAGTAGTTGGCCAGACAAGGTACAAGCTAGCAAGTAGAGATACAAGTGCATGAAACCATAGATTTGAAAAATGCATTATTGCACTGCATTATTACACTTTTTTCATTATTTCAGGCTGTTCAGCAGTTACCGAATAGGCATTACCTATTTCATGCCAATTTTTTACTAAGCCTTTAAAAATATTTTACACAATTAAAAGGTAACACATCATTGAGCAAAACTTTCAAAGATAGTGTGACCCCATTGACCACATTCTGATTGACCCAGCTGGATTGTCTTTCTCCATAGATGTTGATGAGTGTGAACGCCGACCTTGCGGGAACGGAACCTGCAAGAACACTGTGGGCTCGTACAACTGTCTGTGCTACCCCGGGTTCGAGATTACACACAACAACGACTGCATGGGTGAGCCTCACAACACGGTCCCGCCTCCATTGGATGACATCACGGCCGTGTCCCATCGCTCCCGTGTCCAAATATATAACCAAAACAGCAGAACTGACTGTCACTGTGCATCCACACTGTCTGCAGTCTAGATTCTCTGAGAATGTGAAGTCGTAATGTACTGGTGTCTCTCTGGTGTCAGATATCGATGAGTGCCGCTCGTCCTACGGCCTGCTGTGCAGAAACGGGCAGTGCATCAACACCATCGGGTCCTTCCAGTGTCTGTGTGAGGACGGCTACGAGCTCCCCCTGGATGGGAAGAACTGCATTGGTGAGCCTCTGATTTCCTCTGTCACAAAACAGCAGGTATGCAGAGTCATCTGCTGTCACGCTGGATTTACGTTCCTGGGGTATGTGTTAATTGGTCATTTAAAAGTGGTAGTTTAACCCCAGGGTAAATGTTTAGTTGGGCATTCCCAAGCAGTTATTAAACACCCATGTACTGTAAGGGCCTTCTACAGATGCTGTATGTGTGTGTTTGTGTGTGTTTGTGTGTGCACATGTGTGTGCACGTGAGTGTGTGTGTGTTTGTGTGAGGAGTTGCCCCTGGATTGAAATCATCAAATCTTGACATTTTTAGAGACATTTACTAAATCAATACAATGTGACAGAGTAAGATCAAGGATGGTTCTCCTGAGCACAACTGGTTTTCGCCATGCTTACAAGTACACGCTGTAACCGCTTCCTCTCCCTTTGCCTCTGTGGGAGCAGACATCAACGAGTGCGTCATATTTCCCGGAACCTGCGCCCCGGGAACCTGCCACAACCTGGACGGGTCGTTCCGCTGCATCTGCCCGCCAGGCTACATCGTGCAGAGCGAGCAGTGCGTAGGTGAGGCCGGCCTCGCTCGCTCGCGGCGCTTTGACCAGGTCAAGGCAGCACGGCTCCTCTCCTTCGGAGAAATTAAAAACAAGCCTCTCCTCAGAATCGTTGTCAGGGTTCAGGCGTCCTCTGGCGTTTCTCATTTTTCCTGCTTTCTGCTCACATCCTGCCGCGAGCCCGGGGAAAGCAGATCTTCTTGTTTGCTTCATTTGAACTGTCGAATGACATCACCACCTTCCTACAAAGGTCCTCCGTTAGCTTTCCCCATGTGGCATTGCACGGCAGTGTTTGTGGCCTTAATGTCATCTCCTTGTTTTCTCCATCCAACCTAACAATGATGTATTGTTAATTTCCCTCAGCCCAGCCTGGACCGTTTCTGGTAACTAGTGATGGGAGAGAGAGTCTTTCTGAACCACAAAATGGTGGTATGAAGATATTATCAGTGACTAAGCCTGAACCAATAATAGAATTTTGCTGTGATCAAAGTCCTTTGATTGGTTCATACTATCCAGTAACTGACAGCATCCTGTAGTTCCACCCATGATGGAGTTCATGAAGCTTCACTCTCTTGGAACTTTTGACAGAAGGGGTTGAGATGCACTCAGGAATTAAGGTTTGTCTTTCTTTTACAGATGTTAACGAATGTGATGAAGACCCCAACATCTGTCTATTTGGGTCGTGCTTCAACAACCCTGGCAGCTTTGAGTGTGTTTGCAAGCCAGGCTTTGTGCTGTCAGAAAATGGACGGAGATGTTTTGGTTGGTTTTACCTATTTAATTTACGAACCTTGACATTTTCATAGATTCCGTAGATTTCATAGATAATTGAAGTAATCCGTGACACTGTGATATATGAAGCATGTTTCTACCTCGTTTGCTGCTGGGTACAAATTAGCATATGTTTACACGTGCTACACACAACACATTTTAACTTCATATTCTAAAATGTATTCTACAAACAGTATGCTAATGGAAATAAATCTAGTATATTTTAGCATATTTTAAAATACATATAATTTGCAATATATGTAATATCATTTATAATTTGGATATTACAGCTAGATAATCAGCTGGAGGAACTTATGGCTGAAGACTGGTGCCCTGGGTCAGAGTTAGTAGCAGTGCCACAGGTTCAGCAGAGTCAGGCCTGACAGATCCCTCTGGCAGATGCCTCTGGCTGTGTGTGTGGCTATTGATCTGTGAAGGAGACGTTAGGCTGACGCGCTCCTGTCCTGCTTCCTGCAGACACCCGCGAGAGCTACTGCTTCACCAAGTTTGAGAGCGGGAAGTGCTCCGTGCCCCAGGCCTTCAACACCACCAAGGCCAAGTGCTGCTGCAGCACCATGCCCAAGGAGGGCTGGGGAGACCCCTGCGAGCTGTGCCCCAAGGAGCAGGAAGGTACGGACGCCCGCGCACGCTCTCAAAACGTGCCCAGTCTCTCACAAAAGGGAGGGTGGAGATCACGCAGAGTCTACTGTCTACTGAAAATACCGCACAATTTACAGGCTCACAAGCCACCATCCACCATTATAAAAGGGGAGGGGTTGTATCTCTCAAACCACCTCGTCATCTCACATGGAATGGGGCACAGCCTACATAACTCTCTAACCAATCCAGCTCTGTCAAAGGAATGTGGGCGGGGCGCAAAGCATGTCTCAACTCACACCCACTGTCTCACAAAAGAGGGCGAAGCCCCAACACACCTCTCAAACTGGGTGCATCTGCTGCAAAAGAGGGGTAGAACCCACCACCCTCTAGAAATACATCCACTATCTCACAAGAACGGCAGTAACATGAGAGGCCATACAGCTCTCAAACCGCACCCACAATCTCACAGAAGGAGGCATTTCCCATGTCTACTGCAGTTTAGCTCCCACAGTTAATATAGGGCTGTTACCTCAATCATTTACAGTTTTTTTTAAGTTTAATTGGGAAATCCCCAGGGAAAGTTTTAGCTGGACTTACCAATTAAGTGGGACTCACCAGCAAATCTAATAAAAAAAACTGTCCATCTTTGGTGCCTTTGTGATGTCTGAGAGTAATTTTATGTAAGGTGTAAGGATATTTTATTTAACATGATCTTGTTTTATTCTTTTGTTGTATTTCCTTTTGTCACAGCTGCGTTCCAGGAGCTGTGTCCCTTTGGCCACGGCATAATCCCGGGAGTTGGGGACACCCGAATAGGTACTGTACCGACATCAGCCTCTGTCAGTATACTTACTGTAGGCTGTGTCTGGTTAAGTCTGTCCCGTTCTTAAGGATTTCTTTCAGTGTCTCCTCTGCATCTTACTAAGGGGACTAATCACTAGAACTCAGTGAACTCTGTTTAGGAACTTCATTATGACACAGTTACAGCGTCATTTGCAGTGTTGTTCATGGCTTTGATGTCAGGTGACAGTGACTCCAAAGAAACATAATGTTTTGTTTGGTTAGCAGATATTCTTAACCAGGGCAACTTACATAGCACAGAGCTGGGTAGTTACTGAACAGTGTCTTGCTCAAGTTTACACCAGCAGTGCCTCATCAAGGACTTGTGCCTGCAACCACCTTGTGAAAATTCCCTTACTGCTATGCCCCGCTACCAATGTAAAGATTACAGATTGTGTCTCACGTCTCATCTCTGTCTGTGCACTCCACGCGAACCCCAGATCTCAACGAGTGTGTGGAGAATCCGGGCATCTGCTACAACGGGCACTGCATCAACACAGACGGGTCCTTCCGCTGCGAGTGTCCCATGGGGTACACCCTCAACTACACCGGGGTACACTGTGTCGGTGAGGAACCCCTCCTTTTTAAATGACTGCCATTCATACGCTGCATGAGAAACGACCTCAGTGCCTGGAGGGCCGTGTCCAATGCAAGTTAATTAATTAGCCCATTCGTTTACCGTTTCTCATTTCAAACATGCTTGAAACTGATAAACTACAGCTGAATGCTGTGTTTGTGCTCTATTCTGAAGAATGTTTCTATCAGAGCACATTTCGGATTGGAAAATCCATCCATACAGCTATAAAAATATGAGACTAATTTAGTAAAAGGTTTGCGTTTGACCAAGCAATCTGCTGAGAAGACAAGCTTTATTCATGGCCCTATTGCGGGTTACGGGTTCTGCAGGTTCTTCATGGAACCAGTCAAGCATGGAAAGAAAGCTGGTGGGCAGAAAAAAGCTGAAAAACATGTAAATAATAAAAAAATCTGACATATTTTTGACAATGCGCATAACATATGCTGTCCCTCTACATTTGCAGATATTGATGAATGCTCTGTGGGAAACCCATGTGGAAACGGGACCTGTTCGAACGTGATCGGGGGGTTTGAATGTAACTGCGAGGAAGGCTTTGAACCTGGGCCCATGATGACCTGCGAAGGTAAATAGATCAACCATGTTGGTTCAAATGTGTTTAACCATCACGCTTCTCTGTTTAGAAACGCCTGCCTGTTAAATGGTAAATTTCAGAGGTATTTCAGATGCTTTGTTTTCGCTTTATGAATTTGTTGTGTTTATATATGCATCTGCCATGCACAGTACAGTACTCCTCCGCACAGGTGTCACAGGTGATGCGTGTTTTGGGGTGGAGACACCACACCCAGATTTTATGTGCAAATGACCAACGTTCCTGCACCGGCAGTGACCTTAGTGATTGTGGATGATCTTGATTGGTTTGGTTCAGATATAAACGAGTGCACACAGAACCCCCTTCTATGCGCATTCCGCTGCATCAACACCTTCGGAGGCTACGAGTGCACCTGTCCGGGAGGCTACACCCTGAGAGAGGACAGGAGGATGTGCCAGGGTAAGAGGGCGGCTCGCTGGGACTACAAGCACCAATCAGAGAGCGTGATGCTTTATGAACCACAAAATGGGTGGAGCTAGCATGCACTTTCAACAATTCACTTATGTGAACCAATCATAGTCTAGTGCTGTACAGAACAGTATTTTGATTGGTTCTAATGAATCAGTGATTGACAGACCATGGTAGCTCCACCCATTATGGGGTTCATGAAAGGTCACTTTGCCATCACTGTCTGCAGAGCTGTTTCTCAGGATCAAGCCTGCATTCACCTGGCAGAGTGCCTACAACACTTGATGTACTTGCTTTCCTTGTGCCTGCCAATGAATGTACTCCTTGAACAACTTGTTGAGTAATTTTGTCGTCAAAGTTTTTAGCAGGATTTTCAAACAATGAGCTGGCCATGACAGAGTGTTGATTGACTTTTTTCTCTAGAGTTTTCTGGTTGCACCACTATTATAAGAAACCATAGTGCTAGTTCAGATGTGTGACTCTTATGTTTTGTGGTCGTGCTGCTGATGTCTAAAACAGTAGTCTTAGCTTATTTTTTTCACTCTTCAGTTTTCTGGTTGCACCACTCTTATGAGAGACCATAGGGCTAGTTCAGATGTTTCACACTTTCACTCTTTCTGGTCACACTGCTGTTTAAAACAGTAGGCCTAGCTCAGTTTTTTTTTCCCACTCTTCAGTTTTCTGGTCACGCCGCTGCTATGAGCGGTAGCGCAGGTTCAGACTGAGCTTGGCTCTCACTGTGTGCTCTGTCCCCAGACCTGGATGAGTGTGCGGAGGGCCTTCACGACTGCGAGTCCAGGGGCATGAGCTGCAAGAACCTCATCGGCACCTTCATGTGCGTCTGCCCTCCAGGGATGGTGCGCAGGCCTGATGATGAAGTGTGTCAGGGTGAGAAGCTATCGTCTATGTTTTTATATTATCACAAGCGTGTGTGTGTATGTGTGTGTGTGTGTGTGTGTGTGTGTGTATGTGTGTGTGGGTGTGTGTTTGTATGTATATGGTACCAGTCAAAGGTTTGGACACACTTTTCTTTCTTTATTTTTACTGTTTTCCACAATTTAGAATAATAGTGAGGACATCAAAACTATGAAATAACACAAATGGAATTATGCACCGAGCAAAAAAGTGATATAAAAAAATATTATAAAAATACAAAAATATTTTTTAAAATTAAAAAAATGTTGGAAAGAAATTCATACATAGGCATCAAGAAGAAACATATTTCAAGTATTCAAGTGTAAGTCTTTATCAAAATGTCTTTGAATGTTTCCCATTATCTCAGTCAGGTGTGTCCAAACTTTTGACTGTTACTGTATATTTGTCAGGTTAAGGGTCTTGGTCAGAGCTCACAGCCGTCTGGGGATTTGAATATGCAAACATGTGGCTAAATTTCAGTTTCAAGCCCAATCCCACAAAGCCCACCTTGGTGAACCATTGGATTCCTGCAGTCTTTATGAAGCTAGAATACCACCATTTATTGTCACCATCAGTATGGTTAAAATGCATCTCAAATAAAAGTACTGATTCTTTCTCTGAAGTGTTTTCTAATTACAGTATCAGAGCAACATGGGAGCTGTGTTAGGCAGCCTTTCTCGTGAGAGAAAAAGATTGTGTGGTCTTAATTTAAGACCAGTAATCAGCAAAGAAAGTGATAAACTGTGTAATGTAGTGCTCAGTTAACCGTTTGAACCTGGCCTCTCTCTCTCTCTCTCTCTCTGTCCGCTCAGACGAGAACGAGTGCCACACCAGGCCCGGAATCTGTCAGAACGGTCGCTGCGTGAATATCATTGGCAGCTATGTGTGTGAGTGTAACGAGGGCTTCCAGGTGGACTCCACTCGGACCCGCTGCCTGGGTGAGCATCCCCGTCCCTACGCAGACGAGCCCTGCCGTCGCGATGGTCACCATAACAACCACACGTCTCCACAGCAACAGCTCTCAGTCAACCACACCCTCCAAAGGAATGTCATTTTCTCTAATTGTCACTCACTGAAACAGCACAAGCATTTCACAGCACTGCGTACAAGCTCACAATGTGTATGATGTATACTGGACTGCTGTTCATTATGCTCCAGTGATAAATGCATTTCTACAAGCATTTTATTCTCTGGAATAATAATCTGGGCACAGAAGTAAATGGCACATAAATTCTTGCTAGAAAATATTTCTCATTTTAAGGCTGAGATACGAATGAACAAGGCTCATCTTATGTGGCTAACACTTTCTCAAATACAACAGCTGTTTTCTGACCTCAAATATTTCCATGAAGGCATTTCTTACAACATCATTTTACACTACACGAAATGGAAGCCCTTTATCAGTTCCCCCCAAATAAATCTGTAGAAAAGTAATCCTGTCCATTATTAATACGCGAAATACTCATGAAGTGAGAGCATATGAGCAGTATGTGGCGTGAGTGTGTCCGTTTCCCCCCCTTCCTCCTCAGATTACAGAGAGGGATTCTGCTTCACCGAGGTGCTGCAGACCATGTGCCAGATGTCCTCCAGCAGCCGGGTTCCCTCCACCAAGTCCCAGTGCTGCTGCGATGGGGGGCGTGGCTGGGGCAACCAATGCGAGCTATGCCCCCTGCCTGGCACCGCCCACTACAAGAGGCTGTGCCCCCACGGGCACGGCTATGCCACCGATGGCACAGGTGAGGGGCCGGGAGGGGGCGGCCGGGGCCAGCCTTCACCGCTCCCTCAACAGCCGTCAAAAGACACAGTTTTTTATTACTCGTTTAATTTGGGGGTTATGTTTATTATACGATCTTGCTAATTAATGTGCATTAAATGTCTTGTGGCTTATTCCCATACATGAATTATAATTTTAATTAATGTAATTTTGAATGTAATTTTAATTAATTTTAATTAATGTTGTTGAACATGTTGATGATGATGATGTTGACGATGATGATGATGACGATGATGATGATGATAACGGTGACATAGGGCCCGAGAACAAGCTCCTATCGCATGTGAGGGATGTGCTCACTTACTCTTGACCTTTGACCCCCCCCAGATATCGACGAGTGCAAGGTGATGCCCAACCTGTGCAGGAACGGCCAGTGCATCAACACCATGGGCTCCTTCCGCTGCCACTGTAAGCCGGGCTACGCCGCCGACATCACCGGGACCTCCTGCGTGGGTACGGCTCCACCCTCCTCACACGGCCGCACTCTCACCCTCCACCACCAGACATGACACCCCCATTTGATATTTTTGCCATTGGTGCTGCACGGTGACACCCCTTCGAATGTTTATTGATCAGAAAAATGAAGGAATAGATGTTTTTTTAAGGTTGTGAGAATTGCAGTTCAATAAATTATCATCACTTATACTTACATATGTAATTTTATATGTATGTTAGAGAATAAGATGTAAAATTATTCATATTGCTAATCTGAGATGGTAGGTTAGAGGGTTAGCTACTCCATACCTATATGGCATCCATAGTTAGGCTCTGTTTGGGCTTTTCTGCAAATATACTGCACAAAAAGGAGTACAATAACATGCATGCCATGTATTCTGACATTTTTTTCAAAATTTCGTATCATATATGGGCACGTTGGATTATCACAGAGGAATTAACTGATATTGTGGTAATGAAATATCGAAAAGTGTCACGGAAGAATTAGTGAGTCATAGTGTCATAGTGAGAATGTATTCCTGTTTCTTTGTGCCATGTTTTCCTCTGTGTGCCACTGGTTCTGGCACCCGACTGTCAGATGTGGACGAGTGCAGCATGTCCCCCAAGCCGTGCAACTTCATCTGCAAGAACACGGAGGGCAGTTACTCCTGTTCCTGCCCCCGCGGCTACCTGCTCCAGGAGGACGGCAGGACCTGTAAAGGTGTGAGAGAAAACCACGACTTACTTCCCACTGGCCTCTTTGTGTCAGAAAATGACTCCCTGTATTCAATGCAGACTGGCTTTACTGTTTACCCATTTTCCAATTATGCAGGTGAATGTTGACTGGTGTAAGTAAAATTAGCAATATTTCAAAGGCCTCTCTATGGGACACAAACCTGTACCCTTCTGTTCACAAGCCTGATTCCTTAACCACTCATTCACATTTAAGAGAATACTCAAGGCTTGCATCCTACAGTCCAGTATACGCAATACATAATTCGGGACTTGTTAGCTCGGCACAGAAATACTTGAAATGTTTGAGAAACAAACTGTTTTACAGAGAGACTATTGGATGCAGTGCAGTGTGGTCACATCAAATAAATGTGCTTTGCCTGTAGTAAATATGTACCTGCACATGCATCCGTCACTGTTGAAAGAGATGAGGCAGCACTTACTCTAAATGGCCTTGTGGTTTGACAGGGAGATAGAATTGTGGAGTTGAATTTAGACTGCCAGTCATCTTCTGTGTGAAAGTCCAGGCTTTTTTTTTTTTCGGCTCTTCCACAGATCTGGATGAGTGCATGACAAAGCGCCACAACTGCCAGTTCCTCTGCGTCAACACCATCGGGGGCTTCACCTGCAAGTGTCCCCCTGGATTCACACAGCACCACACCGCCTGTATTGGTGAGCCACGCACCCCCCTTTTCCCGCACTGCCCCCTGCTGGCGGGTGAAGGCAGAAACTCACTGGATCGATCTGGAGGCAGACGCATGCCCACACATTGCCTTTGGAAAGAGTGTGTATTTCTTCTCTGAGGAAGTTGTGTGTATTTATGCTTCTTCAGCCCAGGTATTTTGACCGGTGTCTTCTCCATAACTTTGACAGACCTTAAGAGGAGAGAAGAGATTGCTACTTTCACTGAGATGAATCAGGGATGTTGTGTATGAATGGAAATAAATACCATTTGCCTCATTGTGTTACTAAGGACAAAGCACAATGTAGCCTCAGTGTGCCTCTAGTGGGTACTTTGATCTCACAACAGATTTTACAATCTCTGCTTAAGAAGCTGGGTCAAATCGATACAAACCAAAAATTGGAATCATACAGTGATCCATTCATATTGTCCTGAATGACGGCGTTTATGGCAACACTGCATATGTTTAGTTTAGTGGTGGTCTTTTGCTCACTAATGCTTTACGAGATGTTATTTGGATGCCTGTGCAGAATGTTTAAGGGTGCCGGCTTGCCAAGCGTAAACGCAGGGATTTTCATGATGTGCAGGCAAACAGCAAAAGTGGAAGTTATTGAAAACAGAAGTGGAAAAGCACAAGGAAACAACACGTCTGTGTTCACATCGGGAAGCGATTTTTCCTCAGATGGGGGGTAGCCGAGATGAACCACTGTATCAGAAGTGGGCAGTAATCAAAAAAATCTTGATGATAAAAGAATGTCTAAGAACACCTAGGGCTGTTCTGCGAATCATCAGTGGATTACCTCATAGATACATTTTAATATGTGTATTGAATTGGAGCACGAAATTAATTTTTGTTAAAAATAGAAGACACAAAGCATTTGAAATTGAACCCCAGGGACAGCATTTTGTCTTACAACTCAAACACACAGCAAGCCAGTGGCCTTATGAAAGACTGAGAGATGGGTACATCCAGTCTTTCCATGGGGTTTTTTCTCTGGCGACCACCCTGCGTGCCTTTTAATGATGCTGTTTAAGGGTGTTTTTTTTAATATTTACTGTCTCGCTCAGACAATAACGAATGCGCCACCGATCCTTCGCTGTGTGGGGTCAAGGGTATCTGCCAGAATTCTCCCGGAAGCTTCAGCTGCGAATGCCAGCGGGGGTATGCCCTGGATCCAACCGGTCTGCACTGCGATGGTACGTCCCAGCCGCCCCCGTCCCCCCCACCCCCTCACCCACCCCACAGACCTGCGCTCTTTTCATGCGGGGCTGAGGCCACCAGAAGCACAAACTGGCACTCATAAGCCGCCCCATGTCGTTCCTTTGAAGGGAGCGCAATGGGTCCCAAAATCAAAGCGGTTACATGCAGGAGAGAGTCAAACCGCAATTCCTACCAGCCCTCGCTAAATTAGTTCTGTTGCTGGGTTTCCAAACAAAATAACTTCATTTCAACCGAGGGAATAGTTTCCTACTGAGAATAAAACGCTGCAGTTGGGCAGGGTGGTGGTTTGTGCGCTGGGCCCGCCGCTGTAGACTGGGATTCCAGGTGAAATATCGCTGCCATACCCCTGAGCAAGGTGCTCTACCTGGATCCCATTTGGAGAAACCCAGCTGTATAAATGGGCTGTAGAGTTTGGATGCGTCTCGGGATGAAATAAATGAATAACAATAAAGCTGAACCGAGCTGTTTACCTTCCTTGTTACAGCATATATCAGAAACAGATGTAAAATCTGACTACCAACTCAATGTGAGGCAAAGTGTCTGACTGTGGAGCTGTGGATAGTCTGCTAGTCTTCAGCATGACAGGATAATTTGGCATGGCAAATTTTAATTTTCATGTGGATCATTCGTTCAGAAAAATAGAGTTGAACTTTCCTGGCCTCACCTTAACTCAGGGTATTGTAGAAAGCAGTCTTTCAATTCAAGTCACAGCCTGACTATCAAAGAAAGGGATCAAGATAGATTGACATCAGAGCTCAGGGAACAAAGGCCGAAATATCTGAATTGTGATTTAGGGAGTAATGTAAGAAAGACGTGAAATGCACAAAGACACACAAAGAGCTACACCAGTACTGTAGGTTCACCATCTGTCATTAAATCCTACTAGACAGAACACTAGTTACAATGGGATGCTTAAGTGATTATTTGAGTCAAGGTTAAAATTGTTCACATTTAGTAAAAAGAATGTCTCCCAAACTGTGCCCCCTGGACAGTGCGGATCTTTCAAGCTTTGGGAAGTGTCCATATGTAATGATGTGGGAAATCTCCACCTGTTAAGTCATGGGAAATCGAAATCTGCCTGCTATATAGAGAGGTGGAACATTCATTTGTAAAATCCTGGGAAATTCTCCCTAGGCCCTAAACCTGCCACGCGAGAGCCCCAGAGCTCAGGGTTTGAGAGAAGCCATGCTGCATTCTGACTTGTGTCTCTTCCCGGCAGATGTGGACGAGTGCGCCGGGAAACACCACCGGTGCCAGCATGGCTGCCAGAACATGCTTGGGGGGTACCGCTGCAGCTGCCCCAAAGGGTACACCCAGCACTACCAGTGGAACCAGTGTGTGGGTGAGTGGGCCTGACGGGTGCACCCCAAAACTAGGATTCATGGTCATATCTTCTTATGGCTGTCTCCCATCACATTACATTACACTACTGTCATTTAGCAGACTCTCTTATCCAGAGGGACTTCCAACACAACAGAACATAAGTGTATCCATTCAAGCTGAGCAGTGAGCTTCAGCATAACACTATTCAAGCCCTAACCTAAGTTAACTTGTGCAAGAGAAACCAAGTATGCTATCATATATCAGTCACAGTCCTCCCTTCATGGACACATCCTGTCATGGTCACCTTTTCTCACAGTCACATCCTCTCGCAGTCATGCCCTCCCACAGTTACATCTTCTTCCACTCGCACCGTGTCATGGTCACAGTGCTCCTAAGGTCACGCCCTCTCACGGTCAGATCCTCAGTGATTGGACCACAGGGGAAAATGAAGGGTCATGACCTCTCCTCATGCTCTGTGTCATTTACAGACCGAAAGTAAATGTATCCGCACATGGAAACTCCGCTGGCTAATACAAAGACAGAAAGAAGGATTGGAGGTGATCTAAGTGCGGTTAAGAATTCTTCATTTGACTGAATGTTCAAGGGACTTTTTTGTACTCAGTTACCGGAGGCTGCGAGTCTTTTTTTCCAGGAAGTTTGGAACATTTTTATTAATTAAGCCCTTTCATTTGTTTTATTGTGCTGGGCTCGTGCCCATCGACAAGTCAGTCCAGAGCCTGTTTACAAATGCTTTTTTATTACTCTTTCTGCTAATAAATCATTTCATTGTGCTAATAAAAATAGAAATATGTTAGCGTGTAGCCTGAGCCAATGCTTAGCCTTGGTGAAGTGGCAAGCAATGTAATGTTTCATTACTGCCAGCAAGCAAACGGCAAGAGTTTGAAACATGCTCGTTGTACTCAATCTGTTGTAGCATAACATTTTGGGGCAAAACCATTGATTGATGATAGTATCATTTTCCAGAATTAAGCACAGAAAAATGTGTACGCTTCATTTAACTAAGAGAGTGCCTGCTCTTGAGAAGTGTACAGTGTGGGATTGTTTTCATTGGCGATGTGAAGTCTCACCCCTCCTACGGCCAATTTCATTTTTTACAGGCGAAACGGTTTCCTAATTGCTGTCTGCATCCTGGCGGTAGTAAGACGTAGTGCTGTTTTACTGGGAGTGACAAAGACCTGCCTGGTGGAGGGAGCATGTGTACTGATAAACCATTTCATCTAAAAGCCAATCCAGGGCAGAGTGCCGCCTAGTGGAGTACTTATGCATTGCATACTCATCTGGGGATCACAGTGGCACTTTAGAAGTACCAGTTCTCAAAAACCATAGCCATAGTACCATCATTCATCTCATATCTTTGGAGGAAATTTTACTGAAGGCTAAGTTTGGAAGAGTTCCTTGCTGATAAATGCAAATTCTGTGAAGAGGACACTTCACCTGAAGGGCTCTTTCAAATCCAAATATGTGTCAGAATATTTCTTGGGGAAAATTAAATTCACAATTCAGTGAATGAAATCTGATCACAAACACTGTGGGTGGGACTTGAGTAAATTTCACCTTCAGGTGACCTGCATTGGAGCCCATTGGTTACGTTACATTACATTGCCATTTAGCAGACACTCCTATGCAAAGCAGCTTACATGGCTTACAATTTTAACCATTTATACAACTGGATATTTTACTAAGGCAATTGTGGATTAAGCACCTTGCCCAAGGGTACAACAGCAGGGCCCCAGCGGGGAATCAAACCAGCAACCTTTCTGTTACAAGCCCTGCTCCTTTCCGCTACACCACTCTGTTGCCCCAAAAAACAGATATATTACTATTACATTAGCCATTTAGCGGAATTATGTAAGTTACAATTTTCTCAGGTTATCCATCTACAAAGCTGGATTTGTACTGGAAAAAAAAAAAATTCTGGTCCAGGACTTATTTCCTAACATCTTACACCTTTTCCCTGTTTCCCCTGGCGGACGGCTCAAACATTATTAATTTTGTTCTTTTTTTATTTTTTGTCATGGGCAGATGAGAACGAGTGCTCTAGCCCTGGCAGCTGTGGGACGGCCTCCTGCTACAACACGCTGGGCAGCTTCAAGTGCGCCTGCCCCTCAGGCTACACCTTCAACGAGCCGGCCAGCAGCTGCGAGGACGTCAATGAGTGCACCTCCCTGAAGAATCCCTGCAACTACGGCTGCTCCAACACGGAGGGAGGCTACCTCTGCGGCTGCCCCCCGGGCTATTACAGAGTCGGGCAGGGGTGAGCAGAGCCTCCGTTTACTGATCTCGGATCAGCGATCAGTGTCTCAGCTTTGGGTGCAGTGTGGTTAGTGCTGATCAGAGATCAGTAAGGAGAGATTGTATGTGTTGTTAAAGAGTACCAGTACACTGTTGGCTCTTAGTTATGGCGGCTACCTCTGCGGCTGCCCCCCGGGCTATTACAGAGTCGGACAAGGGTGAGCACAGCCTCCGTTACGATACTTACTGATCTCAGAGCAGCGGCCAGTGGCTCAGAATTAGGTATAGTGTGGTTAGTGCTGATCAGAGATCAGTAAGGAGAGATTGTATGTGTTGTTAAAGAGTACTAGTACACTGTTGGCTCTTGGTTATGTCGAACATGCCATGCAGTTGAAAGATTGTTTTTATGTTGCCCTTGCAGGAAAAATGTATGCTATCACGTTAAGCCTGGCAAGAAGTAGAAGCTTTCTGCATCAGAACAGTTTGACACTCCATATAGCTTCCCCGCACAGAAGTGCTGTCTCTGATGGGATTTGTGTTTGCTCCTTTCCTGGTGCTGTGTCGTCCAGCCACTGCGTCTCGGGCCTGGGATTCGGGAAGTCCCAGTACGTCCCGATGGGGATGGAGGGAGAGGAGGAGGAAGGAAACAGCCTCTCACCAGAGGCCTGCTACGAGTGTAAGATCAACGGCTACCCCAAAAAGGGCGGCAGGAGCAGACGCGGGGCCAACGAGACCCAACCTGCCCAGGTGAGTGAGAGCGTTCAGTGGTCTCAGGTAGCATACCTCCATGAGGCTTTAGAGGGGCACCTGTCTATGCCATGGTGATCTGCAGGGTTTTGGGGGAAAGTCGAGACTGATACTGTATATAGGTAGGCAGGTAGGTAGGTAAGTAGATAGATAGACAGATAGATAGATAGATAGACAGAATTGTAACCTATGTAAGTTGCTCTGGATAAGAGTGTCTGCTAATGTAATGTAATAGATATATAGATAGATAGATGGATTTAGTATATATGTAAATACAGTAATTATTGAATATAAATAGGCTAATAGACAGATGGAGAGAAGACTAAAGATAAATGCTGTGGATGGCTATATAGATCAGTAGATTGGTACATTGTTGGGTAGACAGATGGATCGGTGGATGGATGGATGGACAGATGTGCGTATTTTCCCTCTCCAGGAGCAGCCGATCAGCCTGGCCAGCGTGGACATGGACGTGCCACTGACGCTGGTGCTAAATGTGTCCCAGCTGGACCCCAAGGAGCACATCCTGGAGCTGGTGCCAGCCATCAAGCCCCTCACTGGGCACGTGCACTACGTCCTTGCCTCCGGGAACGAGGACGGCGTCTTCCGCATCCAGCGGCGCGAGGGCCTCAGCTACCTGCACGTCGCCCGCAGGAGGGCGGCGCCAGGGGCCTACGCGCTGGAGATCACCAGCAGGCCCCTCTATGGCCACGCCCAGCTGCGGGAGCTGGAGGACCGCAAGGACAGGGATTACCTCTCCGGGGAGCTGGGGGAGAACCTCCGCATGAGGCTGCACATCCAGCTCCAGTAGGACCCCTGGCTCCTGCCCACCAGAGATTTGAGCGCGTGGCCAGCCACGGGGCTCACAACATGGAGGGCGTGGTGTGAAAAGAGCCGACCAATAAGAACCTGCCCTTTGTTTACTTGGTCCAATCAAACAGAGGTATACACAGAATGAGCTTGTTGGGCCAAAAAGCCCATTCTTGACGTATAAAGGGAACCTGATGCCAGACGTCTTTTCGAACAGTTCATTTCTTTTGATGTAACCAAAGGGTGGGCTCTGATTGGTCAGTTCTTCTCATGTAATGCCCTCCCACTCTGTGAGCCCCTTGGCTCACCACAGGGGCGTGTCTCCAGCCCCGCCGCTGCCCTCTTTGTTCCATGGAAGAGCATCAGGAAGAGAGGTCGCTGACTAAAAACTTGAAACCCGACACCGCTGGCTCATTCTTATGAGAGACCGAACAGCACAGCGAGGATGTCATAGTAACAGACAGGAAGAAGACATGACGATGCCCTGGTCCATCACAAAGCAGAAATGAAAGAATGGTGGAAACAAACAGGGAAACAGGGAGCCTCTAACCCAGGTCCCAAAGTGTAGCTGGAGAAAATATAATTTAGTTTCCTGTAAAGAAAAGGGATGGGTTTTGCTCAAAACAAATACAGTTAAGCTCCATATTTTTTCAACTTTCACATGGCTTCTCTTTTCTCAAGAAGGGAGTGTGATTTCTGAAGGGCCAAAGATTTCTGTTTTATAATTGATGTAACATCATATAAAACTGAACTGAATCCATAATAGTGGTGGTGATTTCATGATAACTTTTCATCATAACTTGGATTGTAAATTTAGATGCCTTGTGTGGGTTTCAGATTTCATGGTGCTGAAAAGGAACTGGATTTTCTCTTTTTATAGGTGAAATAATAGTTGATTCATATTTTTTATATTTTAAAAGCAAGCATTTTATATAAAAATGGCTAAAATGTGCTCATTATGTAAATAAACCTATTAATGTCACTGAGGTGACACATTATTAAGCATTGTAGCACATATGGTGGAATAATATGTATATTTATACATATTATAGAACACGTTGGTGAGTTAAAATCAAATTTTAAATGTGCACATAAAACAATGAAAATTAAACAAATTAGCAATGTGTTGTTTGCACAGTAACCCAGGTACACTTAAACCTGTTGACAGTTTTTATGCATTTCCTCCTCGTATTTGCACCCATAAACAGGGAGGTGTTGAGAACAACGTCTTTGTTCTAGTAACACATTTTATTGCCGACCCCATGAGGTGCCATCACACTCTTGGATGCCAGCGCGTATTCGATGTAAACACTCCAAGTGCTACACGAGTCAGAAACTGTCAGGAAAAGGGGAGTAGTTTAATTTCCCCACATATGCTTATGCTTTGTTTGACTAAATAATAGTGTAATCGTTTTGACACAACTCGCACCTTGTTCTCGAAGAAAAACTATTTGAGGGTAATGACATTTTGGAGTCATGTGTAACCCACTGCTTTTTCTTTGGGTTACACTGCAGTCAATGAGAATCAACGAGAATTCAATTTGCATACACAATAACGTGTAAAAATGCTGCATGCAGTAACTTCAGATGCACCATGGACCCTGCCCACATGACAGACCAGCAGTCCTCTCCCTGAGCCCCCCGAAAAACAGGCCTGAGTCCCCTAAATAAAACTTTTTTTGGCAATTGTGATTGACAGGAAAATTGTACATGTATTCTGAAATACTGCAATATAACATATTAGGTATTTTTCTTTGTATAAATATACAGTATATTCAGTTGTTTGTTTTAATTAACCTAGAGATGTGTATTTATTTAAGTTTGGTATATACTGTATGTATAGATAGAGTATCTGTTCAACTGAACTGTAAATGATTGTTGTGCTCAATTTACAAATTTCAGATAGTAAGTCATACCTACATGCCAGTAAAGTAATATACTGGACTGTTATGTCTTCATAATTGTGTCCAAAGCAATGGGGAAAGTCAACATTTTACTTTACTCCAACAGAGCACTTAAAAGACCAAAGAAATTCTGGAAGAGGAAACACCTTACTCGTCTGTAGTAGAAAATAATCACATTATATATAATTGTTTTTTAACAAGTGAATAGCTTGCATTATACTGACATAAGTTAGTAAGATATGCATATGTCAGATTACAGATCTTCAGTGTTGATTTAACTTTGGTTTCTGTCAAACCAGTGGTGCTTTCAAAGAACTGATCATAATGTGTTTAGCAAAACTGAAACTAATGAAGTTTGCTGTCAGAGTTTTCCCACTAGTTTGTAATACCTTGTTCTTATTATCAAATCTTTTCTGTGTGCTTTCCAGCAGTGTGTTTATATATGTCTTCTGTAGTATAATATCTTTACTGTCAGAACTGTGTGAATACCCTTATTCCTAGTACTGTGCTTAACACCACCATCATCACCTCAACCTGCCAATTTTATAACACCTGGCAGCTGTAAGCAAAACTATCCAGAATTGTCCAAGCATTCAGAATAGTTTCACAATGTTTAAAAGTAAAGTGCAATGGCTAGTTTTTGTTTTTATGTTTTTTTTTCTTAAGAATATGCTAATACACATGCATCACTGTAGTTATGCAACAATTTTTAAAGCTTTACAGTTTTATATGGAGTAACTGTGTGTATGGTGAACGCTTTGTAGTTATTGTTATAATTTCATAGGAAAGAATGTGTTTTGTAATGAACTTTGACCCTCGCAAGAGGGAATCGAATAACTGGTGCTTTCCAATAATGATACTGTAATATGGAAAATGTGTACGCAAATCTGTTGTTTGCAGTGGTCCAAAGACTGCACTATCAGTGTCCTATACAGCAATACCAAAAAGAGATTTCCACTGTTTTTACCTGTAAACATTTTTACATCTTAACATTTTGTTATAGTAGTTTATATAGATCTGTGTATTGTCAACAAAAGCTTAATTACTGTAAGTCTTTTTATTGAAGTGTGACAGACATCGTGCGTTTTCTTTGAGGTGAAATACATTTGTACAGTAAAGAAAACTTGATTGACATCTTATTTGGGATTTTTAGTAGCCAGAGAAATGATTGGCAAGAACTTCACTTGTAACCTATAATCACATCAAGAATTCAGGTAGAAACAAATGTGTTGAAATGCAATAGCCTGCATGCGAACAGTGTATTTAATTATTATCAGCAATCAGATGTTGATGTTATTGCCATATATATGGGGGGCAGCAGTGTAGCATAATGGGAAGGAGCAGGGCTCAATACCAAAAGGTTGCTGTTCGAATCCCTGCTGGGGCACTGCTGCTGTACTCTTGGGCAAGGTACATAACCCACAATTGCCTTAGCAAATATCAAGCTTTATAAATGGATAACGTGCAAACTGTAACCAATGTAAGTCACTTTGGATAAGAGCATCTGCTAAATGCTAATAATGTAATACACCAAAAAACTGTAAATTCAAGCCCTGCTTTTTCAAAGCTTGCTCTCTCGTTTCACCCCTAACTTTGGAAGCACAGCTTGTGTACATTAAGGCCCCCTCTCCGTGACATTCTCTGCACTCATGTAGGAGTGCTTAAGCACAGCCAATGCAATCCTTCAGTACATTCGTATGCAGCCAATGGCTACAGGCATAGCATAGGGGAACACAACGAATAGAGGACAGGCATTTCCCACTTGTGATGTCTTGGACTGTGCAAGCCTTGCTTCATAAATCTTAACCCAGAATAAATTGATGCGGTGTAATGGATTAGAGTTTAGTCTGAGCATACATTTTTTTTTGAGATTCATCATGGACTCAAACTAAATACTCATTCACCACACCACATCAAATCAACACATACCTTTTGACGAGCAGTAGCCCAGGGAAGGATGGATGGCCGCAGACGGGTTCTTCAAACAACATTGCCGCACCCCTCCTGTCTCCGTGGCGGGGTCAGGGACACATGCCACGGCAAAGTGTGAGATCACTTGGGCGCTGGTCACCCCACTGCTGTTCAAACAGTAAATCCATCAGTGTCAGCTTCTTTCTTTCTTAGAGAGGGGAGGAGGCAGACAGAGCAGGCGGAGTGAACAGTCACTGCTCTGTCCAAAGGGGCAGCTCCCATTCCTCATCGTGTCAGCCACGCAGATTCACTGATGCCTTCATGCTGTGGATCGTCTGGTCTGGCAGGTGCAATAAAGGGGACGACCCATCAACATGAAAGATCTGTAAAGATGAAGATCTGCGAATCCCCACAGAATTTTAGTGCAGCATGACACTCTCAGTCAATGCCAGTGTACTATGAGCAAAGCCTTATGAGTGTAGTATCTGAAACTCATGATCTTTGACAGACCGTGAGTATATATATGATACTTTTTAAGGTTCTAATCAGACTAAGAAAGGTAGCTAATGAACCAACTGCAGCCCAGAACTGATGTGCCGACACTACAGTTTGATTATGATAAATGGGATTAATGATCGTACACACTGAATAACAGACAGGTGTATACTGTACCTGGGTAATGTTTCTATTGCAACATGTATACTTTAACCATGGTATGATTAATTAATTTCATATAAACTGGTCAAAATGCAAGAACTAAAAGTGAAATAAAAAGACCTTGATTCAAGAGAAGTACAGATCTATGACCAAAACTTGGGACAAAGTGTCTCAACAAAAGTGTTCAAAAAGCTTTCAGATGGTGTTGAACGGCACAGAGCCACTAATTTTTTGGGGAGACAGTTTCTGTGCCATCTCCTTCATCTCCTTGGTTCATTTCATGCAAAGCCTTGCAGCTGGTGCCCGTTTGGCCCAACGTGAGAAAGTATGCTTTCCTCTGCCTTTTCTACTCCTTTTTATCCCCAGGATGAAAGAAATTGATGGCAAAATCCCAAATTGCAATTTCTCAATGACTGAAATGAATGAAATAATTTCATATCAACCAGTGGTTCTCAGAACGTCATTCAGCATCCTAAATATTTTGGTCCAAAATTGTTGTACACAATGTCCAGACACAAGGGGGCACTATTTACCAAGATAATAAACAGCAATAAAGTAGTCTTTCATGGCTTTCCATGATGAAATATACTAATTTTACATGCATCAAGCCAAAAATATGTATACAAGTTATTTTTGTGTGGCATATATCCATTGTTGGTAAATATGATATGCAGTACTATGTGATTTTCCAGTAAGAATCATAGAAGACCTTTTTCTGTTGAGAAATGTGACACCACCATATAAAAAAAATAAATTGCACCTAGAGAAATAGTGTGCTGCCTGATATATGAATATATTTGCATAAAACATAAATATGCATCAGCAATTAAATATGTAAAGACAAAAAGTCTTCACATTTTTCCAACATTATGAGCAATATAACAAACATTCTAACAGAGTTACTTCTTGTTTGAATGAGGAAGCATAATTCTGAACAAGACAAATGCCTCTCATTCTCATTAAGGCAATACACAATGAGGTATGAGGTATGAATCCATCTATCCATCTATAACCTTTGTGTGTGTGTGTGTATGTGTGTATATATATATATATATATATATATATATGTACATATGTACATATGTAGAGTGTATACAGGGAGAGAGAGAGCAAAAGAGAGAGGGAGATGGAGAGATACAGATTTATATGCCATCCTCTGAATTGATACCAGTGAGGATTTTGGCACAGCAAAAGACAGTAGTACAGATAGACAGTACAGATTTTTGTGAACATTTCAGCAGTGTGTTTATTTTCCCCTGTCCAACCTGGATTGCTGTGTATTTAATGCCAGCCTTTACCTTGAAATCACAGCATCCTTGTTTCATATACCATAAGTAGGTGGTCAATTCCTTTTCAATTCAGAAGGCATAAGTCACGCAACGTAAACTGTGCCCAGGCTTGCACCAAAGAACAATGAGCACAGCAAAAGCATGACTGCCAGCAGAGAGCCCTCGCCAACTGCCGACCGCTCAATGGCGAGATTACACTCCATCTTGTCATGCAAGCAAAGCTGCCACTAATTATCCGAATTAGCGCATGAAACAAAGCCGCGCCTCTCGCCGAGCTGGGGGGGGGTTAGCACGCTGGGGAAATTACACTCACAATGCTTGCATGGCACCGGGCATCTAAGCGCTCTCTCTAGTGTCAGCCAGATGAATGTTTACCGTGCTGGCTTATCATTGAAGTCAAGCCCTGCTCTGACTTCCTCACCCACTGGACAGACATTTCCAACCATGGAAGTCAGAGGAGGCTTAGAATGTAACTAAACCCAAAAAAAATCTGCCCCTGCTCTTGAAACAATCCGCCAACCCCTGCAATTCTAACATGAACATACTAATACAGCAAATTGTGAAAACACGCGTTGTGTAAATTGCGAATCGAATGCCGGGCGGAGTAGATGGCAATCTCTGCGGGAAACTAATAAGAAGCGCCTGCTATCAATGTTCTTGAAATTGGATGAGATAGAATTGAGGTTAGACAGATGGTTTGAGAGCAGAGGGAGCCAGCAGTCCTTTGATTGTCTCGGAGTTGAGGGTTGTTACAGCGAGGTCAGCTGAGGTGGTTGTACTGTGTTGTTGGTGCTCTGGGAGCGTGTGGTGAGAAGCAGGTGTGGTCAGGCATGTAAAGCCCAGGACAGAACCGAGCAGCTGCCTCACTTGATGATACTCAAACTCACAGTATGAAAAACCTTGCTTTTTCTACAAACTATGCTGAGCTTCAGAAGGTACTTGCCATTCAAGGATTTTAATTAATTTAACTGTAATTCTCACCAAACTAAGGAGAGATATTGGGCTATAATTCTTTGTGAATTCCAAAATCTTCTGTATCCCTTTTTTCATGTTATATGGTTGGAGATATATTTTACCTCGTCCTTTAGACCCATCTTAACCTGCTTAACCTGGTTAAAGAGTATGTTTGGTTCAAGGAACCTTTGGTTGAAGGACTTTCAAAGTGAGATATGTGCCACATACCAGTTTTCCTGACTCCAAGTACATTGAAATAGAGCTTCCTTTATTTAGGGAAAATATGATAACCCATTTTGCTATAATCAGACAATCAAATGAAATGTTTAACTAAACAAACTACACTAGACTATCCTACCAAAAATCACAGGACATAGGAAGTTAATTCTTATTATTTTCTCCCTTTATACAGCACTATTTTTAGAATTTTGGATACATTATACTTGTCTCACAGCGGCAACTGTACTCAGGCACCAATACTCACAGCAGGCTGACCATGACCATGTTTTTCACCATGCAGGTCTCCAAAGTGAGCAAAGCGACGACGGGGGGGGGGGGGGGGGGTGGGTGCGTCTTCACTGACATCATCCAAGAAACCTGCAGGCGCCCGATGAGTCACAGGTTTAGATAAGCACTGAGATGAGCAGTATACATACACGCTGACACACCCACCCTTCTTCCCTCAAAGGAACGAAGCCAGTTGTCGAGACAGTGGACTACAGTGGTTATCGTTGGATGATAACATGGCTGGAACCAAACCTAAGCTGTAGAGCTCAGCAAGTTCTCAAAGCGAGCACCTTATCCACTGAGCTTCTCCAGAGCTCCCAGAAAATATGTCTTTATCGCAAGAAGTTAATAGCTTGTTAGCCTGTCTTTGCCTTTAATGATTGCTTCAACACGTCATGAAAAACTGCCTACTAATTCATGGTGGAAAGCTGGTGGTATTATGCTACACGCCTCTGTCAAGCATTAGTAAGCTCCTCTATTGCCTCAGTGCTGCATTCCAGTTCATCCCAAAGATGCTGGGGATGAGTTCTGAGCTGGCCGCTGCAATGTTCCGATCTTATTCTCTTTATGGGTAATCCCAACCATTATCCTGCAAACAGATGTGGGTGTTTTACTATTGAGTAAGGCTCCCAAGGTTGCCGGTTCGATTCCTCACTGGGGCACTGCCGTTGTACTCTTGGCCAAGTTACTTAACCTAAAAATTGCTTCAGTAAATACCCAGCTGTATAAATGGATAATATGTAACACTGTAACCTTTGCAAGTTGCTCTGGAGTGTCTGCTAAATGACAGCAATGTAAGTGATATTTAAATGTGGGGTACAAAATAGGCATAATAATTATAAAAAGGCTTTCATAATGAACAAACCACTAATTTATTTCATTTGATTTTTATTTATTGCAATAAAGATGTACAAAGTATCGGTAACCTTAAATGTTAAAATGTTAGAAAAAAGCATATCTGTGACAGTTAACAGTACAGTATATCAAAACATTACCGTTTCAACCAGCTAGGTAGATTAGATCTACCCCAGTGGGAGAGAGGAAAAGAATACTTTTTAACCATTTTTCAACACAGCTTTCATCAAAGGCATATAAAAGATAGAAATGTACAGAAAGACTGAAAAAGAAATTAAAAGACAAAATTTAAGAGATCAAAACATAAAATCAACATGCAATTTAACTTAAAACCAAAATTAAAAATAACAGGAGAAAAATCTAAACTAAAAATAAATATTTTTCTTTCTCCGTTATTAATTTGCCATTAATATTCCACTCCCTTAATTTATCTCGTTAGACAACTAGTTATTTACAGGTTAGTTAAGAATAACAGTGTGAACTAGGGTCGGCTTTATGCGTATGAACATTGCTTTGATTTTTCATTCGTTTTCATGGTTCACGACTTACAGAGAAGGAAAGAGAGAACTTTGGCTACAGACAAGTGAACGGGTGGAAAACACAGAGGTATGAAATGGAATGAGAATAAACACGACCGACAGGTGACTCGCCTTGGATAGAACACAGCCTCAGAAACGGATGAATAAAACGCTAGAGGATGCTACAGGAGTAATAATTCGTCACACCTCACCAGCTATGTGAATCTATACATCGATGTGTGTCTATATATATATCAATGAATAACACGCACACGCACACACAAACACACAGTATTTGGTTGTGACATAAATATCAATAGCAAGTTATGTGACATCTTCAAAAGGTAAAACCCTCTCCCTCCAATTTATATTTTCTCAAAAAAACTAAGAACACGGATGGTCGTGCTCTTGGTCAATTCAAAACTGTTGGGGAGGCTGGGCGCTGTACAGGGGTAAACAGGTGAGATCTTTGACAAGTAGATTGCAAATCAGTACCATCTGGAACTGTAGAATTCCCCCACCCATTTCAAAAAGGTAATTACATGCTTTGCACATACTTCAAAGTTATCTTTTATACATTGGTATATATATATATATATATAGATCAATTCAAAAACGTTCATAATCGCATGGTGTATTTATATTGAAAATGAACACAGATTGGTGGGATGCAGTCATGTGGGTGTTTATATTGAACATAACCTGAAATACAGACCAAGCCTCAACTGATATTTCCACAAGGGTTTTGGGGGATCAGAAATGAGACCCTTCCCCCAACTTACCACCCCCCCCAAAAAAGCAGCTTGAAATATATGGTGAGAAAACAGCACAGCAGAACCCCTGAAGCCACGAGAAGATAATAAAAAAATAATTCACGAGGACGCTGTACCCCAGCATTGGCTCCACTTCGTTTTAGTGTATCACGTTTACATTCAATTTGACCTTCCCATGTGCCAAACACTACATTCACGCTAGACGATTCTAATGCTTGTGGGATTAGATCAAAAGGGAGAGGAAGTAGTCTTTTACAAACTCTGTGACGACGAAACAAACAGTTTGCTGTGTAAGGCGTGAGCAATAATGGAGAAAAAAAAAAAAAAAAAAAGAGACCCCTGTTTGACCAGGAAGTATGAGGCAGTCTGAAGAACACTCCTCACTTTTGGATGTTTGTGGGGTGGGGGGGTCTGGCAGTGCTGCAACAGAAGCCTGATTAGTTGACCCCACCAATGTGGGTCCTTTTGAACCTCCCCACCCCCCATAATGAGCTCCAAGATGGTACAAGCCACGGAGCTCTGGCAGGTTATTGAGACAGCATGGTGTCCGAAGGACACCCTTATCTGGACCCTGTTCCTTCACGCTTGGGATGGCCAAATTCACACATGTCAAAAACTGAAACAGAAATCTGGTATTCTGGACTTAAAGCTGAGACCATCAGTTCGGGAAACTGAAACCTTTTAGGATTTCTCAGAAAGGTGGCCCCCCCTATATCACAAACGCTCACTACGAAACCACATCTGCATAGAGGTATCAACCTGATTCAAGGAGGCCCCTTAAAATGCATGTAACATTCGTACTATACTTCAATTGGGAAATGGATCCTCCCCCTCCAGACGATTGTACCTACAAATGAACAGCATGACACTTTATACAAATACAGGCTATGCAAAAAAAGAAAAAAAAAAGGTATGGCGTTAAAATCACATCTGAGAACCAAATGCATGTAAGAACGGGCTGGGAGCTTTCCCATGGTGAAACGGTAGTCCACCAGAGGGGAGGGGGTGGGGGGAGGAGGGGACAAAGGAGTTGCCATTAATCCCACACCACCTAGCGGTCTCTGGAGAAGCGCGACCGCTATCTGAGAGGTCGGTTCACGAGAGCAGGCCCCTTGCCGTTTGGGCCAGTCGTGCAGAGAGAGACCCCGGATGAACCCTCTCACAGCAACAGCGTGAGATTCACACGCAGGCGCTCACCAGCTGACAGCTTTCCGCCAGTCGGGCCGAGAGCGCAACTCGCGACATCACTCCAGAACTTTCTACGTGACGGGAGGGGCGGAAAAAGCACTCCTGAAACTGAGGGTGGTGGGACTGGAAGATGGAATATATTTATGCATTTTTAAAATATCTACTATAGATCGACGTTACATTCTCTATATGCACCTACCCTTCTATCTACAATATAACTATATTTCCCCATTCATTAATCAGTCAGCCAGTATGGCTTAAGAGGAATCATAAAAAAGTAATAAAATACAACAATCATTACTCTAATTAAGGCAAAAGTCCTATTCTTATGTAGGATTACATCGGTTCCTTTGTAGGGTTACACCAGCCAGGGTTCAGAAATAATTTTCTTTTCAATTTTTTTTGGTTAAAACACTTGTTGTTTAGCAGCTCTGATGTCCCTTCCATTCCAAGACTACAGTCCTTTCATGCATGAATGAGTCTAAATGTGTCCCCCTGGTTAATCAGATGCAGTCTTTATCTGGCAGAGGGTGATCTGGACTTATGCTCATATCTGCATGTTTTGTACACAGAGATAGATATGAAAGCAAACTTTTACCATCACCAATGCAATGTGCAGTTTCATATAACTGCATGAATATGAGCAGATCGCCGAGGCTCTGGTGATTGCAGAGGGAACCGCTTTAAGGAACAAATTTCATTCATTTATAGTTTAAAGGAAGACTCAAAATGGAGGACAAAAATCAATTGAAATTTTGAGGAAAAAAAAACACCAGAACACCAGCTTTTTATGCAAATGAGTGGAATACCTTGCTATTTAAGTCCACTTGCATAAACCCCCCCCAATAAAACCAGAATTTTTAACATTTAAAACCCAGTAACAAAAATAATCATATCCATCCATATATGCTGTCATACGATTAATCAGGGCAGAGAAGTTTAATTAAATTTGATTCACATGGAAGGCACATCCTTAAGGCTATAAAAGGTGTTGCAAAGCATTCTGCATGGTTTCACCCAACAGAGGAAAAGGAAAACTGGTGATTATTGCTGCTTCAATGAGCAAAATTATTGATAGCTTAATAATGACAACAATAATAATAATAATAATAATATGAATTGCATGCTTGGGTGTGTTTAAGCAAAAAAACAAAGAAATTTGTTCATTTGTTTCTCTTTTTTTCCCGATCTGTTTCGAGACCAGAGGGAGTGTTGACATACTGAAGTCACTACAAGGGTACAAGAAGGCCCCCCCTTCCCCTCCAAAACAGCTTCAGCCTCCATTTTGCAGGAGTTGGGTAGACGTCACCAGACGTTGCGAGACGATGGATGGTGGTCGCCGGCGGCGCGGCCGGTTTTCGCTAGCATTACTATTACGGGTATCATTATTAAGATCATCACTATCAGTTGCTCGTTTTTTTTTAACCCTTCTTTTCGCTTAGATGGCAATGGGTTTGTGTCGAGGCCCCCCGCGAGGCGGCGGGAGTTTAAGAGTAGAAGGTGAGGACACTCTGGTGGTTGCCACGCACCAGGAGGATCGGGGGCAGGTCCTTGGACAGGGACTCCAGCCAGGCCATGTAGAGCGCGCTGGACACCGCACCTTTCCTCGCCAGGGGCATACTCCTGCGAGACAGAGAGGCAGAGGGTCAGACAGAGATTACATTACTTTACAGACATTTAGCAGACGCTCTTGTCACTTACAATGTTATCCATTTTTACAGCTGGATATTTACTGAGGAAACTGGGGGTTAAGTACCCTTGCCCAAGGGTACAACAGCAATGGTCCAGCGAGGAATCGAACCGGCAACCTTTTGGTCACGAGCCCTGCTTCTTAACCACTATGCTACACTGCCGCCTGATCACACACTTACTCTCAGATCACGCACTCACTCTCAAAAGATATACAGGTGTTGCCTGTTAAAGTGATCCACAAGGTCAATTTTTTTTTTCTTTAAGCAAAATTCTGTTACCCAAGACATAAATCACAATATTTATAGGTATATGTGCCAGGACTTTAGAAAACAGGAAATTAGCATTGGTTATCTTCTGAAATATGACAACAAGACAACTGCACGTAGCTTGACAGTGAAACACACACTTGTGCAAAAAACGTGTGTCGTGCACAGATCAGCTGAGATGCATTAATGTTCATATTTCACTTGGAGCCGGTGCTGTAATCGCCGGCGCTCCAACTCTTTCTGTGCTCAGCATGCTGCACAGAGGTCTTCACCTCTCCTGCATGATTTAACTTAAATGGCTACTTAGCTTTTTACTTCTCCCCCTTCTACCTTTCTAATGATCTTCAACTCCGTATCTATGGTCATTTCATCTTTTGACTAAAATGGACAATTTCATTCATGCTGGAAGAATGGCATTTGGAATTGTTGAAAAATTTTAAAAGGAGAAATAAGCCAGGAAGCATTTATTTAAAAATTTCTTCTTTTAAAAATGAAATAAACCAAACTGAGTAATAAAGTTTTAAACACTGCTAAGCACTTTTTAATCATTTCATTTAGCACTACTCTAAAGGAGCTTAATTTTCCCAGACTTCATTAGCAGCTACACCTCTACTGTATTATCCTCAGGTTAAGGGATTATAAATGCTCCCGTTACATCATTAAAACTCTGTACAAAGACAGTTATGATCAGCACAGCACTAAACAAAATTAAAGTGTGCAAAGGGCTCACAATACAAAATATAACATAACAATCATGCTAGGTTTCACCCACAAGCCACTAGCTCCTGTGTGGCTGAACAAGTGTGCTGACAATGACTTGATAATAGCAGAGCATCAAAAAGAATTTTAATAATCATTTGTTACACTTTAAACTGACACATGGAGAACTTAACCCACAGTTAGTCATTTTGAGAGGGGAAACTAATGCAGTAACAATTCATGTTTGAAAAGTATTCACGGAGCGTCAGCCGAAATGGAGTGGATCAAGTGACCATTGTAACAATGGTTTTTCAAAAAAAAAAAAAAAAAAAAAAACCTCCAGTCCAAATCTGACTCCACAGACTACACAGAGCTGCTCGTCCGAGCACAAAATAAAATGACAAGCGACTGCTTCTGTGGTGATTCTATCATGAATGAAACGGGCTGAGTCACAGCCCGTCGGACAGCGCGGCGGCAAGAGGGGGTAATTAAAAAGGTTAAAACCGGTGTAGAGGCGAGGAGGCCGGCACCACTGTGCCATGTGGCATGGACGGTCTCCGCAGCTGTGCCGAGCATTCGGCTGGCTGCACAAGGTGAGCGCAATATCAGAACTATTCCGGTGCAGACCCTGGGGCCCGCAGTGGACACGCAAGACTGATACTGCAGATCTGTGTAAGTGACGCAGTTGGCCACGTCATGGACAGAAATAGGACTCGCTTTCCACGTTTCCGGGCTGTCGAAGGTCGAAGCATCGGCGCTAAGGATTTGAGGGAAATGTGTATGCGGTGTGTAGGAACAGGCACTCAAATGCACGCGCGTGCACTCGTTTGGAAAAAGGGTATGTTTTCTTTTACAGGTCTCCTGAAGGCGCCTAGAATGTTATACGTACATGACAATGAGGTTGGCTGTGCTTGAGTGCTCCTTCAGCAGTTCGTTCAGTCTTATCTGCCGATTCGTCTGGAAGCAAAACAAAAAACAAAGCAAGTTAAGCAGAGGGCTTCAGTGTTATGTTACAAAGCCTCCAGGATAACGAGCAGGATGGGAGGGACATCGAGTGGCTGGTTCTTTTTTCCTCTCCTCAGAGTGGCCTGTCTCTCCACTCAGGTCTCCTTCAGCTTAACCAGTACTTTCAAAGGGGGGGGATTTGTTATAGTGTTTGGAATCCTGTAGCATATTGCCTGTGTTCTACAGGAGGAAAGGGGTAGCTGGCGCTCACGGCAGTCTCCCGGTGGCCAACTGCTGTCAGTCTGTGAAATCACTCACGAGACCACACGGCAATGTCAAGGGAAAGTGAAGCATTTTGAACAACTGACCAAACTGGGGATGGAAAAGCTGATTTGGCTGGCGCTTTAAGGTTAATGGAAAAACAGTGGAGAAACCCTCAGAGCCTATTCAAGACCTGTAACCTCCCAGTATACCCTCCGGAGGTCCGACACAGCATATGGCCTTGGTTTTGTTTGTGGACATTTGGGTATATTACTGTATCAAAATTTCTGTGCTGGAACAGCCACAGGAACGATAAGCAGGCCTCCTCTACCAGTCCTGAGGATTGTGAGTGTGTGCTTATGTGTATGTGTGCACGCACAGATGTGTGTGGGTGTTTGTGTGGGTGCGTGTGCATATGTGTCTGTTTGTGTGTGTGTGAGAGAGTATGTGTGCATGTGTGTATGTATGCATGTGTACTGTGCGTATGTGTGCACGCACAGGTGTGTGTGTGTGTGTGTGTGTGTGTGTGTGTGTGTGTGTGTGTGTGTGTGTGTGTGTGTGTGTGTGTGTGTACGTGTTTCTGTGTGTGCGCGTGCATGCACAGATGTGCGTTTGTGTGGGTACGTGTGCATATGTGTGTGTGTGCGTGTGTGTATGGGTCTCTGTCTCTCTCTCGCTCTCTCTGTTTATGTATGTGTGAGTGTGTGTGCGTATGTGTCTGTCTCTCTCTGTACATGTGTGTGTGTGCATGTGTATATCAGTGTGTCTTCCCCGTATGGAGATAAGACAGAGACTGCAGGCTCTCCGGACCGACCTTGGCCCTATACAGCTCCAGCTCGTTATCAGTGATCCTCCAGGGCTCCTCCGCCTTCAGCTTCTCCGCCGCCTCTTGCTCCATGTCATCCTCCTTCAGCCTGTACGGCTCGATCATCTCGTCAAAGGCTACCATGCTGGGGGAAGAGGAACCAAGGCTGTCAGTCACTCTTCACCACCTCTTTGGATGAAAGCAACCTGTTCATATCTATATTAGATACAATATAGTTATAACATTGTTTTTACATCTATAGATTTATAGTTGATACATTCATATTTCCATCTCTAGTAATGTCCATTGTATATCCATGGGCTAGCAGTGCATTTGTGCCTATGACACAATTTGTCTATATATCAATATATTCATGTGTCAATGTAATGATGTTTTTGTCATTAGAGCAATATGAGAGACCTGACCATTAATTCTGAATTTCTCACCTCAACTCCTTTGGTTGTTTTGTAATTATGCATATGGGCATTACTGTGAATGTAGCTTGAACAATGCTATTTTTACATCTATACATTTATAGTTTATATATATATATATATATATTCATATTTCCATCTCTAGTTATGTCCATCGTATATTCATGGACTAGCAATGCTCTTGTGCCCACTACACATATATTAATGCATTCATGTGTCACCCTAATGACATGTTTATCATGACAGCAATATGAGAAGCCCTGACCATTAATTCTGAATTCCACACCACAGCACCTTTTGTTGTTTTGTGATTACGAATGTGGGCATTTGCTGTGAATGTGACTTGAACATAATTACAGATGCACTACAGCGGTGGGCTGCATTTCTGAAGGAGAGATAAAAAGGCTGCCGGAAAATTCCGCCGGACGGAGTGTTTTCGTTCCAGTGTCCTGCAATTAAGTGCTTGACCACATGTGCCTCATCAACAACCGTGCAGTGAGTGGGTAGCAGAGGTCTCTCCTGCAGTGCGGTCTACAGCAGGGAGACTGAGAGCTTCACCGTCCGTATTTGCGGATAAAAGATAAAAGCTTTCTCTTAAGCAGATCAATATTTGCAGACTTCTGTTTACTTTCAAGGCAAATCTTACCCCTCTTTCTTTGGCTTGGTGTTGATGTCCCCAAGGACATTGATGTCTGAAAAGTCTATCCTGAACTTGCTGAGCAGGGTAGCCATTCTGTACAGGAAGAAGACAATAAAAGTATTAGCGTGACCGAAATCATACTGAGGATTTATGCCTCTGGCTGTGTGATCAACATGTTAAATATGACAGATAACAGTTTTTCCCGACCAGGTGGAGATGGCGCAGGAGATGTCAGCAAACGACTCAAGGAAGATTTCAGGTAAGGAACTGAATTTCCTTTTCTAGAGACATGACAGGTGTGTGGCACCTTGGGTATGCTCTAAAGTCCCTGTCTTCAGCCTTCTGATGAATCACTGAATATTTTATTCAACCCATCCTCATGAAAGTTCTTCCATCAAACTTGAAGCAGAAGTATAATGGGTAGCAGATGAGTTTAAATCTGAAAATAAAATTTCAATTTTCGTCACATTAGAGCAGCATGGAAAAAGAAAAAAAAAAAAAAAAAAAAAAAAACCACCATATCCCGTAAACCGTGAAAAAAGGGACCCTGTCGCATTGAGGTGTTCAGAAGGCTCAGTGTGTGGAGGAGGTCTGTGTCGTGCTGTAATGGAGACGCACATGCAGTGTGTGGTTACCGCCCTGTGATAAAAGGCTGTGCTGGCATGGTGCTAATTATATCCTACAAAAGGAACACAGACAGCTGCGGAGGACAATGCGAAACATTTGCGCCGGACAATAGCGCCACATGGGTTTTTCTACAGACAACCCGACAGGTAAATCTTTTACACGAAAAGACAAGCAGAAATGATGTTACGCAACATAAGCTCGCTCCCGTAGTGTCATGTCTCTGTATAACTGCTCCCCTATAGGGCTCCAAACTAAACACAGACAAAAGCATGGGCAACTCCCGCAACATACTGAAAAAATAATGCTCCTTCCTCAAATTAATTATTAATTAATTATTAATTATTAAACTGCTCTGTTCACTACCCTGGCACCGACTTGATTAGCCGACGAGGCGCCAACACTTTTAGACCCCCCCCTCATGCAAAGCATTCTGGGATGATTATCCGGAGACCGATAAATAATAAATGCTCGTTCACAATGACAGCAATTTTGTGGCTAAATATCAGACTGCTGTCTCTACTGTACATTTGAGTTGATTCTGCTAAGATTACACAGGAATCATGGATCAGTGAGAAAAGCGACATTACATAATGCCATCAAGAGGCGATGGTCTTCTGAGTCTAGTCTAATCATTACATTTACATTACATTGTCACTTAGAAGATTGTCTTATCCAGAGTGACCTACATAGGCTGCAATTTTAATCATTTATATATAATGTATAAATGTGTTCATTTAAACAGCTGGATATTTACTGAGGCAATGGTGGGTTTAGTAACTTGCCCAAAGGTACAACAGCAGTGCCCCAGCAGGGAATCGAACCGGCAACCTTCCAGTTATGAATCCCGCTCTTTACCACTACACTACAACTGCCACCTTATAAGCTGGCAAACAGACAAAGAAAGAGGGTCTCAGGTACTTTTTCTCACAGCCTGCGGTAACTGAACCGAATGGATGATGTTGGCTTGTGGCGTCTGCACATGTCTGCAATCAGCAGCTGAACACTCACGCTCTGCGGTCGTGGTCGATCCTGTTGATTTTGCCGCCGATGAACACGCGGATCTTGCAGTCCTTCCACTTCTTCTTGTTCGTCAGCAGATAGGGGATCAACAGAGTCAACCCTGTCCGAATCCAAGCAACGGCGTGTCAGTCCAATGAATGAAAGAATTCATTCCTTCATCCGTTCATTAACTGATGACTTTTACTCAATACAGCCATATTCAGTGCAAAGAAAGCCAATTCAGTCAGTAAATCAGTGATTGTGGTGCCACCTTACATGAACAGTCTGCCATAAAGCCTACATAATCCTGTCATAAGCATAACATTATCTGTCATAATCATTTATAATACAGGAGATGACACGATCATGCAGCATGCGGGGGTCATATGATACACACATGGAGACACATGGAAGCCTTCCACAGCGATTCACATTAATCAACCGAAACACTACACTGGCCAACGTGCATGCTGTCATTATGAACAACTGAACATATGTTAAGCTACACTTTAGTTTAAAAAAAAAAAAAGGGGGGGGGGTGGTGGGTCACAGCAAAGACGGTTAATCGTTAAATGTTGTACACTTGGCTTTTGCCAGAATGCACAAGTTATCTTGTGGTAGGGCTTGAATAGTGTTATGCTCACACTCACTGGTCTGGGAGTGTTGTCAGCCTGGTCTGACACTGTTGCTCATTTAAACTGAATGGTTATGTCCTATTGTGATGGAAGTCGCTCTGGATAACAGCGTCTGCTAAACGCATGTAATGTAATGTAAATTTTGGGCGGGTGTGGGAAAAGAGGAGAACCCTGGCTCTACAGTACCAGCTGCAGCGGCGACTGTGCCTGCGAAACCAGGTGAGATCAGGCATCACATACCGCCGTCGTCGAACAGCCACCACACATCCACGGTCCCTTTCCCCTGCTTCTTCTGGAACTGCTGACTGGCCTCCAGCAGCCTCTGGTCAGCCATGTTCAGCGGAACGGTGGGGCTCTTTTTATCTGTATGACGCACACGTGCACACACACACACACACACACACACACACACACACACACACACAAAAACACTTTATAACAACACTGCAAAGGGAGGATTCATCACCGCTCGGAAAACAAAAGAAAACCGAAGAACTTTTCCCCTTTATGAATTTAGAGTCTAATAAGTTAACAGCCGTGAATATAAACACGCCACTAAAATGTACACGCAGTGCATACAGATATGATCTGAAAGCCTCTCTCTCTCTCACTCAGTCTTTCTCTCTAGTACAATGGAAAAATCCCGGATGTGGGTTTTCTGGAATGTAAACTGTGAAGTGTTCCCCTGTTCACTTCCCACACATCTCACTGTATTGTCTCAGTCTGGCACGACTGTACCTGAAATGCCAAGCCTAAAGTAAACGCAAAAAAAAAAAAAAAAAAGAATGGACTTAAATTTCAGAAGAATCAGAAAGAAGTCCCAGTAAACAAGAAAACAAACAAAGCCAGAAAAAAAAAAATCACACTGCTATCTTTGTAAAACTACTTGTGTGTTTTTTCCCCAGGTATCTCACATTAAGATCAAACAGAAAAAGAGTGGAAAAAGTGCCTCCTTCTAATGAGCCACGGAAAGAGCAGATAAGGTTCCAGAGAAGGCACAGGTCAGAGCGCAGGACAGCAGAACGGGAGAGATCCCAGCGCTTTGACGGAGCACACGTAGACACACAGGCACGGTCAAAGCTTCAGAGACTGCGCCGGGGGGGGGTGGGGTTGGGGGCAGGGGAAGCCAGAGGGGGTTAGTGCGAGGCGAGAGGAAAGAAAGAGGAGGAAAAAAACAAAACAGAAAGGGGGTTACTTCCTGATTCAGGCCAGGCAAGGAGCGCCTAGATGGAAAAGGGTACACAAAAAGGTGGGGTGCCTGCCTTTTTTCAACAGGGGCTGCGTGGGGGCCTTGACGTCGTCGTCATCATCTGGATAATGTTTTGGGGGGGGGGGGGGGGGTGTTTGGGGAGGGAAAAAAAAAAAAGTGAGTTAATAGTGATGGCTGTGGTGATGAAAAACACATGCGTCAACAGTGACTTACAATGAAAGGCTTGTTCTGTGACCGTTATATTAGCGAGAAGCCAAAATGGACACAGTGTTCCAAATGGAAATAAAACCTCAAAAACAAAACCCAAGAACCCCCCTCCCCCCCAACCCTCCCACTCCCCTCTCCCCCCTCAACCCCTCAACCCCTCAACCCCCAGAGGTGGTCCTGGGAACCCTTTCCCCTAATCAACAGAACAGGTTCAGGTTACACCACAAGCAGGTGGGAGAAAGTTTCCAGTCTGTGTGACCGGTTTAAAGGGTTTCCAGAATTAGGGTATTCAGTTTGGGAGCTTCCCAAAAAGCCCACGATGGAACCCCCTGCTAAGCAAGAATTCCAAAACACTTAACACTTCGGTTTTAGTCTAATAGCCGATTATAAATCAGCAGCCCACCAACAAATAGCGATTGAGAATTACTACTACAAGTAAAGAGAAACCCTAGCCAGTTTGTGAGCTTTACTTGTATTTCAACAAATAGGTTTTTTTTTTTCATGAAAAGTAGACACGATCTGAGTACAACACGTTTGTGCCTGTAAGAGGCTTGCCAGTAGGGAGTTGATATTAATCTTCAATGGCTGGCAGAGTATCACAGAGGGGAATCATTACAATAGCGCTGAAAACACTAAATATAGATCCACTGGAAACTGCAGATGGACTTCGTTGCAAATTGAGGCCCGAGTCGTGAGAAATATCAGCCCGATCCCGCGGCCCTTCCCGCAAAATGTCAGAGCGACCCCAAGGTTAGGGAGAGGGGTTCTTGTTTGGGAGGAAGTAATTAGACCGAGATTGGGGCTGCTGACGTGAGGCTTAGGAGTAAACAGAACGCAGTGCCGGGACGGGCGACACTCCGCCCCCTCTGATCCCAGCCGGGACATCCCACACTGTGGGAACGTGCTCCCTTGTTTGTTTTCTGGGGGATCAGCGGGGGGGGGGTGCGACCACCCCACAGCACGTTACAGTGGAGACATCTGCAAGGGAGGGGGGGGGACCCAAAGGTCAAGAGGTCACCCACAGGCAACTTCCTTTCAGAGCTGCAAAGGCAGGGGCCTACTGGAAACAATGTTTATGGGAGCCATGAGGCGAGCCTTCGCGGGACATGGAGATGGTGTGAAAATGACCTCTTTCTTCCCCTGCCCCGTCCCTCTCACTGGAGAACGCAGTTCCTGCTCTCCTGAGACTTTAAGCAAAAGAGCCTCTTCAGTAAAATCAAAGTTAAAATTCGCATCTCATCTTTTCAGATATTTTTAAACACCGTAGGGATCCCTCCAACTCCCCTCCCTCCCCAAGTTTTGTGAAATTTATCTCCTTCTCCAAACAGATCTGCTACAGAGGAACCGCCCAGGTAGGGCCATGTGTAAAGGTCATGCTGGTGTGGTGTGAGCATGGCTCGAGGAGTGCTGGGGAACCTTTCTGTATCGCCGGGCTGTTCTGGGCGGTAGTGGCCTTGGAGGACGGCTTGGAGGAGTCGCCATCCGAGTCTTTGCTCATGTCGATGGACACAATGACGTCCTTCATTCCTGAGGTCTTCTCCTGGGATGACAGCAAATCATCTAGGGCGAACCAGCCAAAAAAAAAAAAAAGAAATGCAAAATGAACCAAGCACCACAAGCTGTATAAGTGCAGTGCTACATACAGGAAAATGGGAAGGGAGGAGCTCTCCAAAGACCTAGCGCAAGCTGTAAACAAATTACCTGCAGTAAAAAAAGAGACTATGTATACACAAAACAACCCCATTAATATTTCAATTTGGTTAAACTAAACATAGCCAATCATTTCAATCTTAAAAACATCAAGGTCTTATCTTGGAAGGACCATTTAACCTTTAGAAAGACCAACGTTGTTTCAGAATGAATTCCAAGCTGTATCTAGCAATTAAGTTTAATTCCCCCAGTCAGGCTTTGGAAACGCAAATAACTGTCCTATGTTGGTGCATTAAAAGGAAGGTCAAGGGACTTGGTGGTATATGCACTCGACAGCATGGTCTCTAGCGGTCTAAATCATGATTTGCCATCACCTGCCAATCACTGAAACTGAGGATGCAAACGGAAAAGTCAACCATAAATGACAGAACATGGCCAGCTGGAGTCCTTATAACCGGAACGAACACAAAGAGACTACAGAGCAGAAATCAGCTGTACACAAGTTTGTGTTACATCTTTCGATCAAAAATAGAAAATAAGCACTGGTGCCACTTCTTGTTCTTTAATGCTGTTCAGAAAAATTCTCTTAGTCCTAATACTGAGGAGTTATGAAGTTCATAACTCTACTCTGTTTCTGCTCCTCACAAACAAAAAACATGTTGTTTACAGTTCAAAACCAGCTGTGCTTTTAAATCTGCATGGTAAATTTAGTAAGTGATACATTGAGCACATTTGTGACAAATAAATCAGAAGGGACACTGATGTGGATATGATCACCAAAAAGCCCGGCAGTGAATCTGCAGGTAAAGTGCTGAGTGTACCTTGGCCTTGAATATGTGAAACGTCCAGGCCCTCCTTCAACCTGATGACAACGGCACCATACTGGAAGTCGAACGCATCGCTGCAACGCAAATAAATCACGTCTGTTAGCCTTTCACAGGAAGCAGTCTGACATCGCCCAGACCTGTATACATCACGCTCCATTAAATTTGTTCTTTTCAAGTGGACTAAACGTCCAGAAGGCCTGGAAATTATTTCGCTGGGAACAAACAAACAGGGACATACAAATACCGTGGCAGGAGAAAAAAAAGCTCAGAAATAAAGCTGTTACCGGGGTACGCTGTCACATGTGGCAGCCAAACAGGGATTCTTAAATCTGTCTCAGTGCTGAGCTCATTTTTCTTTTTCCAAAACCCTTTGCCACAGAACATGGCTTATAACTCAAGGGGACTGATTAAGGTACACTCCAACCAGGACCCAAATAAATTCAAATCTGTGCCTATTTTTGTAACGGGCTTGATGTGCTAAAACTGAACAACTGCTAACCTCTTCAAGCTAATACAATAACATTAGGTTGTATCTGTTCTTTTACAGAGAATAGGTTTCTTATTAGGCCCTTCCCGTAACCTCATCTCTTTATCAGAGGGGAAAAAAAACAAAAAGAACTCATGGATCATTGCTACTTTTTTCTTTTTTGGCGGGGGGGGGGGGGGGGGGGGGGGGCTGCATGATGGGTGTTTTGCTCCAAGTGCACTACCAAAGGCATGCCTAATCGTGTTAGCGTCAGACAAATTGAGTATTTCTGAACCAAGCAGAACAAGCAGTCTAATTAGGACCCTTTGTGGAGGGTTTTGATGAGATGGGATTGCGGTGAACTCACTGGATCATGTTGACGTAGGTCTCCACGTCCTTCATGTCACCCTCCCGCCAGTTGTTCTTGAAGCCGATCACCAGCGTGTTGGGCTTGAGGCGACCCAGACCGGAAGCCTGTAATGGGGGGGGGGGGGGGGGGGGGGGACGGTCAAGACCCCCAATATTTCCCGTAATCCTCTCATGTGTGCTACCACCATTCCATTTCCAGTTTCCTTTAGACCTTTACAAACACAGTTGATGGTTTTTTGGCATTAAATGCATATCTCTTAGTCAGCTCCCCTTGGAAGGTTGTTTATTTTGCCAATGTCAGACATTTCCTACTGCTTCCTTCAGAGGCTGTTTTAAACGGTGTAAATAAGCAACTTAATTCAATTCAAGATAAAACAATACTCTGGAACAAAGTTTTGACTCAAAGAGAGATCCAAAGGGAGATTTTTTAATGGATGTTTTTTGGGTGGATTAAAGGGAGACTCAAGCTAAAAAGTGATGACTCTACTTTTTCCAATACATCAACAGCTCCAATATTGGTCTCTGGGCTCACCTGCATTAGGTACTGGGATCCTTGCCTCAGGTCTTCAGCGAACACAGGCGTGTAGAAGGCCTTGGTCTCGTTCCTCAACAGCCAGCGCTGGTAGCGGATCTGGTCGTTTGCGAGCTCCTTGAAGTTCGGCCTGCGGGAAGTCTGGAGAAACATGCACCATGAGAACCGCCGCCTTCACCCCCATCAACCACCGGTGATGTCAGTAAATTGCACCAGTCAGCACACTCGCATCACCCAAGGTCCAATCCCATGGGGCCACGGAGCATCCACACAAACTCCATGCGAATCAATTCATTCTGCCGGTTTTTGGAATCGGACAAACAAACCTCAGTGAACATTTTCAACACGGCAACCTCTCGCAGGGCCACGAGCCCGGGTTCGATCATTCATAATAAGAGCCTTTGTCTCACAAAGTCGCAGCAAGCCAGGAAAATGTACCACTATTAGGAGGGAATGTGTTCAGCGTTGGCTGCGTCACAGCTGTGTTTTATTTTTTTCTGTTCTGTAATGGAATAATGGAAGTCAGGGCCAATGGAAGGCAGGGCGTTCTCCGGCCCGACTCGACTGCTCTCCTCTGGGCCTGCGGACCACGTCGCATCCAGGCAATGTGGATTTGATTACACTGTTTATTAGGCCCTGGCAGGGAGAGAGTGTCCAAAGTGCCTTTTACACCACGGCACAGCAGGGCAACAATTACATCACTACAGTCTCCACACTGTCTTAATGGAGCTCCAATTTTACAGCTCCAGGTACCGTTTAGAACCGAACAAATAATAACGAAATAAACTGGCCAGTTGGTAAGATGTGAGCGCAGACCCCACCGAGACACACAGCACAAAGCAGGAAAGCTGACTACAGCTAAAATGAGAGGGGAAAAATGAAACCACTCTGGCTATTCAATCCCCCACCATCGCAGAAATCTGTTTCAAATAGAGGGGAAAAGAGAATGTAACATTAACGTCTTTGGTGTCTCTGAAACGATGACGTTATCTGGGTAGGAACAAAGGGCTCATGCTGCTATGAGTGGCAGCACAGAAAAAGCAAAGTACCAAACCGTACTCCTGACAGAGGAGAAGCTCACAGCTGCATAAGACCGGGCTGAGGCGGGTTCTGACCCGAACGGGTCTTTCTGGACTCACCGTGCGGACATGCCCACAGATCATCAGGCCCACGTTCTTGGTGAAGGCGTGGACCAGGTTGAGCAGAGCTGGACGGGAGTTGGGGTATCCAGTCATCACCAGGCACTGGGGTCTGTGGGGGGGCAGGGGGAGGACAGGAAAAGAAAGGAAAAAATGCATTAGTTTGATTTGTCCATGGAAACCAGTAAAGGTTCCATCGTTCAATCATTTGTGAAGGCTTTTAGTCATCCCGTGTCTTCCTGTGACCTTGTGAGAAATCCTCTCCTCCGCACTACAAAACAAAAGAGGAGGAAAGTGCCAGAGTAGCATACATCAAAGGAAATATGTTAAGCGCTGGGGGATTAAGGTCTGTCCAAGGCCAGGAATGACACGTTTAATTCTACAGACATTGTCAGATGCTCCCTAATCCCTCCATTATTGCCATGGGAACAGGGCGGTATGTGTGTGCATACATATTATGTGAATGTAAAGGAGCGGCCTTTGCAAAACTGCAATGACGTCAGATGGTTTCTTACTCAATTTGAACAAAAATCTCTGTCCTTTAATTGATTACTCTGGACGTCTGCTCCCGTAAGTGACATCAAGTACAGTATGAAGCACTGGTGTACAAATCTGTCCCCTGCCATTTCCCCATACTGTCTGGAGGACGGTCTGGAGTTTCTGAAAAGGTGACGTGAGGATGAATCTGTAGCAGCTAGCCGAAAAAGATGCTGCACCGGGCCAGCAGCGCCGGCCCTCCCAGGTGTCGCGTTACGCAACCCTCACGGGGACGTCCTGCCACGAAAGATTTCTGCAGCCTGGTTTCACAAACAGCTATTTATTCCTCTCACTCCACTGCTGGCTCACATGCATGTGCCACTACACTCACGTGACGAGGTTCATTGAAGAAGAAAAAAAAAAAATTAAGAAGCCAAATCAAATCCTTTTGATGCAATAAGACAATATGACGCACTGAGACCTTTTAAGTGGGAGAAAGAATGCTGCCGTAACCCACTTAGTATGACTTGATGTGATGAAACCACCATCCATTGAATTAAATGAATCTTAACAATGCACTGAATAGCTCAATTTATATGAGGATGACTCTGCCTGACTGGGACCACTGTTCTCTCATCTCAGGACCCTGTAATTATCAGGGTTGGTGGGAAGCCTTTGTGCAGCACTCTGTGAATAACCAGAGACTGTCCTCTGAAAGAGGGAGTTGACCTTTGAGGTCATAATACCAACGCAGACCCTTAGCCAGGTTTGCGAGAGCCAGGCCCACCTAACCTGGCCACACACGGCATAGTAACCTATGGCAACCTCTATGGCAACTTCTGGCCAACTAGCTCTGGAGCAGAGGCCCATGGAAAACGGAGTTTGCGTGGGTTACCTGAAGTTCTTGATGTGGTCCTCCACCCCACTGAGCTGCAGACTGTGGGTCAAGGCCTGGTGGTAGGTCAACGCTTGCGTGGAGGAGCCCCAGTTCACATCTGCAATGAGGAGGATACCGTCAGACACCCGGCTACAGACTCGTTTGAGTCAGTCAGCTGACCTGAGCTAAAACTGAAATCCCACAGATATATGAAGCTACCTAAAACTGAACCAGGGTAAGGATTTGGGGGGGGGCAGAATCTACAGACACAGCAGTAATATGGGTCTTGTGACTGTCGCTACTTATTCCATCACTTCGGGCTCAGTGTGCTGACATTGTACCCCCTGTGGGTTTTCGTGAAGGAGAGTCTGCTCAATAAGCGACTGACCTCTGACCCCCAAGCCCCTCAGAGTCTCAGAGCCTGCTCAGCCAGGAACAAAAAGGTTCCCTTTCTTGAACCATCACAGCGCTGCTTTAAATACCTTAAGGTTTCCAGCTCAGTCAGGTTGCGTGGGTAAATCAGAGACAAAGTTTCAAGTAAGAGAAAGCCAGTGACTCTGCCATCACCATAGAAACAACCAACTGGCTGAATAAAAATAGCATCTCTAAATGTCTAAGGTAGCACTCTATAGGAGAAGGTAAAATCCCTATTAGACATATTGAACGCTTGAATTGTGCATCATAAAACTAGATTGGATATAGAGGCGATCACAAGGCCATCACAATCCCATTGATTTCTTAATAATCCAAAGACCCAAACAGACACCAATAAAAACGACAAAAAAAACCAACAACACTGAGCGTAGTAATATGAATTCAAAGGGATGACAAACTGTTCTATTGTAGGTTAATAATATTTCATTGTGGACTGCGCCAGCTTTTGTAATGGAGAGTACTGTGGTAATTGACACATTGTTCCGCTGACCGTACTCACACCACTACAGATCCATTCAGTGCACACCTTCCACCACATTACAGAGGGCGCCCCTGTTCGGCTCGTCTGATAAAGGGAGCCCATTGTTATGCAAATCACAGAGGCGCATTACACAGTGGCTGTCATGTTTCGGAGATAAAAGAACATTAAATATCATTATTGGAGCCTGACTCAAACTTGTTTTGAAAAACAGGCTGGTTTTGCTTCAGAGAACAGTTATAATGCAAGCTAAATGGGGGAGCTGTTTTAGCAAAATTTCAAGCACGAGGGCTAGTTCATTCTAATCAAAAAAAAAAAAAGGCGGTTTGTGCTCAAACGAGAATAACAAATTTGAGCAAGCGTGACTTTTTCTTCATCATCCTCCACACACCAGTGGAGCCCTAATGACCAAAACAGAAACAGTTGCTTAAATCTGTTGTTCAAAGTTAAACATGAGTTCTTTCGGCTGTTCGACTGAATTGGGTCATTATTCCCTTGTTTTCTTCTTTGGGATTTCTCACATTTGCAGGTACTGTGCAGCAGACTGTGTGTGTTTACTGCTGACTGGAAAAAAAAATGAATCATAACTTGCCTTCAAAGAACATGTCTAGATTTGTTCTTGATCACGGATAAACAGTCATTCACACAAAACTGCTCCGTCAACCTACTGTAGCTCCAAGACACCCACGGCCCCTGCAGCTAGGATACATTTAAATCCGTCACGGTTCTCGGCCAGAAACCTCCTACAAACGAGGAGGTTTTTGTTTTTTGCTGGATGAGGCATTGGGGTGGATTGCGGACTCGTCTCACCTGGCTTCTTGTAGCTGACGTAGATGTAGAGTGCCATGACGATGACGTTGGTCAGCAGGGCCGCCCACCAGTTGATGACGAACATGACCACACAGCAGAGCACAGCCCCGGCCAGGGACACCCACATGTTGTAGTACTTGAAGCTGGGACGCCACCCTGTGTTATTGGGGGGGGGGATTTTTTTTAGCTGTACCCCTGAAACACACCCTCTCAAAGCATACCCCAATACACTAGGACTTGCTAATCCTGGACTAAGAAGCAATCAGATCTTGGGTCAGCCAATTGGTGGCAATGCCAGAGTCTTTTTTTTAGCAGACAAAGGGACATTGTATCAACCCCTGGCCGACTGCTACTCAGGTCCCAACCCAGGTGTAATCATGCCCCTTTTCTGAAACAGGGAAGAATATGACTCACTTTGTGATTACTGACTGACACAAAAAACACTTTGCCACAGAGCCTTTTGTCCTGGAACTTACTCAAAAATCAGGTTCACTTCACTTCACTTACACTGTAGTCAGCCAATATGTTGAAACTGACCACTTCTTCCAATGTAAATTTGCAGGGAGTAAAACAATGGTGTTAATGAATTTGTCACTGTTAAAAAATGAAATGGGTGCACATTTTTAATTAAAATGTGTTAGCACCAGTTAGATAACAGCACAAAACTGTTACATCCACTGGGGGACATTTGCTTGTGACATACTAAAACTAAAGTAGTGGGGATTTTTAGTGAATTATACCAAATAAAATACAATAAAGATGTACTAGACAATGACCAACTACAAATAATACATGAATTAAAGGGTACATTTGGGGCAAGTCATACCCCATTGGTTATACTGTACTTTGCACCACAGCAACTTGGATTCCATTGTAAATAACCAGCCTAAATTCAGAATGGGAGGGTGGCCAACTATGTCTTCAGCAGCAGGCATTTACATATTATATTTCCTTTACCACATTGTTTTCTTTAGAAGACCGTCAAACTGCCCAGTTCAACATTTTACATACAGATTGATACAATTACAGCCACTTACTTGCCCAACAGGGCTCCACCCCTATTTTAAAATCAGCCTCATTTTGGTTACAAGCCTAATTCTGTGACCACTTTAAAACTCAATATGTTCAATGTTCAATCATAACATACAGTAACACTGGGGGAAATTTAATTTGATAGCCCTTGTGTTAGAAATGTACCCTTTAACTACATGTAATCATAAGGGTTGTGTGTACAATGTCACAATTATATGTAAAATATGTACCTGGTGTTCTTGTACAGCTTTGGTATTGAGGGAGAAACATAGACTCTTTATAGAAATACTGGCAAAAACTGGTAAACAACAACACACAAATGTCTGTCATTGCAACACTTCATAATGAAAAAGTTTAAAGGACTTCAGTGACAAATCTGATGCACTGAGACATTCAGGTTTCATAAAAGAAAATTCCAACCGTTAACTGAAAAAAAAAAAAAACAAAAGAATTCCAAACCAGATTTTTCGGTTAAAGCTTTGAAATCTTTTTCAAAATGACTGAAAACATATTGACAACAGCAACTCTGCAAGAGTCCAATTACTCCTAATCAGCTCCAAAATGAGATGATCGATGTCAACCATAATTAAACCCCACATCCTTCTTCCTTGACTGACAGTAAACAGCCTTTCAACAGATACAAAACAACCGCTGTACTCTCACCAGCACCCAGGATGCGTATAATAAAAGTCACAACATTGAAATTAACTGCAAAATATTGACACAGAAATTATGAACTTAATATTTACATATATTTCCACTGACAGAAATGTTTTGACCTGCAGATAATTACACATGCCAGGACAAGAAATGCAAAATAGCAAATAATATTGTGTATCACAGACACGGAATAAGATTCCTTTCTGTGGAGTCCAATGCTTAGCCAAAACATGTCTTCAGGAATGTGGATGGTAAGAAGATAAAGAGTATTGTCACGGATTGTTTGTCAACACTGCTTTCCTGCAAGTTTCCCTTCCCAAAATCCCCTGCTTCAAGAATTAACGATGTCTTTCCCACCCGCCATGGATGGCGTGGAAGGGAGGGAAGAGGGAGGGAAGTCGTGGCTGCAGTTGGGTCTTACCTGGGGAGTTAGCCAGGGAGGCGTGGAACACAGAGAAGTTGATTAAGGCATAAGAGGCGAGGAAGAAGTTTGAGATGATGGGAGCGATGATGTTCAGCTCGGCTGGAAAAAAAAAAAAACAAAACCAAGAAGACGGCAGTTAGAGCCATATGGGGTCGGGAAGGGAAGTCAGAGTCAGAACAAAAAAAAAAATCAGCTGGGAAGTGGGAAATGAACAAAAGTACTTTTTACAGCTTTTTTATTGTTTTCAAACAGTTTCACAGAAGGGGGTCTCTACAAAAATAAAGGATAACATTTTTTTGGGGAAAAAAAAAAAACAGAATTAACTAAATGTGAGCCTACCGATGAGAATGAAGGCCAGGCCGATGCAGAACGTCAGGATGTACCCACGCAGAGGCTCATTGTTCTTGCCGTAGCCCTTGGCGAACATGCTCAGGCCAGGGTAGATGTTGTCTTTGCATAAAGCCTGTGGGGATGGAGGGGAAGGGAGGGGGTTGGAGGAGCAGAGCGAGGGCAGCCCACAAAAATGACTTCTCACACAAGCAATCAAGGAAAAAGAATAACAATCGAGAGAACGCAAAACTGACGGGAAGTCTGCAAGTGCAAAATCATCAAAGGAAGTCCCTCACCTGGAAGACTTTGGGGGCGCTGACCAGCGAGGCCAGGGCGGAGGACAGGGTGGCGGAGAAGATCCCGGCAGTGATGAGGGGACTGAAGCCAGACACCACACTCATAACCTGTGGAATGAGCAAAGATCCTCTCTCATCCTTCATCTCTCATCCTTGGGATAAAGCTTTCTGTTACCAATGAAACACTGTGCTGAGTGTCTGTTTGGAAGCATTCCACAGAACTGCACTTAACGTGTGCCTGAAATTCAAAAACTGTAGCAGCGTTCTTTAAAAAAATGCGCATGTGCATTAACATTGTAAAATCCACATGTCACTGAAATGGCGTTATTAAAATATCATGAAACAGAGATGAGCAAGTGCTTTCTGAGTCAGAAGTAGACTTATGGTATGCTGAGGACATATGCATAACACATCCTCTAAGGTTAACAACATGGAGAGGCATTTTTGTGTGTATATATAGATAGACACACACATCCATAATGCATAGATATATGTATACATGTAGGTATGTACATATAAACAACTTTTAAAAGAAACGTAATATATACTTCATATACAGGGCTCTTGCCATGGAGCTGAAATTGACTGCAGTATGAAAAACTATGCAGGTAGGTAATTATGTGCCCTTCCCCCAACCCCTCACTATTGGTAATATTGCACATAGGAATTTATTTTTAGGCGTGAAATTTGATAAGAACACGACTGCTTACGCAAGCACTGCAGCTGTGCATCTTGAGAAGAAATGGAGTGTAGCATGTGCTTCACCCTGAGCACATAAATTCACAAACTTCATCCCTGTTCGGCCAGAAATCATGGCTTGACCGGATGCAACGTGCCACTCAATATACGCACAGACTAAGATCAATACACCGGTCATGTATCACTCAATATCGCCTCCAGCCACGTTCACGTTCAGTTTTTGGTGGCAGAAGTGGGATTTGCTGTGCGAGGCAAAAATGTCGGGGAGATTAATGGCGAACCTCTTAGGGGCTGCATACCTGATTGGCAGGCCACACAGCAGGGCAGCCGCTTACTGCTAATCAACTTTAAATATTTTCATTCCTCGAGTTTTATTCTGCTGGAGGGGAAACTAGAAATTGGGCTGTGATACAGCCGCCGCTCAGAGGAAAGCCAAGCCAGATTACAAGGAAGCAGACAGAAAACATAAACGGAGTATACGCCGAGTACAGCGTGCATGATACCGCGCGGTCTGTAAACTACTGTAAACAACGTGGTGCTAGGCCCATTCCACATAACGTAGGAGATCACCCCTACAGCTCCTCACCGGCCTGGGCTATGAGACAGGCGCCGAGGTTTTTCAGATTCCGCCGGTATCCTTGTGCATCTCAAATTTGATACCAGTGTCAGGGGAGTGGGGGGGTGGGGGGGTGGGTGGGGGTGGGGTTGGAGAGATGCAGCACAGCTGTGAATGCTCGCTTTCAGCTCCTGACCGGACCAGGCCTTGTGACTCGTATCATGTCAGAGAGCTCTCTCATGACGTTGCATCCCCTCCAAAGAATGGGAAATGGGGGGGGGGTGTGTGTAGAGCAGCTCACATCATCGCTGATCTACACTCGTGCCGCTGTCGTGACAACACTGCAATTACATCACAGTCTCGACATTTTTTGGCAAAACAAACTGTTGTGGAGATGCCTTATTTGTTTGTTTACATGTTTTTCTGGATCGATTCTCAATTCTCTGGTTTTAATTGAACCTCAAAGATAATCATGAGTGTACTTCCAGTTCGCTTTTATAAAAAGATGTTGTGCGGTCTGGTGTTTTGTAAAAGCAAGTATATTGCAAAATCTTCAAAAGCACCAAAAAAATCTTCAAAAACACTGCATTAATCAAAAAGTAGGTCACTTACTCCCTCTGTGTGTTTCTCATCTGTGAATGCCAGGTAGATTTTTCATCTAAATCTTTTACACAAACAAATCTGGAGTTTAGGCTCTAACCCAAGTAGTATTTAAGATATTCTGGAGACAAATTTAACTCAGATTTTGGTTGTCGTTATTTTTTTTACCGCATTTACAACCGCCTTATCTCAAGAACACAGTGTTCTTTGTGGCAACTAACATGAAGACATAGATGTCCTATAAATATAGCAAAATATAAATCAAATTATAATCAAGTGACACCCTCCAAAACTAAAACTACACACAGGCATATTGAACCTTTGAGTCAAACCTCCACCAGTGCTTGAGGCATTGGCCAATATGACTTGGAATGACCTTTCATCACATTCATTCCTCAGTGTAGTGCTTCCATTACATTATATTATTTACTTATTAGATGCTCTTACTGATATTTTACATATCATCCATTTATACAGCTCGATATTTACTAAAATGGGTGCCCCCCCCCACTCACATTCCCTTCTGTACCTGGAAGTCATTCTGGAGCCCATAATCACATTTTGTGCTATTGCAGGAGGAGAAGTCATAGCCGAATTTGCAGGCCACACCAGTGCAATGCATCTGGCTACTGACTGTGGTGTTGGCTCCGGTGGCATCGCGCACGATGCAAGACCCTGTGAGAAGGAGGGGAAAAAAAATGAAAAGCACAAGACGTTTCACATATCCCTATATACTCCTCATAATTCCTGTCAGAACTGTTCCATCGTATGAAACAATATAGAAACCGTTACCAAGCAGACACTGAGCTTTTTAAAAATGCACAAAATGTAGGTGATATTGTTCAACAGAAAATTGCCATTTAGACACATACTCCTCAGATACTGTGAGACATACTTCATAAGTGCTCTATGCAGTCTTACTGTGATGCACTTTAGCCTTAATTCCATATCACAAAATGTTCCATTTCATAAAAAACTACAATTTAGGGTGTGTTGCATCTAGAATTTGAAAGGAACGGCAACACCAATTAATATTATCTGTGTTTTATAAATCTGTTTCTAAAATCCGTTAGGCTTAAACACCTATATAAAAAACCCCAAGTCTATGATACACAGAACATGTATTTGGGTTGGAAAGGGTCATTTATGTCAAAGCCAGGCTGCCGCATGGTTCTTAAAGAAAGGAGACTGCACCAAGAGTTCTTGAGATCTGGAGCCAAAACCCACCTGCAGAAATGGCCACACCCAGGTAAACAATTCCAGTGATCAATATGGCCAACAGAGTCCCCTTTGGAATGGCCATTTGTGGGTCCTGTGGACACAGAGCACAGGCGCTCAATCATACAACCATGTTCCTAGATCAGTTAACACACTCCTGATCCTAACCCCAGCCATTATGTGTTCAAGGGGGGCACTGATCCACAATCAGTGCACCATGGAGCAGGTCCCAGGGGGAGCGTCTACACCAGTCCTCACCGCCAGGTCTCCCGAGATGTTGGCACCGGCTAGGATGCCCGTTGCCGCCGGGAAGAAGATGGCAAAGACGGAGAAAAAGGTCTCGCCTCGGAAGTCTGGACCCATGTTCGCCATCATGATTTCGCCTGGAGGAGAGGGGGGCACAGAGAAACCCGTGATAAGCGCGAATCTGGCAACGCGGAGAGAATAAAACCCATCAGTCCGAGGGTCAGAGAGGCAGTGAACCAAATATTAAATTTAACTGGATTAGCCTTGTGATTTCAGCAAAATGTAGCAGCTCTGCATTCCAGTTTCCATCTGAGATGGGAAAAGGGTCATCCACTCCCCAATGCTAAACACCTCTGATTACCGACGCAGACTACAAAAAAAATCTGTGAATATTGGCCGATTCATTCATGAGGGTGTGAAGTGAATCACAGATAAGGTGTCTATCATTCTAGAATTACAAATGCACTCAGAAAAAGTGTAAAATGCTTCTAAGCAAAGGGTTGGAACTAACCTTTATAGCCAAAGAAGCCTCTGGATTCCTTAGACTCCATGGGGATGAATGTCCCAATGAAATAGTTGATGATGGCCATGATCAAAATGATCAACAGGAAGATCTGGGCCTGTAAGAGAAGGAAAGATGTGGTTTCAAAGCAAAACATGCAGGGAACTCTGCAAATCTAAATCATTCAAACATACACTGGTGCCAATGCCTACAAAAATACTCTGAGTACATGCAACTCTCAGATCTAAGATCAGCTAGCCCAACACCTACACTAACCATAAGAATTCTGATTCTGATTATAGATCAGTTCCTAAAGGCATAAATTAACTGCCAACACCCACAAAAGCCACCAATAAATGCTGACTGATACATTCATTTCTGGGTACCTCCATTATGGTATATTTTTAGATAGTATCAACATTGTAACAATTAAACCTCCACAGCAGTAGGGACCTGAGACCTCCCGAGAAGACCAGGTTACTGTTGAAAGAAGTGTTGGTAGGTCAACAGGGGGCAGTCTCCCCACTGGCCCACTGCAGTGTCAAAGTAGGCTTTTGGATTTAATGTTAAGCCAAAGTCCTGACTCACTGTTGACATTAAAGACCCCATGGTGCTTGTTAGCACAGCCGGGGTGTTAACCCCCGTGTCCTGGTCTAATTCTCAAATGATCTCTCACTACTTAGTCACTCAGTCATCCC